>NW_020954562.1:14953660-14957414 GCF_900497805.2 Vombatus ursinus | reverse complement strand
GTGTAGAACTGTTGAAATTACCAAAATAGGATATGAAAAGAAGGAGAGAAGATGAAACTGTTAGAGAATGCTCTCAATTTTTTTCTTGGTGAAGTATGAGATGAGGCTTTCAGCTGAGAGAATTAAGGTATGTGGTGTAAAAGGAAGTTTGAAGAGAAACAAAAAAAAATTGGAATAGCCATTGTGCCATGATTGATAGCAAATTGATTAAGGAGTTATAAAAGGATTGTCTTGCAACATAAATCTGTACTGGGCCCAATTAACAGAGTTTAATGATTTCCTCCTGTTCCATTCAGCAGCACATGAATAGGGATGATGGAGGAAAATAGAAGAAGTAATCCAGGTTGTAGATTGGCAAGGCATGATTACCTAAAGCATAAGGTAATAAAGGAAGTTGAAATGGTTCACCATGAAGTCAAAATAGGGAAAAAAGAAGAGTATAGCCAGTTGCAGGAGTGATGGCCTGGCAAAAACAAAAACAAAAACTTAAGGTTAGAGGGCATAAAGGTCTTAGTGAGGATGAAAAAAAGGGTTAGGAGTCTGGAGGTACATGGCAGTTGGAAGTTCAGAATCAGTGAAATGGGAAGAGTATAATGAAGACTGGGGGGAGGGGGGAGCATGCCAACCAATGGAAAACAGATCCAGGTAGAGTATCAGTTGTGGAATCAGTGTGTGAATTACTGTTCAAAGTCTTCAGATTGTGACCTGTGAAGTTTCAGGAGGCAGAAGTCAGAGGTAAAACCCTAAGTCAGGATGGAAGCCAGGACATTGAAAGCTAAGTCTGTCCCTGGAGTTGACCCCTGAGTACTAGAGAAGGTCCTGGGGAAAAGTCCAAAAGGGTGGAATTGATGGCCACTGGAGATCTGGAGAAGACTCTAGGGTGAAGATAAAAACTGAGAGGCCTTATGCACAAAGATATGGAGCAAAATGTTAGTAGGCATCATTTTTATAAAACATAATCATGAAATAACAACTGAATTTTTTTTCAAAGACTACAGAAAATGCAATAACCCATTACAAAATACATGTCATCAATTGTATTACCCTGTATTATCAAACTTGGATAGTTGTTTGTGTCAGGAAATCTATTGAATAGAAAAGTCTCTGCACATCATTTTACTGAATTTTGGTCCATCTACTTCATAGGAAGAAAAAGAAAGGGGAACATCAAAGGGCAGAGTTTGGGTGTCATAATGAAGAGATGATAAAGTATTTTATTGGATGTGAGAATTGACTGGGTGACCTCTAGGGTCTCTAAAAACTCTAAGATTATATCATTATACTTCTTGTAATATTTTTTAACTTTTATCCCTTATTTAATCTCTCTGATTCTCAGTTAATCCCTTCTGCCTCTAAAAATCTGGGATTCTATGACAAGAAACTAAACCACTAAGTATATATAGAATAAGCTAACACATAAGCACTTTACAAACTTTAAATCACGATATAAACCCATTATTATTATTTTTAAGCATTTTAAAGCTTAATCAATTTTTTCCCAAGTCTGCAAGTGGAACCAACATCTCTAGCTCCTACATTCACATTTTTCTCCAAAGAAGAAGAGAATGAAAAAAAAAATTTAGAATCATCACAAATCCCAGCTTGGTGCAACATTATTTCTTCAAAGTGGCTCTAGTAACAAAGAGATAACATGTGTTACAAAGGCAAGAGCCCAGGATTCAGAATCAGCAGACGTGCATGCAAATGCCAGAGCTCCTATTTGACACCTATGTGATGTCGGCCAACTTGCTTCCCCTCTCTGGAACTCAGTTTTCTCAACTTAAAAAAAGGAAATTTGGATTAGATGTTCTTTAGGGTCCCTTCCAGCTCTGAACCCTATCACCACCCTGGAAACACAGCAACGGATATGTAAATAAGTCTGGTTCTTGACAAAAGAAGGCAATTCAATTGCTATGTGACCGAAAAATTATCATAAATGAATTTTTATCAAAAATTGTCTGGTTTGCTCAGGCCTAAAAATCAGGATTGGCCAATTTACTCCAAGTATTTTTTTAATGTGGCTTAGGACTCAACAAGGGAATTTTTCAGTCCAAAAGAATGAATTCCTTTTCTCCTCTTGACACGTTGAAGTAGGTGGGGGAAAGCAAGAGAGGAGAAAGGGGAGAGAATATGGGAAGAGAATGGAATGTAAGTTGGCACCTTCACTCTGGAGCTAGGAAGCAAAACTCAACAGCATCAGAAACCCCAAGGCTCAGTTGTCCAGTGGAGAAACACATAGTTCTGCTGTGTGGGAAATTAGGGGAAGAAAACCAATTACAAAACCCCAATGAGCTAGCCAAGATTGGGAAATGCTGGGTGGTGATTAAGGATTAAGAAAAATGGGGGAGATGGCGATAAAATATATTTTCCCCTGTAAAATAAAAAAAAAAAATCCCAAAGATGTGGGCTGTCAATTCAGTGCCCCACCAAATAGAAATTCCATTTAGAGACTAAAAGCCTCATCACAGATGTGCTTATGGTATGTCCATTAGTGCCTAATTCCACCAGTCCCCTGCCTCTGCAACTGGTGGGCTAAAACAAGACCTAGAAACTAAAATCCCTAAGAACAGGTCCATTCAAATTGGCTTGGGCTCATTTCTCCCCTCCTGTTTAAAGAGTTTTGTTGGGTTTTTTGGGCAAGGCCCATAAAAACTGGACTTCCCTCTCAAATCTATAAATCGAACTTTACTCCCCTGTAAGTGGGCTTGGACGAAGAGTTTCTGCTCACCACAACTTAGTTCAGGCTGGGCTTGTAAAGCCTTTTTTTGTGTGGGGAGCAACTGCCCCCCCTTCCTCCATTCATGTTAGAAGAAATTAATTTCAATGTACATGGAGGGAAAATATGGAGGGAGAATTCAAATATAAAGCCTGGCTAAAAATGGAACCACACTAATTGCATTGTTCACAGCCAGAGAGAGGAAAGGAAACCAGCTGGGGGGGATGGGGTTAGAGGAGGGGAGAGAGAGAAAAAGAAATGTATTTCACAGCTGTCCCAACAAAATGCCAGATTTATTCAAGATTTCAAAAATTGTCTTTGACAAGCTTTGACTCGTTGGGTGGGACCAGCAACTAGAAAGGGTGGGGGTAGGGAGAGACTCTTGATTATGATTTATAAGAGACCACTGTGACTAATTCAAATCCATACACAAGCTAATAAATTAAAGAGAAGCCTGCAGAAGGCTCCATGTCTTATAAAAGGGAGGTGGACAGGTAAAGCCAATATAATCTTAAAAGTGACCATTTTACCTAACTAATCTATTTAATCGATGTCATCCCAATTAAATTACTAAAAGATTATTTTACTGAGTTAGAAAAAATAATAAATTTCATTTGGAAGGAAAAAAGGTGAGGAACTTCAAAGAAACCAAGGGAAAAAAAAGATGTAAAGGGTGTAGATTCAGCAGTATTGGACCTAAAATTATAAGGTAAGAGCATTGTTGAAGTATAAAAGGCATAATTTCTGTTATTTTAAATCAAAATTTTCTTGTATAAGTAAAATCTATGTTGCTAAGAACAGAAGGAATGCAGAAAATTGGGGGGGGGGATTTCCATAAACAATCCCTCACATAGGATGTGATTGGGTTGGAATATTCCTATGGTGTAGGAAATGGTGAGCTGTTGATTTAGAAAAACATGGAAAGACTTGGACATATGAAGGAAGGTGCTATCCACCCTCAGAGAAACAGATGATAGGAGGAAATAAGCATAGTGCAGTCTTACATATATGTGCATGAGTTTATATGTGTATATATGG
>NW_020954562.1:14953494-14953597 GCF_900497805.2 Vombatus ursinus | reverse complement strand
ATGAGTTTACAGATATCTACATGTATATATCCATATATATGGATATATATATGGATATATGTGGATATATGTATATCCATGCTTAATTGTAGCCTTCTTTAGG
>NW_020954562.1:14952889-14953457 GCF_900497805.2 Vombatus ursinus | reverse complement strand
GTAGGGGAAAGAGGGGAAGAAATAAAGTAAAAAGTGCACAGCAGAGAACAAAAGAAAACCAACCAACAAAGAGGCAAGGAAAAACCGGGTAGCACTGAAAACAATGTGTAGTATTTATTATGTAGGTTTTTTAGAAATGGAAATTTATTGTTTTATATTGAATTCTCTCTTATGATCTGTTGTGTACATGGTAATGCTTTTTCTCTCATTTTGTATATGAATTTTAAATTTTTAAAAATTACCCTACCCCCCCCCAAAAAAAGGCAAGCAGACTCTTTGGGTGTGAGTCACTGGCATGGTCTACAAATGGAAATGAGATTAATTTTTTTTAAAACAAAATAGCCCTGATCATTTTGCAAACTTTCAGAAATGAATTTTGTGACCATTAATACTTTCTCCTGCTGCACAGTTAACCTGAACCCCCAGTGCATGAGTCACTGTGGTCAGACACTGGCTCCCATCTTGTGGCTTAACTTGAAGTCTGTGGACAAAGTTTGGGAGCAGAACTCTGAATTCTAATCTAGTGATATTGGGAGAGGGGAGGTATTGGTAAATATCTATGACTTCA
>NW_020954562.1:14952618-14952724 GCF_900497805.2 Vombatus ursinus | reverse complement strand
ATGGTATGGAGCCCTCCCCAGGCTCCACTATCTCCCACTATTCAACACCTTGTCTTTATCTTATAATACAGAGAATTGCTTGGGCAATGAACACTTAAGTGATGTA
>NW_020954562.1:14948982-14952584 GCF_900497805.2 Vombatus ursinus | reverse complement strand
GTGGTTTTAGGGGGTGTATGATGTCATCAAATGCTAGACTTGGAGTCAGGAGGATCTGGGTTTTAAATCTGCTTCAGACACTGTCTGTGTGACATTGGCTAAGTCACTTACCTCAATGGCCACTTAATCAAACCCAAAACCACAAGGAATTTCCACTCTAACATATATGACAAGTGATCATTTAGCCTCTGATTAGAGACTGACAATGAAGGGAAATATCCCCCCTATACCTCCTGAAGAAGTTCATTTTACCTAGTATCTCTCAGTTAGGTATGTAGGTATCTTAGGTATCTCTGATACCTATTATCAATTTTCTGATTTATAAAATGAGGGCTGATCACAGCCCCTACCTCACAGGGTTGTTGTGAAGAGTCAATGAAATAATGCTTGAAAAGTGCTTTGCAAATGTTAAAACTCAATATGAATGTAAGTTACTATATTATATATTATAAATGACTTGTCCTTGGTATCCCTGGCTAGTATATGTCAGAGACAGGTTATGAACTGTGGTCTTTCTGCCTCAGGGAGCATCCTTTATCTACTTCACCTCCCTACATCTCAGTCATATGTAGAAGGCAAGACAGAGAGACAGAGACAGAGACAGAGAGAGAGAGAGAGAAAGAGACAGAGACTCAGCATATCTTCAAAAAGACAAAATAAGACTCTCAAAATCTAGAATACTGAATAACTATGCTTTATAAATCAAGAGAATAAGCACCNCAGAGAGAGAGAAAGAGACAGAGACTCAGCATATCTTCAAAAAGACAAAAGAAGACTCTCAAAATCTAGAATACTGAATAACTATGCTTTATAAATCAAGAGAATAAGCACCTATGTACCAAGTACTGTACTAATCACCTTACAATTATTATCTCATTTGATCCTCATAATTGATCCTTACTACCTTTATCCCCATTTACAGCTGAGAAAACTGAGGAAGACAAAGGTTAAGCCATTTGCCCAGGGTCACACAGCTAAGTAAGTGCCTGAGGCCAGATATGAACACAGATTTTCCTGACTCCAGACCCTATACTCTAACCTACCTGCCCAAAGGAAGTCACAAGTTAACAATGTAAAAGTAACAAGAGAATATGTATAAAGTTGACCAGAAACTGAAATTGAAAGGGTCCACAATGTTTAAAAATGCCCTAGTCAATTGCTCAGCCAATGAACCAGAAGAATACAACTATAAGCAAAAAAAAAAAAAAAAAAGAGGGTCCTTGCCCTCATGGAGCTTACATTCTAGTGTAAGACACTGAAGGAGGGAGAAGAGTGGAAAAGGAAGGTACCCAGTCCTGATGTGGCATGAAAGAGAAGTCTAGAGTACAGCCTGGTGAGGAAGGTAGACATGGCTGGCCCGGTCCCCCTCTTTAAATGGAGGTTCTGGGAGGAGCCATCCACTCAGAAGGAGGGCAGGGGGTAGGGCAGGGCAGAGGGTAATTCCAAGAAATGATTTCTATAACTTGGTTGCTGATGACTAAAATTTCCTATCATCCTATTTTTCTTCTCTTTTTGTCAGAGGTTCTTAACCTTCAGTCCATGGATATATTTCAAGTAGTCCATGAACTTGGATTGGGGAAAAAAATTACATCTTTATTTTCACTAACATCTAACTGAAATTTAGCATATTCCTTCAATTACGATTTTAAAAAAAACAACACATTCTGAGAAAGGATCCATAGGCTTCACCAAATTGACATGACACCAAAAAGATTAAGACTCCTGCTTTTGTGATGCTACTCACTTTCTCCTTGAACAATTCAAACACAGCTGTGTCCAAGGTGACTCCTATCCCCACAGACCCTGTCCAGTCCCAGAAGTAGACTCATGTAACTAATCTCTGTAATGACTGTGAAATGTTGGAGCCTGTCCAGTGCATGATGCAGGATAGCCACAGCACAGCTGTGTCTGACACGCAGGCTCTCCTTAAGCTGTGTAGAAAGATTGATTCCCATTCAATGAAAATGTGGCAAAAGACCCTCAATACTTCAGAGAAAAGCAAAACATTCCAGGATTGCACACTGTAATTGGACAGTTGATGCTTCAATTGAAGCTTAAAGCTAAACTAAAATTTTGGAGACACCTTGTCTATTATACCATTCCATCATCATGACAGCCCTACAAGAGAGAATATATTATTATCCTCCTTTTACACATAAGGAAACTGAGGTATAAAGAGGTTAAGTGACCTGCCTGTGGTCACACAGCTATATAAGTGCCTAACAGGAAATGTTCAAACACAGGGCTTCTAGAGCTCCCCTCACTAAATACTAGCTAGTGGAGCTTTAATAAATTGCCAATAAGATTAGAGCCACAAAATGGTCAGATAGAAGAGATATAGAGCTCAGCTGGTCCAAGTGGATCATTTTAAAGATGCAGAAAGCAGGCCTGGCCCCAAGAGATGAAACAGCTTGCCCAAGATAGCATGGCTAATTAGTAGCAAGGCCTGAATTAGAACCCAAATTTCCTGACTCCTGTGCTCATGTTCTTCCACTACCATGGTTACACGGTAAGAACCATAATGATTCCCTTCTTATATTGAGGAAGTGGCCAAACCTGCCCAGCACCACCTAGGTATTAGAAAGAATGCAGTCCCGCCCCTCCCTTTACCTTCCCTATCCCAGCCTCCAGCTGTAGTACTTTAAAATGATAATCCTAGTCTAGAAGAAATGTTCTTATCATTTAAGACCCCTTTGTCATTCTGGTGAAGCCTATGAAACCTCTCTCAGAGGAGAGGGGAAGAGGAGCCCAGACCCTGTGTGCAGGTCAAGATTTGGAAACTGGAGCTGATGCATACTATCACCTGAGGAATTGGAGACTAGCTGATGGTCAAACAGCAGAGTGACAGAGCCAGAGACCACTGAGGTCCTTACCACCTCTAATTCCTTTGGTGATTTGAGCAGTAGGGATTTGCTCCTTTTCACAAAAAACAAAAACAAAACAAAACAAAAAAAAAAACAGAGACTCCCTGTTCATCACCCCAACCACATACTGTTAAGGGCATTACAAATTTAGTTTGAGGAAATAGAATTCAGTGACTAAAGAATCTCAGAGTCAGAAGGAACTTTGGAGAACATTTACTCCAACTCATATCCGAACGAGAAGCCCCCTACAACAAACTCAACAAGTGGGTCTTTGCATTAAGACCTTTATTGAGAAAGAACCCACTACTATCTCCCAAAATAGCCAGTTTGTTTTTGGAGAGCTCTGAAAGTTAGGAAGTTTTTCCTGCCATCAGATCTAGGGCCAAACAAAACAAACCCAAGCTCTCTTCCAAATGATAGTACTTCAAATCCCTAAGCTTCTTTTCTCCAGACTAAAGGAGTATTGAAAGTTATACTGACTCAGTGACCCTTCCTCCCAACCCTGCTTGTCAGTCAGTGTCAGGGGAGAAGTCACTCACTCTACAGCTATCCAGCATGTGTCCTTACCTGTTAGCCATCACCTACAAGGCAATTGGGGAAGATTTGAGATGCAATGGCCCAGCCCTTTTTGCTGACGTGGACCTATCTAAACTGTCTTTATCTCATAAAGTTATCAATAAAAGCTGTCTCCATCTTGAATTCTTTGCTGATCTCCAGTGATCAGCCCCTCAACATGTT
>NW_020954562.1:14941751-14948949 GCF_900497805.2 Vombatus ursinus | reverse complement strand
GCCACCTTGATATATTTTTAATAAACTTCTTTTAATTCTCTTCTTTCCTGAATTTTGCCCCTTTAATCAGGACAAAAATCTGAACAAAAAATTTTCCTTTTAACAGGATTGTTTCCATATGTCAGTCAATCAAGAAGACTTGACTAATTGCCTACTAAGTGCCAAGTACAGTGTTAGGTGATGGGAGTACAAAGACAAAAATGAACCAGTCTCTGCCCCCACACAGGTTATATTCTTGTTTGTCCTTCATTCTCCAAGAGGACCATGACATCAGGAAGGTGATGCCATGATTTGCAAGAGAATTGGATTTAAATTAGGGAGGTTGTGCAAAGTCACCAGCCTCACTCTCTCCTCCAGAGCCATCTGGGTCCAGTGGCCAGATATAGATCAGGATGACTGGAGATGGCCCCCAGGTTATATTCTACTGGGGAAAACAACATGTATATGTACAAAAGAAAAGCAAAATACAAAAACAATGATTGGCAAGAAGGGGTGTTAGCTGTTAGGGGACCGGGAAAGGCTTTCAGAAGAAGATAGAGCTTGAAGGCAGAGCTAGAGGAAACTAAAGATGCTAAAAGGTGGTGCATTCTATGAATGGGGAATGGCCGGTGCAAAGGCATAGAAATGGGAAATGAAAGGCTGTTGTAAGAAAGCCAGATTAACTAGACCATAGAATTCATGGAGGGGAATAATGCTTAATAAGTCTGGAAAAGTGACTTGGAGCCTGGTTGTTAAGGATTCCAAATGGTGGAATTTGTATTTGATCTCAGGGGTAACAGAGTCTCACTAGAGTTTATTGAGTGGGGGCAATCACATAACCAGACCTATTCTACAGAAAAATCACCCTGGCATCTGTGTAGAGTAGGGCAAGACTAGATGTGGAAGTCGATTGTAATAGTAAAAACAAGAGGTGACAAGAATTTCAACCAAGGTGGTAGTTATGTGGGCAGAGAGAAAGATATTGAGTAGAGGCACATGGTAGAGATTGGAACTATAAGATTAGGAAGCTGATTGGATTTGGGGATGAGGGAGAATAGGGAGTGGGGATAAGAGTTTGGGAACTGAAGGTATAGGAAGGATAGTAGTGCTCCCAACAATAATAGAGAAGTTTGGTAGGAGGTGGGTTTGCAGGTAAACATAATGAGTTCTGTTTAGGACATGTTCAGTTCAAAATGCCCATGGGACACGCAGATACACTGAGTCAAATCAAGAAGTACCATAATATTTTTAAGGACACCATTAATTATTCTCTTTTTCAAAAGAAGACTCAGTCTGCTACATGTACTACACACCCAATAGTAAATACCAAATAAAACAATTTGAGGTCATTGATGATGATTCTTTGGGTGCCTGAAAAGAAACTCAAAGAAAAGGACTTTTGCATGCTCTTCACTCAAGGCAACAGCTTGGCAGGCCAGCCACAGTACCAGCTGACTTAATACGTGTGCACAGCAATATTGGGCTGAATTCCAGCTCAGCTGGTGATGAAATAAAAGGTGGTATTCCTTTGTAAATGGACCAGACCATCCTCCATGACAGCCACCCCACAGAAAAACATGGGAGATGAGGGTGAAAGAGGGAGTTCTCCATCCCAACACTGTTGTCTAAGGGAGAAAGGGAAGAAGGGGAAAGTTGTAGGAGCCAGAGTGGGGCCTGAAAATTCCTCAACTTTTGGCAGAACTGTAATAAAGTGTGAGATAAAGTACATTGGCTTGAGGGATTAAGGTTTGTGGAATTAATCAGTCATTACTTCACGGTCACATTATTTCCAAATGCCCATTTTTAGAGCTCCTAGCCACAGGAATAACCCCATGTAGCCAAAGGCCGTGACCACATTAGTCATTCCCTCAGCAGAGCTCTGATAGGGGCATCTCCTAGGGTCTTCATAGTCATATGCCTTGGATTCCAACTACAGGGAATGGGATAATAGACAATGTGTCTCCAAAGTTTTAGTGCAGTTTTAAACTTCAACTGAAGCTTCAACTGTCCAGTTACAGTATGAAATCCTAGGATATAGGAAGGACAACAGTCAAGTCAGATGGACTTACCAGGTCCTTGGGCCAGCAAGTCCCATTATCTCTATTTTCTCTTCCAAAGAGAGACTGGTTTAATTCAACAACCTTATGTTAAATACCTACTGTATGCTAGTAGGAAGCTGGTAGGGAACACACAGCTAACAGGATAGAAAAAAATTAAGAGCAAACATTAGATGAAGAAAGCAAAAAACAATAATATGACTAAGTATATCAAATCAAAATACAAGAGGAGATCCCAGAAGGAAAAGGTCAATACTCAAAAGCATATATATTTCCCCTCTTTCTATTCTTAGCAAATCATTTATCTCCAAATTCCCTACTAGGGCTAGCAAGTGTGGATAACATAAAGGACCAGAAACCAAGAAAGGACCATTTTTCTTTCTATACCCAAAGCAGCAAACTCCAGAAGAAAATATTTAAAACCATATGACTACAAAACTATTGGGCTGAAATTCAACTGTTCAGTTACATAATCCAGGCAACCCACTCTGCCAGTCTTCTTAGAAACAACTCCAAGCCACCATAACCCTAAGGAGCAGCCATCTTTATTCTCGGACTAACCTCCCTGCATCAGTAATTGCTCCCTAGTCTTTTGCCATTGTTGGCTCTCTGTTCCTCTGGTCTCTCTTTTCTACTGAGCCTACTAATCCTTTCTCCTCAATGCAATGGAATTATTATTCACCCATCCATCTTCACCCCTTGATGACTCCTAGCCCTTTTCCAACACCTTACATTCTAGCTTTTTCTATCTAGCAGACCTTAAATTTGCTAAGGGAGATAATACAGTATAGTAGAAAGAGCACTTTTCTTCCCAGGCTTCTCTCCTATAGATTTGTCCATCATGCTCCTGAAACCTCTTTATCCTGAAGACCAGGTAATTCACACCATAGAAGCACTGCCAGCTCTGAGTGGTATGACTGGAAGAGTAGTGCCTCGGGGTTCAATGACTACCTTTGATACTACTTGTGTGACCTTAGACAAGTCACTTAATCTCACTTGGCCTCAGTTTCCTCATGTGTAGGAAGAAGGGGTTAGACTAGACAGCTTCTGAGGTTTCCTGTAACTTTGGATCTTGAGCATGTCACTTTACTTCCTCTGAAACTCAGTTTTTTTCATCTGTGAAATAGCAGGCTTGGACTAGAATAATTTCTAATGTGCCTTCCAGCTCTGATTTGATTTCTATGTAGAAATCAAAGCTCTCTTAAGCCACAAAAATCTCAATTCTCTCACCTAGAGAATGAAGGGTTCTCCTTTATCTTTACAATCCCAAGTTATTTATTCTATAACCCATACAATATAAGGCTGAAAAGGCAGGGGGGCATCAAGTTGTTGAATACTAGGCAAAGATATCTGAAATTTATTCAGTGGATAATAGGGAGCTAATGAACATTTTTGACCAGAGGAATAAAATGACCAGACCTAAGAATAACAAAGAAAAAACCCAAACCTTACTCTTCAAGTAGTATGTGAAGGACAGATTCAGAGGGAAGAGTTGAAGCAGAAAAATCTGTTATGAGACTAGCAATAGACCAAGTGTTAATCATGAGGGTAGTAAGAATGTGACCATAGAGGAAGGGGTGTTGCAGGGGTGGAATCCACAGTATTTGGTAAATAATTAAATATTAAAGGTAAGGGAGGAGAAGAGTCAAAGACAACTACAAAGTTTCAAAGAGGGAAATAATAAAATAAAGAAAAACAGGTTTGAGGAAAAATTTCTGGACATTTGTTTGAAGTGCCAGTGAGACATTCAAATGGATTTCTTAAAGACAATTGGATACGGTCTGGGAGCTTCTAGCCAAGTATGGAGAGAAGGAATTATTTCCTAATGACCTACATAAAGTGTGATAATTGTATTTCTGCCCCAATCAAGTGATTGTCACTTATGCTCCATATGGAGGTTGATCTCTCTCTTAAAAGAAAATGGAAAAGGTCTCAAGGACGGCCTCTCTATTATCCAGGTTGATCAGCCCTTTAGAACTTCAATGGATAATGCCCTCAGAATTTCAATGGAAAAATAAAGATTAAAAAAAGGGGGCAGAAGAGAATATTGACCTGTATTAGAAGGCTGGAGAGTGAAAGAATGTGATGTATCGGAGAAAGAGGAGGACTAGTGAATACTTGGAGCTATGGAAATTGGCTCCTCAAGGAAGAAGGAGCCACCTATCCTCTAAGGAATGTGAATGTAAACTCACAGATGGTTTCATGGAAGGAGGGGTAAGAGAAGAAAGAGACAAATAGTGTCAGTTGGTAATTCCCATTGGTGAGTGACTAGGGAGTTATATTTGGAAATAAGTGTTGGTCATTACATGATTTCTAATCTTTTATCCCTATTAATCAAAGTTTTCTCTACAATATTGTGAACTTCATGCTTGCAAGTGGGAAATTAGCCTTCACGTGCCATAAGGAACCATGAATATAGTTTCCCCTAGCTTCCTAGGTAGGACAATGAACCAAGAGAGTTCAAATCCCCCAAAGTATACCTGGGCTCACTGTGTCATCAGAGAGCTTCTGGGACATAAGGTTGAGCCTACAGGATCTACTCACTTCCAAGTCATCCATGAAGTTAAGAGGTTGGGCTAGCTGGTCTCAGAGGCCCCTTCTAGGTCAAGATCTATGATCCTGTGGTCCTATGATCTGGGCCTCCTTGTTTCTTCCTGCTCACAAAGAGCATTGGGATCGAAACAAAGTGGTGATATGTAGAAGACTGTCTCTCACTACATTCCAAAATCAGATGATAGTCTACTATATTGTATCTTCCCTTCTCTCCCCTCTATTAGCAAGAGTTAGCTAAGAGTTGACAGTGTCTCCCTTCTGGATTCTAATTGTCCTCAAAGTCCATTTCTTATTTCTTCCCACCCCTACCTCCTTTTTTGCCATGACTATCTTGATTGTGACAGCTAGGTGACCATGTCCAGCTGCCAATAAGCCCACTTTCCTTGCTAATTTAATTAGCTGTTTAATCTCCATCAGCTCAACTCTTCCCAGAATCCTAAAGCCTGGACAGTATCCACTAAAGGACGGCATTCTCTGACATGCCTTTACAGGAAATACATTTGAGAAAGATAAAAAAATGTAGCATTTGTAACTTTGTGGTAATGACTCATAACTTTCCCCTCCCTTCCTCTGCAACACAAATTTTATCAGTGCAACTGTGAGATTCACTGGGGCCATCCATGAGATAGATGAACTACACCATTTGATATGAACACATCTGTGCTGATGTGCACATCTTTTTATCATTACAGTCGATGTGCCTGGCTGCTATAGAGCTTTTTGCTAGGACTTCAGGTTTCTATCCATTATTGCTGAAACAAGGGGAAAGACAAAAAGAAGATGCACCTTAGAAGCTGAACCATAAAAAAGTGATCCATTACAGCTGCTGAATCAATGAGCAGTCAAAGAATTTCAGGTCTAGTGACCTGATTTCAGGTCACTTTAGAAAGTACTCTTCAGCTACCTAGAATCCCTGCAATGTACCATCCAGGGGGGAGCAGTTTTATGTATGGAATGAAACCTGAGTCTCTGAGTAGTGCCCGCTTTTTGTGTCTAATGGTCATGAGAAACTGGTCCCAAGATATTGCGTTATCGACAAATTATAAAGTAAGCAGTCTTCAAGGCAGAGAGGTTTTCTTTTTTAAAAAAATTTATTTAATTTTTAGTTTATGAAATAAAACAAGCATTTCCGTAACACAGTATAATAAAAAAGATGATTGCAATGAAACTACAGATCTATGATGTATAACTAGCTATTCCTTTTAAATATACAATAAAATTATCATATAAATTTCTTTTTTTCCTTTTTTTTCTTCCCTGCTCTCCCTGTCCTGCCCTAGAGATGGCTACCATTAGACACAAATAGCCTAGGGCAACATTACCCACAACTCAGAATTAAAACTTGATTATAAAAATAATAATTATCATTATTATTATTATTATAAACTGCTAAAAAATAAAATAAAACAAAATAAAAATAAAAATGAGTAAGCAAAGGAAAAAGAACCTGACCATAGATAGCTAGTTTGGTGTAAAAGAAGATCTGGGTTCATATTCAGAGAGGTTTTCTCCTAAAGACAATTATACAAGCCCCAGGGAAAGGATAGTAAGCAAGCCAAACCTAGAAGGCAGACTGGCTCAGTTTTACAAAGAACCAAAGCAGAGAAAGATTATCTGCTTAAAACATCACAAGAGCCAAAGGGGTACAAAACTGAAGAGAGAATGGGACAGAGTTCTGTCCTCCTATCCAAATATTCATTTTAATTATAAAAATGCCTAAAAAATACACGTGTGGGTGAGTCCTATAGCAAGACCTATAAATATACTAAAGTCACTAGGACAAACCAAAAATAATATCTCACCCAGGTAACTCCAAGTTTCAGGGAGGATTTGAAGACATAGACCCACAAACAGTTGAAAGTTGCACCTCACAAGAGAAGTGGAGCTCATTACCTGCTATATACCCCTAAATCAGTCTAACAAGCCTGTACCCAGGTCATCTAGGCAGGATTAAGGATTAGTTATCATTTCAATCCAATGAAAGAGGATCTATATTTCTCCTTTAGACATATAATTCTCCTGGGCAGGGTGCTTGCCAACACTCTGAAAAAATAATCTTTCAAAATTCTTGCAAACCCACTGTGTTATGATTTCATCTCATGAAATACAACACCTTTACATTAAGCCTCATAAAACTAAATCCTTCTGGATCTCCTCCAGACTCCGAGAATAAACAGCTCTATCGGTGATGCTGAGAACAGTGAAACCAGGTCCCTTCTCATGTGGCTGGTTCTCACGTGGCTGGTTCTCACCATGGGGTTCATTTTGCAAGCAGCAAATTTGCTTTCCTCCAAAAAAACATATACATGTGGTTAGCTTCATACATAGTAGATCTTGCAATGAAATCTTCCCAGCACCTCGACATTAATTCCATTAATAAGAGGGTTGCCCGAATTAAAAAGGCACCAATTCATATTCTTTTCTGGACTAGGATATTTATAACTGCTCTTCCTCAAGTTGCTTTTGGGTTGTTGGGGAAATGGTTCCGGAGTGGAGGAAAGGTAAATTGAATTGCTCTCCTGGCTGACAATGAAGGCTGATGAATTTACATTATATACTTGAACCAAGAATTGGTAACAACTCTAAGTATTAAGACCCTCAATAAAGGT
>NW_020954562.1:14941331-14941714 GCF_900497805.2 Vombatus ursinus | reverse complement strand
ACTCAAATTAAGTCCCTTCATCTCATTAGTGTCTATGTATTTTCCATAATGAATACAGTGAGGTACAGGCCTCCCCAAAGAGCTAGCTTGTAGCAGTACCTCCTAGACCTTCACTTAGTAGCATAGGCATCTATGTGTGGTAACTTTCATTGTTCACGTTAGTCTTAAGACTGTACTTCTCTGTTCAAATGGGAGTCAGGCATCGTCATATGAGCCAAGCTCTACCAGTCTCACTAGGAGAGTACCTTTGGGGTTTTATGCATCTAATAACTGTTGTGTTGTGGCTCCTTCAACAAAAAAAGATAATTGTGTTTAAAAAATACTCCATCATTTGTCATTTCAAAAGGCACAATTTGGACCCTAAAATGAGATTATTTATTCTA
>NW_020954562.1:14924501-14941294 GCF_900497805.2 Vombatus ursinus | reverse complement strand
GTATACTTGTGGGAAGGGTGGTGGTTAGTAGCCCTATCCAAAAAATTCATCACCAAGTGGCCAGCCAACTTACTGTGAGTCTCCATTCAATGTCAAGAGATACAGAAGAAAGTGTCCAACATATATAAAAGAATATGGACAAGAGTCCCATAAGATGCACAAGAAAAGATGACTTCTAATCTGTATTTTTGGAGAGAAGATCCATGTCATCGAGATCATCTATCCATTGATGTATCAAAAGTATCCATCATGTAGCAGTGGCATAATGTTAGGAAAAGAACACTGAATATTATATCAAAAAGCCTAGGTTCATCTGAATTCTGGTTCTGTCATTGAATCCCTGATTGAACTCATATGAGTCACTGAGCCTCATTTTCTTCATCTGTCAAATGAGGGGGTTTGGAGGAGATGACCTCTAGAGTCTTAGGATCTCTTCCTGCCTTAAATATATGAAATACATTAATATTATTAATAAATACTATTGCTGTTTTTACAGTATGTCAGATATCTGTGGATCCTGCTACAGTTTTGTTTCTTTTGTTTGCCACCTTTGCTTGGTATAAAATGAAAGATTGCAGGTACAGATTCTCTCTTGGTATTGGCACAACCTTATTGCATGCTGTGATATATCACATGTTACATAGAGTAAGCACTAATATGGGACCCAGCTGGCTGTTCCTTGGCTGAGCATATCTTTTCTGGGGCAGAGGAGCATATGGCAGTAAGTAGTGACTAACCAAAACAATTAATTGGTTTTCCTCCCTCATATAAGCAGTTTTAGAAAGATAGATTCTGGCTTCCTCTTTCATATTTTCTAGGATTATTAGGAAGGTTGTTGCTCAGTGGTTTTTTTTTTAGTCATGTCCAATTCTTCATGATCTCATCTGGGGTTTTCTTGGCAGATACTGGAGTGGTTTGCCATTTCCTTCTCTAGCTCATTTTACAGATCAGGAAACTGAGGCGGGGTTAAGTAACTTGTCCAGGGTCACACAGTCATAACTGTCTAAGGCCAAATTTGAACTCAGGAAGATGGGTCTTCATGGTGTTCTATCCACTGCTCCAGCTATTAGGAAAGAGAGGTTCACAAAATCATGAAAAATATAGTTTGAAGGTCATGTAGGCCAACCTCAATCTAAGCAATGCTGCTTCACCACCTAACATCCCAAAGAAAGGGTTGTCCAGTTTTCTACTGAAAACCTCCTGTATTGGGAACTGAATAAGACAGCACATTCTGTGCTTGCATGGCACTTACTGTTAAGAAGGTTCTGCAATCACCCCTCAATCAGTTTCATGTAATTCCTCACCTTATGGTTCAAGGAGCACTAGAGGCCTACAACCAAATAGCTTGCCAGTTGTATTTTTCCCCTGACATTATTGTTTATAATATAATCCTATTCTGCTAAAACTGTAATTATGATGTCCTTTAATGATGTCTATAATTGAAATATCATCATCAAAAAATGCTACCTTGGGGCAGCTAGGTGGTGCAGTGGATAGAGCTCCAGCTTTGGAGTCAGGAGGACCTGAGTTCAAATCTGGCCTCAGACACTTGACACTTACTAACTGTGTGACCATAGTCAAGTCACTTAACCCCGGTTGCCTCATCAAAAAAAAAAAAAGTTTAAAAAAAGTTATCTTTCTTGACCTTGATTTTGGAGTTTTTATTATTATTATTATTATTATTATTATTATTATTTCCATGCTACACAAGAATAGTTGGGATGATAATACCTAGCGTTAGTGTGCTTTAATAAAATAGTAACCCTATGATGGAGGTACCATTCCATATACATTTTATAACTGAAGGACCAGAGGTTCAAACAGATTAGATGACTGGCCAGTAGTCATACATCTAACATGTGATAGAGGTAGGATTTGAACCCAGATCTTTCCTGACTCCAAATTCAATGTTCTTTCCACTATATCAGAGAATATTTATTTACTCTGATAGATGGCCTTCAAAATGGAAATGTATGAACAATGTCTTAAACACATTGACATTAACCTGCTCAAACATGCAACAGGGTATAGGCATAGGTATCTGGCCTTAGATTAAGGAAGACCCAGGTTCAAACCCTGCTTCTGTTACATACCAGCTGTGTGATTATACCAAGGTCACTTAACCTCCCAATGTCTCAGATAACTCTCTAAGAATATGTTACAGATGAGGGTTTTTTTTTAATATACCAATGGAGAATTACCCACATTTCCCTACACCAATGAAATTACAAAAATAAATACATATACCCCATAAAACCTCCCAAACATACTATGTGTGTTCTTAATGATGGCAAAATCCCACATCTCAAAAGTGATATATACCTAGGCCAGCTGGGCCCATAAAGTTCCTTGTCTAATAATGGGCTGGTCCCCATGTTCAAAAAGATGCTAGTGCTACTACACTGCCGTCTTCAAAGAAATTAAAGCCTTTGTCATCTTTGAACACCTTGTCCATGTGTCATACAGGCCTGTGCATAGAAATTTAGAGCTGGAAGGGATCTTAGTGATTTATCATTCCAGCAAGGCAATGAGCTGTTGCTTCTATATCAAGGGGACCTGGCTTTCAAACCTGCCTTTACTATTACTTAAGTTGTGTGACCTTGGGCAACTCACCTAATCTCTCTGAGTTTAGTTCTTGACCTGAAAAGGAACAATAGGAATAATATAATGTAATAGCATTAATAATATTTGGGCTAACTTCTTCACAGTGTTCGTATCAAGGAAAGTTTGTAACCTTAGAGCGCTAGGTTAAACTCGAGGCATTACTTTCAGAATTGGAAACTGAAGCTCAGAAAGAATAAGGGTTTTTACTATATTGCAAGGTCCATGAGGGCAGGAACCATGTAATATCTAAATTTTGTATTTTTTCTAACATCTAGAACAATGCTCCAAGGCTATACCATAGTTGGTTAATGAATATTTGTTGGATATACCAGTTCAGCAAATATTTACTGAGGGCATACCATGTGCAAGACACTAAGCTAGAAGCTCTTTGCCCTAGTGAAAAATGGCTCAGTCACTGCCTTCAGGGAGCTCATAGTCTAATGGATATGGATATTATGGACATTTTACCCATTTGTTTACAACATGTATACAAGTAACTACAATACAATGTAGAAAGGGATGGGGCAAAAAGAAGTAGGCAAAAGGCCGTGAAAAACTACAAAGAGGGAGAGATCATTTTAAGCTGGGGGAGGACAAAGAAAAGACCTAATGGAAGAGGGTACATTTGAGTTGGACTTTGAAAGAAGAAGGCAGGGGATGCTTCCACAAGTAGGGCTGATGGATCTATTGTAAGCATATGAGCTAGCAAAAGTAAATGCAGGAAATGAAGAGGATAGGATAAGAACAAGGGACAGAGAACAGTCCAGTTGGTCTAGCCAATAGACTACATGAGGGGGAGTAATAAGAAGTAAGGATAGATAGGTAATTTGGTGCCAGGTTGTTTAGGGTCTTGAATGATAGTTTACATTTTATTCAGTGGGTGATAGGGAACATGAGGGTTTGAGGGGTGGTTTTTGTTCATTTGCTTGTTTGTTTTTTGGGTAACAGTGTAATAGAAAGCTGTCATTGTGGTGTTGCATTAAGACATTTGCTTGGGCTGTGCTATGTGGAGGATGGACTGGAAAGTATATCCTATAGACAGGAAAACTATTTAGCATACTCTCACAATAGTCTACCTGAAGAGTGATGAATCTGAACTAGGGTTTTTAAAGTGGTAGGAAAGAGAAAGGGAAATATCCAACAAATATGGGAGTTGAGATTAAAATATCAGGACTTCCCAACGGATTGTATTTGTCCAGTGAAAGACAGGGAAGCATCAAAGTGAACCAAAGACAATTCCAACGTCACAAGCCTGGGGGATGAGGAAGATAGGGCTGACATTAACAGACAGAAGCCCAAGTTAAGNGCAGGACTTCCCAACAGATTGTATTTGTCCAGTGAAAGACAGGGAAGCATCAAAGTGAACCAAAGACAATTCCAACATCACAAGCCTGGGGGATGAGGAAGATAGGGCTGACATTAACAGACAGAAGCCCAAGTTAAGGGTGGCATTAAGAGGGAAGATTTTGGGTTCCATTTTAGATATGTTGAGTTTGAGGCTCCAGCAAGACATCCAGGTAGAAATAGCCAAAAGGCAACTAGAAATAAAGGACTAATTCTGAAGAGAGATTGTATTTGGAGGTACACATTTAGGGAGCATTTCTGTGAATATAATCATTCAAGCCTTGGGAATAGATGAGATTGTCAAAGGAAAAAGTATAATTAGAGGGGGGAACTATGAAAAACCTTGGTTATATTTAAGGGATGGGAAGAGGCTGAGGATCCAGCAAAGGAGATAGAAAGGGAGTGGTAAGAGAGATACAAAGAGTACCATAAAAAAAAAAAAAGATCATAGATTTAGAGTTGGAAGGAGCCATCATGTTCACCACGTTGTTTAAAATGAGGTAACTAAGTCATACATAATGTGACTTGCCCAGGATCACACAGCTAGTTTTTGAGGTAGGATCTGAATCCAGGTCTTCCTGATACCAAATGTGATACCCTTTCTACTACCCCATGGTTGTATGCCAAGGGAGTATAGAGTATAAAGAAGAAAGGTGTGATCCTTAGTGTCCACACAGAGAGGTAAAGGAAGATCAGGACAAGGGTCAGAGACAGAGGTGGGGAGCAAGGTATTGGTGATAAGAAGATCACTAGAGAGGCATTCTAGAAGAGTTGACTTGCCCACATTGGTCATATGGCTCCTAGGGGAAGGACTAGGACCTAGATTCAGGTCTTTTGATTCTTTATAAGAGCTTTTTTTTTCATATACCATGCTGCCATGTTCTAAAGCACGCCCAAACTCTAAAACAAGGAACATTCAATATTCAGTAGATGAATAATAGTGTCCAAGTACAAACTTTGGAAAGTAGGTATTGATGGATTACTATACAACATATCTTATAAGCCCACTAAGACTACTTAGGTCTTCTGAACTGGAAAGGACACCAGATCAAATAGAACTTCCCAAGACAGCTCCAAACCAGTGTGATACCTCTCCATCGAAGCCAGGAGCAAGCCTGACTTATAGGGGCAATGAGCAATTGATTCTAGAGGTGCTACAAGGTCATGTCTCCCCAAAACTGTCCTTCCACCAATCTGCTATAATGTCATCTGATCATTTTGCCTCTCCTGAAACACCCTTCATTAGAATCTAGGCCTTCATAGAATAGAATTCAGGGCTGATAAATTTCACTGGCATTGGAGGGAAGAGGAGGGCTTGAGCAGGGGGTTGGGAGGAATGGACGATAATGGGGAGGAACACACCAATGATAAACTGTGGTCGGCAGCAAGAACATACCAGTTTAGGTGGAGCAATGGAATGCTCAGTATAATCAACAAAAAAAGGGAAGGGAGAGAGTAGGTGCTTAATAAATGCATATTGACTGAGATGCTGAAAGACATCGAGCTGAATTGCCTAGTTTACAATTTTGCCCAAACCTGGTCTTCTTCTGATTCTGGGCTTGCTTAAAGGTTCCAGAAGGAATTTAGCTCCAACAAGAGAGGCCAGAGACACTCAAAGTTCTTACAAATGATCCTGGAAGAAACACTGGAGGTCAATGAATATTTTCTATAGAAGGCAGCACACCTGAATAGGAGTTCCCACCACCACCACCACCACTACCACTCAATAGTTGTGCATAAATTGTGGAGAGTTATCCAATAATCTTCTACCTCAGTTACTTCAACTATGAAATGGGGATAATAACACCTTACTTGCTTGAAGACAGGGGAATGAATTATTTGATGTATTTTGTTTCCATCTCAGAGCTATAGGATGCGAGAGGATGGCAATATGGCCTGAAGGGGTGATCTTTTAGAACAAGATGATATTTCTTCCAACACCTAGAAATAAAAAGAGGCGGCCTGGAGGTACTCTCCATTAAAGTTATTTTCCCATGTCAAAACAACAGTAATAAGATAAACTTCCTCTTGGAGGCCAACTGTACAAGGCCGTGAGCCAACACTAATGTTAACAGATACTAGACCTCATCAAGTGTAGATTTTTCCCAGCTCTGTTATTTAGATCTGAGCAAACTACACTTGGTTAATAAGGGAGAGATCAAGTCACCTGAGACCAAAAATAGAAAGGGGAAAAAATGGCTTTGTAGAGGGAAAAAATAATAATTTGCCTGAAAGGCTATTGATCATATTATGGGCACAATATTTCTTCAAAAATTTTATTCCATTCCACAAATGTTTGTTGAGTACCTACTATGTGCAAGGCCCCATGCTGAGTGCTGGAAATGCAAATATGAAATGCATACAATCTCTACCTTACATGGATTTGCTTAAATTTAGGATGATAGAGAGAGAGGCAGCGTGGAATAAGATGTCTGGAAGTCCTAAGTTCAAATCCTATATCACATACTTAATAGATGTGACCTTGGCCAAATTATTTACTATCTTTTAGCCTTACCTTCTTCATCTGTAAAATGAGAATGATAAAAAAAATCACACCTACTTCATAGGGGATTTTGCAAGAATCAAATAAGATCCTGTAAGAAAGAGACTTTGCAGACTTGAAGATGTTATATAAATCTCAGCTTGTATTTTAATAAGAGGAGAAATGCTTCAGGGCACTTCCAAGGTTCTGGGCAGGTTCCCCCAGAGACATTACCCCAGGTTCAAGGTACTCCATGGGCCTTCACTAAATCCATAACTCACAATCCCCCACTGTTACATTCATTTTTAATAATGCCAGGACAGATGAGTCCAAAGCAAAGCTGGATAATGAAATGCCATAGTTTTTTAAAGGGAGCAAAAAGGATTCCTCACATAAACCTACTATCCTACATATACCTATTATTAATAGGAAGAATTAACATACATAGGAAATATAAATGGAGATGTATAGATGGAAGGAAGACATGGAGCTGAGATATATACATAGGGAATAAGCATAACTTTGTGTGTATGCCAGGGTCAACACATGGTGGGGCAACACACCCCTCTGCCTCTTCAGGGCCACTGATGTTCTCAAATAGTCAAAAAACATAGCTTTTATTAAGTGCCTACCATATGCCATACATGGTGTCAAAGCACTGAGGATACAAGGATAAAGAATAGAATAATCCCAACCCTCGAGAAATTTGCATTCTATTAGAGAAGATTAACATGCACAAATATACATACATGCAGAATATATATTTGTATATTATATATATACATATAGATGTATGTATTACAAAATAAACCCATAGTACTTAAATAAATGTTAGTTAGGAAGGAATCCCAAAGAAAATGGCAAACCACTACAGTATCTTTGCCAAGAAAACCTCAAACAGGGTCACAAAGAGTCAGATGTGACTGAAATGACTGAATAACAACAAAAGGGAGGAATCTTAGTAGTCAGGGGGAATCCGGAAAGGCTTTTTGTAGAAGGTGTGGCTGCAGCTATGTCTGGAACTAAGAGAGAGATTTTAAAAGGCAGAAGTGGAAAATAAATTCAATCCAGGATCAAGGGATGCCCAGTCCAAAGGCGCAGTGATGAAATACGAAGTGCCTTCTCTGAAGAACAGCAGGAACACTAGTTTGGCTAGACCAGAGAGTACAAGAAGGATAGTGATAAAGATATAACAAGGCTGGGAAGGTAGATCGGGGCCAGGTTATGAAAGGCTTTAAGAACTAACAAGAGGAATTTATATTTAATCCTAAAGACAATAGGGAATCACTGGAGTTTATTGAGTAGAGGGGTGACATGGTCAGATCTGTGCTTAAAGAAAACCACTTTGGCATCTATGTGAAGACTGGAGTGAGGAGAGCTTAAGGCCATTGTTATAGTCCAGGTGAGAGGTGATTAGGAGGCTATGTAAGTAGAGAGGAAGAGGAGGATGTAGATGTTGTAGAGGTAGAAATGGAAATATTTGGCAACTAATTGAACCTATAGGTTGATGGAGAGAGAAGAGTCAAGGATAACATTAACGTTACTTAGATAGTTGACTAGAAGTATAGCGATGCCTTCAATAGAAAGAGGGAAGACTGAAAGAGGGGTCCATTCTAGGGAAAAGATCACGATGATGTGATGTCTTTGAAAGATGTCATCATTCTGCTTTTGCCAGGCCTGCTCCTCACTGGCTTCATAGTTTTCACTGGACACTGATCCGCCAGATGCTATTCTGTTCCAACACTACTCAGCCAGATGTGTGCTCTCCAGTGGATGCCGCTTTTCTGGCCTTGTAGTCCTGAGATCAAATTTGACTTCAGACACTTTTCCAGCTGCATGATCCTGGGCAAGTCATTTAATATCTATCTCCCTCAGTTTCAACAACTGTAAAACAGAGATAAATAGTACCTACCTCCCACAAAATGAGATATTTGCAAAGTACCTGGCATATAGTAGATGCTTCATAAATGTTTGTCCCCCCTTTTTTCCCTTTTTATGAGAAAAATGAGCTGTGGCTTTTATTGGTTATTAAGAATGACCTTCTAGGTAGATAAATGTGTGCTGGGATTTCAGAAGTGCTCAAAAGGTCCTTCATATCCCACTCCTCTCCCCCCGTCCCCCACCGCAAGCCTCCCAAAAAAAAACTTCCAGAGTGCTCTGGGATAGAGAGTATTGGAAATTCCACTCCCTTTTTTCTTTTCAGAAAGCAAGCACTCTGCAGAACTCATTGCCAAACAAGGACTCCATAGGTTTGCATCTAAGGAGTGTACTCATTTGGTCACTAGAGAAGTCCAAAGTGAGATTAGGCATCTTCCTATGAGTGTGTGTATATACAGCTATGCTAACATGGTCAGTGAACAGCTTTCCAAAGCAATTCCTCTGCTCCTGATACTTATATAAACTTGTCTGACATATGAGAAGTGCAAAAAGATAAAACAGAAAAAATGCCACTTGAAAGTTCATTAGAAAGGAAAGAGCTTATGAAAAGTTTAGTTTGTCTTTTCTGTGTATGTCTCTCATCACCTCTGTTCTGCAAACACTGTCAGAGTTCATTTAATTCATCAGTAATGGAAGATCTGACCCCAGAAGTCTTTGCCAGAGACAAGGGCAATGTGAAAGCAGAAGATGTCTGTAATGGGAGGGTGGATGGTCTCCTTTGGTGTGTATGTTTCCCAGATGGTGTATTCAGGGTCAGATTCCCTTTTGGTCTAGGTGTGTAAAGAGCCAGGGCTGAGCAACATTGTGCCTCTCACAGAATGGGCACTCCATCCATCCTACTGAGTGAATGGAGGAAGACAGGTACCATGCCATTCTCATAATCCATAATGTGAGCCTTGTGATTATTAATGTAAACCTGAATGATAAATAAAAATCACAAGGGCTAGACATTGCATAGTAACTTTCTTATCAAGAACCTTGGATTTTCTCATCTTATTTTACTTACTTGAGCACTATTCTCATTTGGGGTCCTAGAGGGAACAAAGGAGAAGAAGGACTGAGGCACAGAAAAGTGGTGATCTTCCCTTGATTATAAAGTAAAATGACCTCTTGTGCTGAAAGTTAATGAGTCATTCAAAATGACAACCTTCAGTCTAGAAAATAGATTATTTCCCTGTAGATCATATGCTATCCAAGAATTCATACAATCAGAAATATGGAGGCTGGACCTTGGAAGCCATCCAACTCAACCCCTTGATTTTATAGTTGAGGAAACTGAGGTCTAGGGAGATTAAGTTGACTTGCTCAAGATTACAGAGGTAGTAAGTATCAGAGGGTAGATTCCAACCCATTTCCTCTGACTCCAGAGCTCTTTCCACCATAATATGTTTGTTTTCCTAATGTTTCATTTCTATTTTAAAAATCCAAATGGCTCAGTAATCATTTTTGAGCACCACAATTTTCACTGACACTTTCCATTAAGTATACCAATCATGTATATTATGTCATTTAATTCAGAAGTTCAAAGAATAAGTCAAATGTTTAATATAAAAAATTATCTGATGCTGGCTGAACTTAAATTTTCAAGGTCCTAGCCTGATACTAAAGGGAAGTTAGTTATTCATTGCTACAATTTCTACATCTTCCTTGGGGCAACCAACCCATATTTTGGCATTTAAAAAAATATCAATTAGTTCTGAATGAAGCCAATATTCTTGGTTTGATGAACAGAAGTTTTTTTTTAAAAATCTCTTTTATGTAGGATAGCCAGAGCAGCAGAATAGAGGTACACATCGTAAACAGAATCAGGCACATGCTTTGATTTTGTTCAGCCTCTGGATTCACTTGTACCACCCTTGGACATTTTTTCCCATGTGGAGAATGCTGGGAGTTACAACATCTGGGAAATAACATATCTGCCTGGTGTTTTTTATCCTTGTCTCCAAAGCAGTAGGATTGGGTCAGCTCTCAGTCTCGCTAATGAACTTTATAGGCCATGGCAGTGAATGAAAAGGGTAGGGCCAACCTGTGAAAGCTGGTCTCATCTCCACTCTTCCTGCCCTCCCCAAATCAAGATTAAACCCTCCTGGGATCCAAATTCTAATAACCCCAAAACCACTATCTCATACTTGTTTTTCACTCAGTCATGCATTTCTGTAGACTATAAGCAACTTGAGGCCAGGCACTGCTTCATTTTTGTCTTTGCATGTTAAGTACCTTGAATGTAGGAACAAGTTACAAATATTTGTTGAACTGAATTGATTTGAAAAAAATTGTGACCCCCAACACCTAGCATGATGCCTGGAACATAGCAGAGACTTAATAAATGTTTGTTTAATAGAAATGACATGATATAATACATCTTAACATTCTCATTTTATCACATTGTATTTGTTTCTATGCTAAAGTTATATAAAAAACCTTTTGCACAGATTTTGTTCTTTATATCTTAAGGTATTACATAGATCTGTTTCCACTGTTTTGTGGTCTATGCATTATATAGGATGTATAATACCTTGGACTGAAACAATGTATCATGGGTGGAAGGCTTCATAAAGTACAAAATATTACTGTAAACCAGACATTGGTTTATAGAACCCAGTCCCCTAGGAGCATTACAGACCCCGGATGTTGGATTTTACACTTGCGGCACTGACTTAGCCAAAAGATTTATAAGAGAACATGAAGAAATATAGGTCCCTACTGGGTGATGAACTAAGCCCTCAGATATAATCATTATTCTCTCTAAGATCACATCTAAAGCTAAATCCTCACAGGGGAACTGAGGTAANCACATGAAGAAATATAGGTCCCTACTGGGTGATGAACTAAGCCCTCAGATTTAATCATTATTCTCTCTAAGATCACATCTAAAGCTAAATCCTCACAGGGGAACTGAGGTAAATGGTAGCCCAATTGAAACATAAACACTCAAAGAAATATAACTATTTCCTCTACTTCCCCATTCACCAGCACCCAGGAAGAGAACAATTCAATTCAATGTAACAAGTGTTTGTTAAGTCTCTGCTATGTGTCAGGCCCTGTGCTAGGCAGGTAGGTGCAGGGAACCCAAAGACAAAAATGGAATAGTCCTGTCCTCAAGGAGTCTACTTTCTATAGGAAGAAATAATATGTATACAGATAAATAAAGATAAAAAAATATTTTCATAAAATTTCAGAGGGCACTTAAAATAAGGGAGCAAAAACTTCTTATAGGGGATGACACAGTAGCTCAGCCTTGAAGGGAGTAGGGGGTCCATGGGGTAGAGAAAAAGGAAGAAAATATTCTAGGTATAGGCATATCCTGTGCAAAAACAACAAAGCTGAGGATGGAATGGAGTTTGGCTAGAAGAGAGAACACGTAATTGGAAATGACGTGTAATCAGTCCAGAAATATCAGGGGGAGCCAGACAAACCACGAAGGCCTTTAGATGCCAAACAGAGGGATTTGTAAATTAAACAAGAGCAATCAGGAGCCAGCAAAGCTTCTTGATCAGAGGAATGGCATGTATTTTAATAATATCAATTTTAAGGAGATTACCTCCTACTGCAGGAGAGAGGTAATGAGGGCTTGAACTAGGGAGATGCCATGTGAGTAGAGAGAAGGGAACAGATGTGAGAGAAGTTTTGAAGGTAGACTCAGCAACTGAGTAATTATAAGGAGTGAGAGAGAAGGAAAAGCAGAAGATGACTCCTAAATTGTGAGCCCAGGGCCCAGAAGGATAATCAAGACAACATATGATGTTCCACAAAAACCTTCTCCAAAGTTCCCAGTGATATCTTAATTGCCAAATCAAACAGCCCTTTCTCAGTCATCCTTCTTGATCTCTCTGCAGTATTTGACACTGCGGATTATTTTCTCCTCTTGCACACTCTCTCCTCCTCAGCTTTTCATGACCTTGCTCTCCACTGATTTGCCTCCTACCTATTTGTATGTTCGTCTTTCTCCTTTGCTCTGTCTTCATCTATGTTGTGTGCACTAACCATGGATGGTCCATAAGGCTCTGCCCTGGTCTCTCTTCTCTTTTCCTTGTATACTCTTTCACTTAGTGATCTTATCAGTCCCCATAGGTGCAAGGGTCATCCATGATATATCCAGCCTTAGTCTCTCTCCTGAGCTCCAGTCCTGAATCAGCAATCACCCTTCAGACATCTCAATCTGAATGTCCTGTAAGCATCTCAAACATAGCATCGTGCAAAACAGAGCTCGTTATCTTTTTCTCCAAACTCTCCCCTCTTCCAAATTTCCCTATTACTATTAAGGAGATGACTGTCATCCCAATAACCCAGGTTCACAGCCTCCATGCCATCAACTTGGCATTTTCATTAACTTCAAATGCACGATCAAAGACAAGTCTTATTTCTACCTTCACAGCGCCTCTCTTATATAACCCACCCACCACCTTCACTAACACCCTCATCACCTCTCCCCTGGACTGTTGCAATAGCCTTCTAATTGCTCTCCCTGCCTCTGGTCTTTTACCCCTGTAATCCAGCTTGCTTACAGCTGCCAAAGTGATTTTGATCAAATGCAGGTCTAACCATAACTGCTCCTTCCCCCCAACTCAATAAACCCCAGTAAGTCCTATTATCTCCAGGCTTTTCAAGTATAAAGTCTTTTGTTTTGCATTTAAAACTCTTTAGAACTTAACCCTTTCCTACCTTTCCAGGGTCCTTACACTTTACTCCCCTCCAAGCACTCTACAATCCAGCCTCTTTGGTCTTCTTGCTGTCACTTGAAAGTGACATTTCATCTTCCTTCTCCATCACATCAACAAGCATTTATGAAGCACCTATTTCATTCCAGGAACTATGCTAAACAATCCCTGCTCTCAGGGAGCTCACAGTCTAGTGGACTCTGTGACTTTTAACTGCCTGCATCCCATTCCTGGAATGCACTCCCTCTTCACTTCTGCCTCCTGGATTTTCTAATGTCTTTCAAAACCCAACTGAAATTCTACCTTCTGCCAGAATCCTTTCCCAGTTCTTCAAATGCTAGTACCTTCCTCCCTCAGATTACCTTTCATCTACTCTAGATGAAACACACAGCTGTATACATCTAATATGCACCTCATTGTTTTGATGTTTGCCTTCGCCTTGAGAATGTAACCTCCTTGAAGGCAGGGACTGTTTCTGCCTTTCTTTATGTTCTCATGCCAAGCACAGAA
Organism: Vombatus ursinus; assembly: GCF_900497805.2. Taxonomy (NCBI): domain Eukaryota; kingdom Metazoa; phylum Chordata; class Mammalia; order Diprotodontia; family Vombatidae; genus Vombatus; species Vombatus ursinus. The sequence goes on along the minus strand of NW_020954562.1, from coordinate 14,927,758 downwards.
CCTGGCACATAGTAAGCACTTAATAAATGTTTGTTGACTGACTGACTGCTTAACTTAAGCCAAATATCATGTGTGCTGAATAGATACGTAAGCTCAACTTAGCTGAAATATATTAGGTGTACATTCCCATCTCTGACTGCTTCTGAATCACGGGGTATTCCCATCAAAGCAAGATTCAAAATACTAAGGGAAAAGTACTATTGCTAAATGCCATGTGCAAAGGAAACACGGAAGAGGAAGATACGAATTTCCCTTAAGAAAGCAATAACTTGCAGTAATATCAAAGGCATGAGATAGCACACTGGGAGGCCTGGTCTTAGCTCTCTGTCACCCTTTCAAAATGTTCCAATATCATCACTTTTGGGGGACAGATTTGAGGATTGCAGTCCCCAATCCACTGGAGGTTTCCCCAGACATTTCATGGAGTCATCAGGTTGAGATAGGAGCACCATTGTTTTACTGTTATTTTCAGGTTGAATCATGACATGGTTCCACCTGGAAGAGTAAAACCCAAGTTAATCAAAAGCTGGGGTCTCCATGAGGAGATGAATGTACCACTAAGTCACACAGAAGCAAATGGATGAGATTGGACAAGATAATGTGTAGGAAAGGTCACCATCTGTTTATTCTTGGCTTCATCTTCCCCATCCCATTCTATTATTCAGCTCAGACACAGCACATCTGCATGGCACATATTATAATGGAAGATTGCATCAGAGGTCACCACCGAGGCTCAGGGATGAGTCCCCTACAACCTGAAGCAGAAATGCTGTCCCTATTGCTGCTGATCCCTTAAGTTATTTGCTCAGTCAGCCACCTTCTTTCTTCATCCACCCAGATTCTAAAATTGTCTTTGTATCTACGGTTTACTCAGTAGTCAAAAGGAAATAACAACAATAATAATGGTATTTGTATAAGGTTTTAAGGTTGGCAAAGAACTTTACATATACTAGTTCATCTGATCCTCACAAGAACCCTATAAAGTAGATGTTATTCTTATCTCCATTTTACAGAGTCTAAGCCTGGAGTTGAAACAACCTGAGTTCAAATCCAACCTCAGACACCTATTAGCTGTGTGACTCTGGGCAAATCACTTAACCTCTGTTTGTCTCAATTTCCTCAACTGTAAAATTGAGATAATATCATAGCGACTTGACCAGGATCACACAGGTAGTAATCAGAAGTGTCAGGATTTGAATCCAAGTCTTCTGATTCTTCTTTCCACTCTAGCACACTGCTTCCAATAATCTATGCAAAGTATATCATGTATTAGGGGCAGATAGGTGGCACAGGGGATAGAATGTCAAGCCTGGAGTCAGGAAGACTCATCTTCCTGAGTTCAAATCTGGCCTCAGACACTTACTACCGTGTGACCCTGGGCAAGTCACTTAATCCTGTTTGCCTCAGTTTCTTTATTTGTAAAAGTGAGTTGGAGAAGGAAATGGCAAACCACTCCAGTATCTTTACCAAGAAAACCCCAAATGTGGTAATAAAGATCTGGACACAACTTAACAACAATAAGAAGAAAAATCACATATAGATTATTTAGTGTTTTATGCATGTACAGTGAAATTATGTATCTAATAATGTATACAGGCTTCAAAGTGTGATAGGAATATCAGTTATTACAAACTCAGTTATAACAAATATTTTTAAATCATGTCTAAGAACTTAGAGGTATCACTAAATGACAAATAAAAAGTGGCTGCCACTTTTAAAAACCGGTAGGTGTCATTAAATGCCTGCGACAGAACAAAATTGCCTATCCGTGAGTCATCAATAAACTCTAACATCTTCCTGAACATAGTAGACTTATAGTGACACTTGGATGCTCATCAGGCCATCCAGAGTGAAAATAGTGGTTTGGGTATTTTCAGCAATCTACATATCAGAAATAGAAGGTTAGCCCAGCATACTCAGTACCCCTTTCTAAACACTGGCACTCCAGAACATCAAGGTGAAATTCCAGAGGAAAGGTCTTGGCCATTGAAGACAAATGCCTCTGCCCTAGAGGGGAGTGAAGTTGGCAAATCACCTCCCATCTTATGGGATGCAACAGGAATGAGTCCATGTGGCCAAGCGCCACCCTGAGGCTCTGTTCTCACATTGCGCCAGTCATTTCATTGCTCCCTTCAGAAAGGTCTCAGATTAAGGGACTCCAATCAGGAAGCAGAAAGATCAAATTTTAAGAGAATAGGTTATGTGGTCAGAAGCACTTGGTTCCAATTCTATCTCTGACACTTCTAATGTAATCTTGTAATTCACTTAACTTTCTTGGGCCTACGATGTTTCATCTATAAAATGAAGTTTGAGCTAGCTGGCTTCCGAGATCCAAGACCTGTCCAGCTCTAACTCTCATCGTATCTGTCAGAGTATGTCATGGGCCCACCTCTATGCATGTCTATGGAAAAGGGGCAAGGGAGATAAGGAATGGAAGGAGGGAGATGCCAACCTTGCTGTGCACTGAGGAGAGAGCAGAATTGGAAAGGGCTTCTCCAGGACAGCTGCTACAGCCAACACTCCAGCAGGACTCAGGAATCATCCACAAGGCTCAGATTCACTGGCTCTACATCCAGCCAGCTCTGCTTTGGAAATGACTGCACCAAAATCCTAGCAAGTAAAGCTAAATCTTCATTATCTGTGCTAATGAGAAAGAAAGATAGCAGGGATAATTGAATCCCACAATCCACACAAAAACTTAATTTTAGCCAATAATTTCAAACTTCTTCCTCCAACCAAATCTTGGTTGTTTTTTTTTTTTTAAGAACTGCTACGAAGTCACTAAATTCATGTCTGACATTTAGGTTTTGTCTTCTCTCTTGTCCACTGTCACCCTCTGGTGGATCAACATTCTCCCCAAAATGTGGTGATAGTTCTTACTCATATGCTAGAAAACAATAGTGAAGGAACAGGGGATTCCTTTTATCTCTCTAGATCTCAGTTCCTTCATGTGTAAAATGAAGTAGTTGTATTAGACAATCTCTAAGGCCTCTGCCAGCTCTGAACTCTATGATCCTACTCTCATAATAATTCACTAAACCGTACCAACCATGCCAGAACAATCCAATATTGTCTTCCACTTAATGAAATCATCATTTCATTTTCAGCTTTTCAAAAGAGGCAGAAAATAAATCCACCTGCCTCTCTACTTCTCTTAAGAAAGTTGAATTAGGTGGCCTACTTAGTTGGAGAGTCCAGATTCCAACTTGATTGCCAGATGGATGGGAAGGAAGGAAGGAAGGAAGGAAGGAAGGAAG
>NW_020954562.1:14909235-14924409 GCF_900497805.2 Vombatus ursinus | reverse complement strand
GGAGAAAGGAAGGGAGAGAGGAGGGGAGGGGAAGAAGGAAGGAAGAGAGGAAGGGAAGGAGAGAGGGAAGGAGAAAGTGAGGAATAGGAGAGGGAAGAAAGAAGTATTTATTAAGTGTATGCTCTGTGCCAGGCACTGTGCTAAGTGTTTTACAAATATTATCCCATTTAATCCTCACAATAGCTCTGAGAAGTAGGTGCTGTTATTATCCCATCATACAGTTGAGGAAACTGAGACAGAGATCAAACACCTTGCCCAAAGTGGCACTGTTTGTAAGTGTCTAAGGCCAGATTTGAACTCAAGTCTTCCTGACTTAAGCCCAGCACTCTAACCACTGTGTCACACTATCATTAGGCACCCACAAGATTTAACCATCCACACACTAAGAACCACATACAACAGGAATTCATTTCTAAAACACTAATCAAATTATCTTTCAATGTTTTCCTATTTGGACAATTTGTCACTAAGCACTCTTTCTCTACTGTTTTTAAAAGAAAAGGATCAGATTTTGAGTATCTTTAATATAGCAATGTAGGTAGTACAGTGGATAGAGTACTGGACCTGGAGTCAGAAAGATCTGAGTTCAAATCTGGCCTCAGATACTTACTAGCTGTATGATCCTGGGCATCTTACTTAAACCTGTTTGCCCTCAGGTTCCTCGTCTGTAGAATGAACTGGAGAAGAAAATGGCAAACTATTCTAGTATTTTTGCCAAGAAAACCCCAAAAGGAGTCACAAAGAGTCAGACATGACTGAAAACAACTAAGCAACAACATAATTGAAGAGGTTAATGTTTACATCAAGACATTACCTTTTGTCTTCTTCAAGAGTATAATTTTATGTCCAGCTCTCAGCCCTAGGAGTTGTAGGAAAATCCATTCACTGGGTATTTACTCTGTTCAAAGTGCTATGCCATGATTTATAGTCAGGATAGGTGACCAAAAGTGCTCTGCGCTCCAAGTCTTGAAGCCTACAATTTACATTAAAAAGTCCAAAGACAATGAGGATCTTCCTGATAGAGGCCAGGCCCAATGCTCCTGATAGGGGAAAAAAAAGCCAAGTCAGCACAGTTCCCAAGACCTTAGTCAGTCAAAAGAATGTAGTTTGCCAAACTACCTAAGGCCTTCAGAACTCACTTGGACCGGTATTTGAGAAAATTTTACCTATTTTCTACTCTACTTTATGGGATATTTGACAAGTATTCACCAAAAAAACTGCTATGAAAGTAGTTGCAGTTTGTGCAAAAGTATTAGTTACCAGAGATGAAGAGAGTGTTTATAACAGTTCTTTTTGTGGTGACAAAAAAAAGAAATGAAAACTAAGAGGAAACCCATAAATTGGGGAATGGCTGAATAAATTGTGGTATGTGAATATGATGGAATACTCTCGTGCTATAAGAAACTAGGAAAGAGATTATTTTAAAGAGATATGGGAAGACTTATACAAACTGACGCAGAGTGAAATCAACCGCCCCATGAGACCAATTTGTACTATAACATCAAAATCACAAAGATGAAAAGTTTTGATGACTCTTATAAACTGATGAAGAATGAAATGAGCAGAACCAGAGCAATTTATATAAAAACAATAACTTGGTCAGGGAAAAAACTTTGAAAGCTGTAAGAACAGTCATCAATTCAATGATCATCCATGATTCTCGAGATTCAATGACAAAGCATGTGACTCACCTAAGAGAAAAGGGTCTAAAATGAGACATATATATTTTTTAAAACAATNAGAGATTCAATGACAAATGGGCATGTGACTCACCTAAGAGAAAAGGGTCTAAAATGAGACATATATATTTTTTAAAACAATCAATAAGGGAATTTGTTTTGCTTGATTATGTTGACGATGCATATTTCACACAAGGAATTTATTTTTCTTTTTTCCAATGAGGAGGGCAAAAGGGCAAGTAAGTAGTTTTTTGTTTGTTTGTTTGTTTTAAGCTTTAATTTTTAGAAGGTTGAAAAGATAGAAAAATTCTGCAAAGAACTTGATAAGACTCTCCAGATAAAGTCAACATAGACTGATACTTGGTGCCTTCAATGAAAAGTTAGAAGAAGCTAAGAACAAAGCAAAACAGATGGGAAAACATGGTTCAGGGATAAGAAACGAGTTTGTAGTTAACAAAGAAGCCTCATTCCTTTATTTCACAAACACTTTCTTCAAGAAAAGAACTGTTAGATATAAGCAATCTATCTTCCATGTGTTTATGTTTCCAGTTTCATTCTGAATTTTCTAATTAAGCAGTGTATTTAAATTATGACCTTGGGTGAAGGTAAATGTGCAAAGCAAGACATGATGAAGGGAAAGGAAAACATGTAGCCCCAAAGATGAAGGCCAATCAACAAGATGATTGAGAAATATTCCTAGAGAAGAGGGTAGGATGTCGCAGTGGGGACAGAAGCACAGTGCTAGAGGAATTGACACCTAGATGCCATTGGTGCTTTCTGACTATTTAGAGGATCCACTCGCTTCAATTTATTTAAAGAACAACCAAATTGAAGAACAAACTATTTTGTGGAGGCAGAGTAGCAAGAAGTAAAGCAAGCTCCTCTTCCCCAGCAGATCTAGAAATTCCTCCAAGCAGATCTAGAAAATGTATCATAGGGAATTCTGATCATGAAATCCAAGAAAAAAAATCATTGAGTTATTTTTCCAGCTAAAGGTATCATGGAGAGAGAGACAAATAGTTCTGCAGACACTGGGGATGGGGTCTGGCCAGGAGCATATGATGGATCATTCCAACATGGAGAAAGACTCTGCACTAGTGAAAGGAAAGGTCCAAAATCCAACATAAAAGAGTCTAAATTCATATAAAGGAATAGGAACAGGTGTTAACTAGTAACTGTGACTTCTCGGTTCTAGCTCATAGATCCAGGTCAGACGGAGAGAAGGAACTGTGCCTAGGGGTAGTATTCCATGGTAAGAAGTGGTTATGGGCCCTAGACCATATAAATACCAAAGAGCAAGTTCAGAAGCAAATAGTAGCTAGGTGACTCCAACCCAAGGAGTGAAGCAGGGTCTCAGTTCCAACTTCTAGTCCAGTCCGATGCTTGCAGAGAAATAACCAGAGTAGGAATCCCAAACCAAAGGGAAATCCATAGTTCTGTAACTCTAAACTAGCCAACATTTCCAGCCATGGCTGAATCCAACAACAGCCTATTGAAACTTCCAATGGTGAAAGTCCATAAGCCTGTTGCTCAGACACAAATCTAGTTCAGAAAGTTGTAGAACTTAGACTATGAACTCAGAAATCAAAACTTACCTTGAATCAGATTAATTTGGAAGTACAAAAATGGCAAGTCTCTAATCTTAGCTGTCCTTGAGAGCCTGGGATAACAGAACACTTAATAATTGAAGAAAGCAGCAGCAGGACCAGTCCAGATATTCCTTCTAGAGGTGTATAGAGTCTGACCCTAACAGAAAGTCTGAGGTCAGGAAATATACTAGAAGAACAAGTAAACATAAAAGGAATCTCACCATAAAAAGCCATTATGGTGACAGTTATTCAGGACACGAACCCAATGTAAGAGAATGACTCCAAAACATCTATAAGCAAAGCCTCAAAATAAAAAACCATAACTTGGGTACAAATTCAAATGAAATGAGGATGCCAGAGAAAAAAATTTGAAAAGAAATGAGAGATATGAAAGGGAAAAAATGGAAAAAGAATTAGCAACTTATCACAAGAAGTGAAAAACTTTGCCCAAACAACAAACTGACTGAAAATTAGAATGAACCAATTAGAAATTAATGACTCCATGAGACAACAAGAAATATTAAAACAGACAAAAAACTTAGAGGAAAGTATAAAATACCTCATGTCAAAAACAACTGATCTGAAAACATATGAAGGAAAGATAATTTAAAAATCATAGCACTACCTGAAATCCATAACCTCAAAAAAAAGTCTAGACATCATATTCCAAGAAATCATAAAAGAAAACTCCACAGATTTCTTAGAACCAAAGACCAAAGTAGAAATAGAAAGAAGCTGCCTGTCACCTCCTAAAAGAAACCTCAAAATTAAAACTCCCATTAACATTATAGCCAAAATTCAGAGCTTCTATGGTAAAGGGGGGGGGGGAATGATGCAAGCATCCAGAAAAAGAAAAAAAGATAAAGAAGAATTCAAGCACTAAAGAGCTACAGTCAAGATCACACTCCATTCAGCACTGCTATAAAGGAAAGGAAATTTTGGAATACAATATTCCAGAAGGCAAAACATGTAAGTTAACAGCCAAGAATAATTTACCCAGCAAAACTAAGAATGATCCAATGGTGGGAAAGAAGGGGGCGGGAAATGGACCTTTTATGAAATGGAGAACTTCCAAGCATTCCTGATGAAAAGACCAGAGCTGCGTAAAAATTTGAAGTGCAAACATAGGAGTCAAGAGAAACATAAAAAGGATAAACACAAATAAATAATCATAAGGAACTAAACAATAGTAGTTTATATTCTAATATAGGAAAATTATGTGTGTGTGTGTGTGTGTGTGTGTGTGTGCCCTATCAACCCTATCATGATCAGAGATCATAGAGGAAGTCGGATTAGACAAAAGGCCTGGGAGTGATTATGTTATGCATTAATGATCTTAAAATTTTTTTAAAATTAGGGAGGGAAGAGAAGAAGAACACACTGAGAGAGGGAGTGAGAAGAAAGTTAGAGAAAATTGTCTCACATAATTGAGTAGAAGTCTATACAAACAAAGAAAAAGGGGTAGTTAGAATAGCTAACACTTGAACCTCACTCTCATCTGAACTGGTCAAAGGAAGGGAAAATATGCAAATACATACATACATGTACACACAAAGAGTCAGATATAGAAATATAAAGGAGGGAAAAGGAAAAGGAGAGAATAAAGGGAAGGATCAATACAGGGAGGCATTAGTCCTAAGCAAAACACACTAACTAAAGATATGCAGAATTATATATAGTTCTTTTGCAAAAGCAAAGAACTAGAAACAGGAGTGGGGATGTCTTCACCAATTGAGGAATGGATAAACAAGTTATGGTATATAAATATAATGGAATACTATTGTGTTGTAAGAAATGATGAAGGGATTTCTTTCAGAGAAACTTGGGAAGACTTGTATGAACTGACACAGAATGAAGTGGTCAGAACTAGGAGAACAATTCATATAATGACAATAATATTGTAAAGACAAACAACTTTGAAAGACTTGGGAGCTCTCATCATCATAATGATCAATTATGATTCCAGAAGATTCATGACAAAACATGCTACCCACCTCCTGATAGGTGAAGATTAAGCACTCAAAGTGTAAAAAAGAGGCATTTTTGACATGACCAATGGAAGGATTTATTTTGCTTAACTATACATGTTTGTAAGCAAGATTTTATTTTTCTTTTTTTCTCAGTTGAGGGATTGAATAATAGAGAGAAATGGTGAAGTTTTGCTGATAGAAAAAAATAATTTTAAAGTGTCTAAAACTAAAATAGCTTAAAGCAAAAAAAAATAATCCACAAAAAGTTTTTCAGGGATTATTCTTCATGAAAGCAAAAAAGGCCAATTTTAAAATTAAGGCCATTATAATTAATTGTAAAGGAGTTTACCAGCTCTACCTGTATTTCTCTTCCCTAAATAGTATTGTAGTTCAACCAAATTAAATTCATTTTGGTGATCAACACATCTAATATTCATTCCCAACTCGTTAATGATTCAATGGCTTTCTGTGTGTCTTGGGCAAGTCTTTTAACCCTTTTTCACAGCCAAGTAATATGCTCCCAGGGGGACCCTCTTTAGTTGCCAGTACTGACAACTATACAGTGTTGTAGGAGGTCTGGACATATTTATTTCTATCATGAGTCCATCTTGTACTATGCCAAATTCTTTCCAGTGCCAAATGCATGCCTCAAACCACCCAGAAACTGAATCACAAAACCTACTTTCTTGGGATGCAATTATGCTCAAGAACAGATTTTAAGAAAACATCTGCAATCCTCATTTTTCCATTTCTGACAAAGAAGTTCAGTCTCCTTGGAAGTCTTAAGCCATATCTTTCTTTTTGTGCCACAAAAAATAAAAGTATAGATATAAGTTTGATTGTTCTTTTATCATGCATGCCTCATTTTAGGTATTCATCTAATTTCCTGGAAATGTAGATATTTTAAACATTTTCATAGCTGAATCACCTAGCATTGCCAGAATAGGTCATCCTTGAAACCTAGTAAAGACTGGCAGAAAAAGAAAGAAGATGAAAGAGAAGAAGAAGAAGAAGAAGAAGAAGAAGAAGAAGAAGAAGAAGAAGAAGAAGAAGAAGAGGATGAGGAGGAGGAGGAGGAGAAGTAGGAGGAAGAGGAGGAAAGAGAAGAGGAAAGAGAAGGAGGAGAAGAAGAGAAGAGGAATGAAGGAAAGAGAAGAAAAGAGGAGTAATTAGAAGAGAATAGAAGAGAAAGAAAAGAAAAGAAAGAAAAGAGACAAATGAGAGGAGAGGGAGGAAGGGGAAGCTGGGATAAAAAGAAAGGTGGAGGGAGGAGAAAGGCAGGCAAAGGAGGGGTTGCACACCCACACATTTCAACTTACCCAGGAATACATTAAAAATAATTTAATAGGAGAGCAATTTGGAATTATGCCTAAAGTGTTATAAAATTTTCTTTACCCTTTGATCCAGCAGTACCACTAGTAGGTCATTTCCCAAAATGATTATGGAGAAAGGGAAAGAACCTATATGTTCTAAAATGTTTATAGCAGCTCTCTTTCTGGTAGCAAAGAACTGGAAATGGCAGGGATGCCCATCATTTGGGGAATGGCTGAACGAGCTGTGGTATATGATCATAATGGCATACTATTGTGGTATAAGAAATGATGAGCTCAATGATTTTAGAAAAACATGGATAAACTTGAGCAAAATAATGATGAGTGAAACAAGCAGTATGAAGAGAACACTGCATACAGTAACAGCAATATTGTTTTAAGAACAACTTCGAGCAACCAAGCGATTTTGACTATTATAAATACTCAAATTAATTACAAAGGACATGTGAAGGAAGATGCTATGTGCATCCTGAGAAAGAACTGATAAATAGAAACATGTATAGCATGGTTTTACATATACATATATATGCATATACACACACTTGTGTCTAATGGGGGGAGGGGGAAAAGAAAGTTACATGATAACTTTATTATATGTTTAAAAGGAAAAGCAAGTTGTACATAATAGATTTGCAGTTTCATGTGCAATATTTTTCTAAAATTCTGCTTTGTTATGGAAATGATTATTTTATTTCTTAAGTTCAGATTTTTTTAAAAAAAGTAATTTAATAAAGAGAATGATTTTAATTCTTAAAAATCTTCAATCTCTCAAGATACATTCTTGTAAGCCTCATGTCTCTTCTGATTTCCAATAAAAATAGCAAAAATAAATAGATTTTTAAGCATTCTATTTAATTCGCTCCCCCAGTAATATATAAGTTTCAACATTTATTAAGCACTTACTGTGTATAAGACACTGTGCTAGGCAATATAAAGACAAATAGATGAGGCAGACAATAACTTGGAGGTGCTTACATTGCATTGGGGGAGAGGAAATGAAACATGTACTCAGTTAAGTGAAAACAACATCATTTGAAAAGGGTCTAACAACTACAAGTATCAACAAAGACCTCCTGTAGGAGGTCACCTAAGCTAAACCCTTTGACCAGAAATGCATATGTCCCAGGTGAGCTGCTTGAGAAAGTGAACAAGTTCTTCATAACAGAGATTCAAGTTGTCAAATACAATGTTCTTTTTTTCTGTTCTTTTTGGTATTAAAAATGTTGAAATCTATTAATATTTGTTGTATTCATAATAACAAAAAGAAGTAACTAAAAGAAAATGGCATAGAAGAAAACAAATGGTGGAAAAGCAACTGGACTGCCAAGGACACGAAGTGGAGATCCAGGGCATTGGCAACTCAATTTTGAGGGCCTTGTGGTAATTCTGGGAAAAAAAGGGGGAAGATATCAAAAGCACAGAAAAATATCAGACTTTATCATTATCCATCCCCCAAAAAAAAGTGATATAGAGAATATCATGAGAATAATCTCATGCACATATCCATGCACATGTGCACACACACATGCACACATACACACACACAAGGGCATTCATAAAATTATGAGAAGGGAGAAGGAAGGCTTTTTCAAACAATATCCTACAGCAGAGCACAGCATTAGAGTCACACAATTGACTTAAATCGTAGAAAATTGATGGTTCCAATGTCTTTATTTTTTGTTATCTATAAAAAAACACTTTATTTGGGACCTTGAAAATTCTCCTCCCATCTAAGACTCCTTAAAACATACAACAGAGATGGATGTTGGAAACTCCCTATTTGTTGTCATTATGAGAGGCACAAAACAAGGGAATGTATGCTTACTATTGTCATGGAGAATGTCCTAAACAGAGTCCATAATGAAGAAAGATTATGTACAGAAGGAAAGTCCCTGTCTGTGGGATGACACTGTGCTGATCACATTAAGCCTTGGAACACTGCAGAGCCTCTTCAACGAGATCTGTAATCACTCAAATGACACACAGAGGAAAAGCAAAATGAATGAAGAATGCCCACGGCCCAGATCTTGTTATTCATTTGGGTGGTCAGCCTATAGAACTCATATCTCAGTGCCTCTTTGCTGAAAAGACACTACAAATAGACATTGAACTGGGCCCAGAATTGAGTAGAAAGAGGTGAGCTGACTGACTATATTACTTTTGAGAAGTTGCACAATTCCCCCAATGACCCTAGGCCTCTCCTTGAAACAAAGATCTCTTTTCTCCATCAAAATTCTTCTGGTATTGTATGACTGTGAATCATGCAATACCACAGTCTCAAAAGAGTCAAGGTTGGAGATAACCCAAAGAGCAATGGAGGGGTTCATGGTGGAAGTCAACAGGCTAAAACATATTACAAATGAAGCCTTATGCTGGAGGAGGGGAAGGATATCATCAGAAAAGTATATGACCAGGAAAAAAAATCAGCCAATCTCATTACAAAAGAGTGATAACCAAGAGCCATCCAAAGGTAGGAGAACAAGAGGAAGACCTGAAGCATGTTGGATAAACTCCTAGCAGCAGACTATCAGGAGGACATGAGCAAGAGTCACACAGGATAAGCAGGTAAAGATATCCACAACAGTGTAATCCCAAGTCTGTTGGACTATTCAAGTCCTGGAGCAGGAAAAGGATTGGAGACGGGAAGGATTGGAGGCACTGACTGCCATATTGTGTATCCTTGGTCTGGAGCAGGCCTTAAATGTTTGCCAAACTGAATTTTCAGCCTTTATTTTTAGGACTCTAGTAATATTATCACAGGATAATAGATTTAAAATTGGATGGGGCCATCTAATCTAACACCCTCATATTAAAGATGAGGAAACTGAGGCCCATAAAAGTTAAGTGACATACCTAAGATTACACAGGTCAGAAGTGGGATTTGAACTTAAATCCTCTGACCCCAGAGTCAGTGCTTTTTCCTCCATGTCACAGATCAACTCATAGCCTTCAAAACATAACTTCTACACTCAATAAGAACTTGATCTAATATAATTAGTGTATAAGTAACCCAGGTCTGTGTCCAAATATCAGCACTTTAAAGTGGTTTCATGATAAATTGTGTACCTTGGCACTATACTTTTCTTTTGGACCAGACATGTGATTTCATTAGTACGGAGATTTCTCAGTGTCCTTAGGTCACTGAGGAGACTTACTCTCTCAATACCGATGGGCACTGACTCTGAAATGTATAGCCTTAGAGGAAGAATTCTTAACCTAGGATCTATGAACTTGTGTTGATTTTTTTTTAATATTTTGGTAGCTGTATTTCAATGTAATTCATTTTTCTTGTAATCCTATGTGTTTTGTGCATTTAAGAATACAATTCCCAAATCATTTACCATCTCAGGGAGAGGAGAGGGGAGGGAGGGAAGAAAGAATTTGTAACTCAAAATTTCAAAAAACAAATGTTAAAAATTGTTTTACATGTAATTAGGAATAAAAAACAAAATATTATCTACAATAAAAAATTTTAGAAGAACATAATTCAAAGTAGGGGTCCGTGGAATTCACCAAAGTTCCATAAGGTCCATGACACAAAAAAGGTTAAAACCTCTTCTCTTAGAGAATTGCCAGGAACTGAGACATTAAGTTACTTGCCCAGAGCTATGCAGGTAGTATGGCAGGACATGAACCCAAGTCTTCCTGACTGGGAGGGTAAGGATCACCCAAAGGGCAATGGAGGAGTTCTACCTCCATTCTAACCACAATGCCATACTGAACTTATGAAAAATTTTTGTTTGAGATTATTGATCATCAATAGTGTGCTCCTACATTAAAGCCATCCATGGATGCCTCCTTCTGGCACAGAGATGATCCTGGGCCCTTGAAAGCTAGGCAAGCAGTACATAAACTCCAGAAGGGCCTACAGTGATGGGAAAGCTTCAAGAATGAGCCCAGGGTCTGTATCCCAAAGAGATCATAAAAAATGGAAAATTACTTAGATACACAAAAATATTTATAGCAGCTCTTTTTGTGGTGACCAAAAATTGGAAATTGAGGGGATGTCCATCAATTGGGGAATGGCTGAACAAGTTGTAGTATATGAATGTAATGGAATACTATTGTGCTATAAGGAATGATGATCAGGATAAGTTGAGAAAAACCTGGAAAAACTTACATGAACTGATGCAAAGTGAAGTGAGGAGAACCAGGAGAACATGGTACATAGTAACACCAACATTGTGCAATGATCAACCATGAATGACTTAGTTCTTCTCAGCAATACAATAATCCAAGACAATTCCAAAGGACTCATGATGGTAAATGCTATCTACATCCAGAGAAAGAAGTGATAGAGTCTAAAAGCAGATCAAAGCATACTATTTTCACTTTATTTTTTGCATTTTTTTTAATTTAGTCTGGTTTTTTTCTTTCACAACATGACTAATATGGAAATATATTTTATATGATTGTACATATATAACCTATATCAAATTGCTTACTGTTTTAGGGAGGGGGTAGAGGAAGGAGGAAGGGAGGAAGGAAGGGAAGGAGCGAGACAGAGAAATTTGGAACTCAATTTTTTTAAATGAATGTTTTAAAAAAAAAAAAAAGATTGAGCCTAGGACTTGATCAAATACCTGTCATGCCATTACTGGTCAAGTTAAGCTCAGAAAGGTGCCACCATGTGGGCCATAGGGTGAAACTCAGCCATAGCAGCCCACTAAATACCGTCTTCTAAGCCTTAGGCAAAGAAGGGTCATGAATTGTGTCAGTGAAGGAGTTCCCACAAGGACAAAGCCACAATCTTGGAGGCAATGAAGTAAAAGCGAATTAAGTGCTGTTGAGAACATAACATAAAATGGAAAATTTGTGTTTGATATTTGTATATGCAATTAGCTTAGACATAAGCTAATAAGAGGCTCTTGTTGATAAAACCAAAGGTATGGGTATAATCCACGTAGGGTCATAAATTGAAAGGACTTTTGAGGTCACCTAGTCCAAACCCCTCATTTTACAGCAGAAGAAACTAGAGACAGTGTAGCACAGTGACAAGTGCAATGACCCTTGGTTCAAATCCTGCTTCTGATGCTTACTGCTTGTGTGACCTCAGGCAAGTCACTTTATCTCCCTATGCTTCAGCTTCCTTGTCTGTAAAATGAGGAGATCGCAATATCCTCTAAGGTTCCTTCTGACTCTAGATCTGGGATCATATAAGGCCCAGATACAAGAAAGTAACTTTATTTGAGGTCAAACATAAATAGCAGAGTCAAGTTTCATACCCATAGCCTCTCTTTCTTTTAAGAAGACTCTTTGGGCCATTTATCTCTACTCTGTTCTTGGCCAGGCTGCACTCTTTCTCCTCCTAAGCTATCTCACATTGCATGTCATCAAATGTTCTGGATAAACAATCGCAATAGCTGACAGTCATACGGCCTTCTAAAGTTTTCAAAGCATATACATCCTCTCAGTTGAACCTCCTGACAACTCTTTAGGCAGATGTAATTATTATCCTCCCAATTTTATAGAATAAGAAACCAAGTATCTGAGAGATTAAGGGACTTACTCTAGGTCACAGAGCTTATATGTGTTTGAGGTAGAATTCAAACCTAAGTATTCTCGACTCCAATTCCAGCATTCTATCTAATGTGCTGTGTTGTCTCTCATGATAACATGGATCACATGAGCTCATCATTACCATTCATGGCTTGAGTCTTACTGATGGAGGGTCAGAAGCATCATATGAAGGCATTGACAATATATTAGAAAGTACTGTAACAAATTATTGTTTCAGAGTACATGAAATAGATGTGTATTCTGTATGAAAAATATCATTTGTATGTGCCCACCCGACAAGAACTGGCCGTGATCCTGGCCAACTGCACAAAGTTGGAAGGACACTCACCCATTTTGAACAAAGCCATGAATGGAGGATAGGAGTTCCATAATAGTGGAACCATAGAATGTCAAAGCTTGAAGGGAACTTAGTAATAATCTCATCCAATCCCCTTACTTAATAAATTAGGAAAATGAAGCTTAGGGAAATGAATTGACTTTTCCAAGTAGGCCAGGATTCAAGTCTAGATCTTATGACTACTTTCCCATCCTCACTATGATGGGAAGAACTGGGCTCACCAAGTATATTCCCTGGGAACTGGAAATTCCTGGCTCACAGAGCATAGATTTCTCTGTGGATAAAAATCATTCTAATTATTTCATTAAAAGGATTTTTAACAAGTGAATAATGGGAAATCTGGCTCAGAAAAATAAGAACTGGCCTAAACCTTCTCAAAATCTAACCACATCATTTTTGAGGTTAGAAAAAAAGTATAATTCCTTTTTTCATTCTCACTGAAAGATATGAAATTCCTTCTGGATAAACCAAACTGATGCTAAACTATAGGTCTAAAAAGGGCAGAAGGAAAAGCAAACCCTGGAATATTTCCAGGTAACCCAAAGGCAAAAAGATTTCCAGTCCTATTGGAAGGAATTTGGAGAATTCACACAATGAAGTGCTTGGGCTGAGCCATCTTAAACTCAGGACTAAATCAAACTGGGTAGAAGGACCTAGCAAAGCTTACTCAACCCAAGAATCCTATCCAAAGCTCTGACACTTACTAGCTTTGTGACAAGGCGCTGTCCTTCACTGATCCTCAGCTCCCTCATCTCCTGGAGATGATATTAAACACTTGTACTTTATACAACTCATGGGGTTGTTGGAAAGTAAACACTCTGTAAACCACCAACTGCTTTCACCCCACCCAGGTTGACATGAAGTCATAAGCACAAGGCCCTGTTGTTGCTTCTGTCCCTATTATGTCTGTTCTTTCCTGCCTTGTATGAAAGAGTATTAGAGATAGAATGGATCAGGATGCAACCTTATGAGCTGTTAAATGACAAGAAAGCTGCCAGAAGTCCAGAAACAAAAGTCCATGCCACAGTTTGCAGTCACTGAAATCCTGAGAGCAACTTGCGAGACCCAACCCAGCAATGAATCAGATCCAGTAGCCAACATGCTACTTTCTAGAACAACTTCATTCATCAACTCCATATCCATTGGGAGTGAACTTGGAGGAGTGAATGCATAAGTAGCAAATGGTTTAAGTTTGAACCCACTTCCCTCAGGAATTAAGGTGGTATGGGAGAGAGCATGCCCTTTGTTAATAAGAATGTTCTCTGTTTCTGTTCTTATTATCTCTTCTTTTTAAAATGTATTTTATTTCTTTAAATATTTCCCAATAACATGTAAAAAAATTCTAAGAATCATTTTTTTAAAAATTCCAAATTCTCTCCCTCCCTCCCATCCCTTCCCCCTCCTTAAGAAGGCAAGCAATTTGATACCAATTATACATGTGAATTCATGCAAAACATATTTCCATATTAGTCATTTTGCAAAAGAAAGTACAGATAAAAAAATAAAACAAGAAAAATAAGACAGTTTTAAAAGTAGGCTTCAACCTGCATTCAGAGTTCAGCATTTATCAACATGGGTCCTTTGGAATTGTTTTGGATCCTTGTCTTGATCAGAATAACTAAGTCTTTCATGGTTGATCATCCTTACAATATTTTTATATGTGACTGGGAAATATTTAACAAACTAAATTTCTTTAAAGTTTTTAAAAAGGAAAGAAATGATGAGCAGAATAGTCTCAGAAAAACCTAAGAAGGCTTATATGAACTCAGACAAAGTGAAGTGAGCAGAACCAGAAGAACATTGTACCCAGTAATATGAATATTATAAGGAGTTTTTTTTTCATCATTGAATTCTTGTACCTCTTTTTCATGTGGTCAATTCTGTTTTTAAGGTGTTATTTTCTTTCGTACTTTTTGTGCCTCTTTTGCCAAGTTGTTAACT
The DNA here is from genome assembly GCF_900497805.2 of Vombatus ursinus. Taxonomy (NCBI): domain Eukaryota; kingdom Metazoa; phylum Chordata; class Mammalia; order Diprotodontia; family Vombatidae; genus Vombatus; species Vombatus ursinus. The sequence goes on along the minus strand of NW_020954562.1, from coordinate 14,910,042 downwards.
GTCTTTTCATAATTTAGTTCCTTTGCTTTCATTTCTTTACCTAATTTTTCCTCTACAACTCTTATTAGGGTTTAAAAATCACCTTAGCTTTTCTAGGAATTCTTATTAGGCTTGTGTTCAATTCACATTTTCTTTAAGGCTTTGCTTGTAGCTGTTTTGACTTCATTGTCATCTTCTGAGTTTGTGTCTTGATCTTCCCTGCCATCATAGTAGCTTTTTATGGTCAGGCTTTTGTTGTTGTTGTTGTCGCTTGCTAATTTTTCTACTTTATTTCTTGATTTAGAACTTTAAAGTTGGGCTCTGTCCTGGTGGGGGTGAGGGGGGCAGTGTTTATCTCAAGCTTCAGGATTTTTGCACTGCTATTTTCAGAGCTAGTTCTGGGGGTTGAGAAATTTTCAGTATTTCCAAAGTGGTGTGATCTGGGAAGAAATGTGATCACTGCTCTCTTGGTCTCCACTATGGTTCTTAACCAGGAAGGACCCCAAAGTCACTGGGATTACAATCAATCCTGCTCCTCGGAGCCTCTCTTCTCTTGGGACCAGAAATTATACTGTTCCTAAGAATCCCTAATCCCCTAAGGTCAGAAATGATACTGCCCCCTCAGGGCTCCCACTCCCTCTTGACTGAAAGTGCTCCTCTTTGCCCTTGAACTATGACCCAAAAGTGAGTATAGGCAAGGAGCTGCCAAACAGCATCTGATCCTGCATCCAGTGCTAGCACAGGGGTCTCCTGAAATCTCTTTCTGAACAGTTGCCAGATCCCTTTAATCTCTCTCTCTCTCTCTCTCTCTCTCTCTCTCTCTCTCTC
>NW_020954562.1:14906560-14909224 GCF_900497805.2 Vombatus ursinus | reverse complement strand
CTGCTGCTTCTGTCACCACCTTTAAGTCCCACCGCTGTTTCATCCACAGAGGCTTTAGGTCAGCCTCTTCCCCTGTGTCACAGATCTCACTCTCTCCTACCTCCTAAGCAGTCTTGGGTTATAAGAATGTCTCACCCTGACCTTTTGTTGGCTCTATCATTCCAATTTAAGGTGTTATTTTAAAGTTGATTGAAGGGGAATTTTTGGAGAGCTCAGCTGAGTACTTCTCTACTCTTCCATCTTGGCCTCCCTTATATATCTCCTCAATAAAAAAAAACCTTTGTGAAAGCTAATTGACATTATTGGTTAAGGGATACTGGAGTGATAACCACTGGAACTTATCAGTGATAAAAGAGAAATCCTAACTAGTTATTGCTATGGGGAGAAAAAGGACTCAAGCTGACAGCATTAGAAAAATCACTCCACTGCCCCTCAAGGGTACCCCTAGAATTCTGAGGGTGGGGGCAGGACATGTGATCTTGCTTGGGGTCTTCACTCATCCAAGAGAGTGGAAATTAGGATAAGGATCCTTAGAACTCTTGTATGCTTATAGCTCGTATAAGATATTGGTATAGGACAACCTAACAAGCACTGACTTAGTAAGCAAAGGTACTGAGTTCAAATGTTGCTTCTTTCAGTTACTGCCAATGTGACCTTGAACAAGTCATTTAACTTCTCTGTAAAATCTGTATGTGTAAAATCAGGAGGTTGGACAGAATGACTTCTAAGTCCCTCTCTTTCAAAACTAAGATCCTGTGAATTCCATTTTACAGATATATGATCCTCAAACTGAAGAGTGGCAGTACGGAACGGTGGCCTGAGAAGTACCAACTTTGAAACATTAGCTGTGTTACCCTGAGTAAATCATTTCATGCCTCACTGCTCCCAAGTTATATAAGGTGCTAAGCTGCCTAGGGAGAGAAAGTTCCTCACAGGACTTCTCCACCGTCATCAATGAAATCACAAGTCCAGTCCAAACAAAAAAGACATAGGGAGGTTAAGTGGATTTGCTCCAGGGTGTAAAAAGTATGTCTCCAGTGTTGGAGAGATTCATATATTCAGAAAAGATTTTGATCTCTTGTCCAGGGCTCTGCTTGATGAGCAAAGATTTTCATCTCTGTAATTACACCACTCTTTTATTCAGTGAAAACCAAACCTCACTGAATGAAGCTCATCTGGTTATGTCCATACTCTCACAGAATGACATCTCCAGCTTTACTTCACACAGGAGTCCAGAGAAGGAGACTGGGATTTGAGGTTATTGGGGCCTTAACGTGATACAGCTGCCAGACTGGGAAAAGCTGGGCCTGGCTTCAACAAAGATGAAGCTATAATGAAGGAAAAGGGGTTGACCAAGAAAAGGAAAGGTCAAAGGGAACAACCCTGCCATATTGAACAGTAATAAATCCAAGGACTAAATAGCGGTCAAGGACCTCCTCCTCACAGCTCTCCTCGGGAATTCCCACAACCTAGAAACACTTTTGGAATGCCCTTCTGGGTTTCATCTCTCTCTTTAGAAAGTAACCCAAATTACAGGTTGGATAGAGGCAGATCCATGACCACTTGTCAAAGGAAAATAATGTCTGGATTCTAAAATGAAGGGAAAGTGGTGTATAGTTTGTGATACGTGGGGAAACTTACTTTGAAACTTCAACTTTGAAAGAGAAGCAAGAAAGAGAACTGCACTATAATTCTCAATTAGTTATACCAATGAAGTAGAGAATATGGAAGTGCAGATAACAGAGCAGCTGAGGTCATGCAGCCTGGACCTGGAGTCAGGAAGACCTGAGTTCAAAATCTGATTCAGACACTTATTAGCTGTGTGACCTCAGGAAAGTCACTTAAACTCTCTCTAGTCTTATTTTCCTGTAAAATAGGGAATAAAAATAGCACCCATCTCCCAGAGCGGTTACGAAGATAAAATGTGATGATATGTATAAAGGATTTTGCAAACTTTAAAGCACTATATAAATGTTATGGCTCTTATTATTATTTCTGCTGCTATGCTCAAACCAAGCAGGGCTTTCGGAGGTGATTCTCAGCCTAGGCCTAGAACTACAGGGAACCTCACAGACCATCTAATCCAATGCCCTCACTTTACAGAAAAGGAAACTGAGGCATCGGGTTTAAGCAACCTGCTCCAGCTCATACAGACAGTGTCGCAGGTAGGATTTGAACCAAATTCCTTTCACTCCAAATTCAACACTCTTTGCATAGTACCACACTGTCTTCCATAATAAAGTGGACAAATGTGAGATAACATACTAATTTTCAAACATCTTATTTTATTTATTTTCTTCCCATGATGGATCCTTCTCATTAATTAATACCAAATAAAACAATTAGAATGGGGGGGCCAAGATTGCAGCAAAACAGTAAGACTCTGTAATCATAGTCAGAAAGACTTTTGATACTTTATGAACTGTTCATCCAAATTATAAACCCAATGTGATATTTGGAAAGGTTATTACACTACCGTGTGATATTGTCCTCCTAATATCCAGTTGGGCGGCTAGGTGGCACAGTGGATAGAGTGCCAGGCCTGGAGTCAGAGGACTCATCTTCCTGAGTTCAAGTCTGGCCTCAGACACTTACTACCTCTATGACCCTGGGCAAGTCACTTAACCCTGTTTGCCTCAGTTTCCCCATCTGTAAAATGAGGTG
>NW_020954562.1:14906272-14906493 GCF_900497805.2 Vombatus ursinus | reverse complement strand
AACAAAAAAGAAACATTGAAAGTGTTCAGGATTAAATGCCAGTAATTTCAACTCCAGTGATCCAACCATATCCTTTGTACCTAAGGCGAAGGACTCAACCTATGATCTCCNGACAAAAAAGAAACATTGAAAGTGTTCAGGATTAAATGCCAGTAATTTTAACTCCAGTGATCCAACCATATCCTTTGTACCTAAGGCGAAGGACTCAACCTATGATCTCC
>NW_020954562.1:14906088-14906182 GCF_900497805.2 Vombatus ursinus | reverse complement strand
GTGGCATAGGGAACTCCCAACTGAGGAAATTGCCTTTACAGATCAGCACCCTCTCTATGATTTATGATCTTGGAGAACTGCCTAGGGTAGAGGT
>NW_020954562.1:14904595-14906029 GCF_900497805.2 Vombatus ursinus | reverse complement strand
GTCAAATATCCCACCAATCAGTGGCAAAAGACTCACAATACTCTCTAGTGAAGAACTAGATTAATTGGGAAATATTTAACAGAATAAATAAAAATGTAATACGAGATNATCAAATATCCCACCAATCAGTGGCAAAAGACTCACAATACTCTCCAGTGAAGAACTAGATTAATTGGGAAATATTTAACAGAATAAATAAAAATGTAATACGAGATAGATATTATTAATTTGTGATTTTCTAAGTCACTATGTAGCCTGCAGGGATCTATCCTATTTGAGTTTGACATCACTGATCTAGAGCACTAACAGGTTAACTGCCTTGACCAGGGTCACAACCAGTGTGTATCAAAGGCAGGGCTGGAACCAGGTCTTCCTGGCTCCAAGGACAGCTTTCTACCTACGATTCCATTCTGCCTCTTCTGGACTTGTGGTTTGGAATTACATGATCAAAGGTGAGTCAAAATTGTCCCCAAACCAGAATTCTTTTTTCAAATCCAATTAGTGAACAACATCATGAATGCATGGGAGACTATGTGTCTTTCCATTTTAATGGAGCCTTTTTTAGCTCTAAAAGTAAATGATGGACTCCATTAATGTTCTCAAGCCCAATGCATGAATGTGAGCATGCAAACACATGTGCACACTTAGATCAGTCCCTATTTTGAGAGAGTCTGACCAATCTCATTTCTACTTTCCCAACCCAGAATAAAGCAAACTAAACCAGCTGCTAAAACATTGCCCCAAATACCTCTAGCCAGAATGATGGGGTCCTTTCTTAAATCTAAGCTTGCCTCTAAGACTCTCACCAAAAGGACTATGTGTTTGTGTGTGGCATGTTCAGCAACTCAAATTCCATCTGTTGCTTTCAAGACAGTGGACTTTATTGTATTGACTTTGCTGTCTTATCTGATGGTAATAAATATCCAGTCCAGAGTAGGACACCAACTTCACCAGTGACCCCTGCTGCTTAAAACACACAATAGAGCATGTCCAGTCTAAGACACTCCACGGATGTCTGGGCTGCACTATCTGATTGCTTCTGTGCTTTGCTATTTCCAATCAGAATTCCCTAGAGTGTGCAGCAAGAAGCTTTGCTTAGACCTTAAAGGAAATTCAAAAGGGACTAAAACAGCTCAATGGAATAATCAGCTGCCCAAACCCCAGAAAGAGACAGGAGTGATTAGCAAGATAGGGGCTGGGGAGAGGCATGGGGAAAGAAAGAAAGACGATCATTTAATAGTCTAAAGTCTTGGTTAGACCCAAGGACTGAGGAATTACTGACCTATCAAATATTCAAGACCTTAAGTAGGGGGTGGTGATGAGTCCACCAGGTGCTACCAGCATGTAACAATCTTCGGGAGCAATCTTGTAAAGGAATCTACTAAAAAAAAAAAAAAAAAAACAACAATTCCATCTTACAGAATATCTTGCATC
>NW_020954562.1:14903692-14904590 GCF_900497805.2 Vombatus ursinus | reverse complement strand
TTCCATCTTACAGAATATCTTGCATCAGAAGTAAGAACTACAGGTTGGCACAGTGTCTTTTTGAGGAGTAAAAGCCCAGGAAGGTAGAAATAGTACAGTACAGTTGTTTGCCAAGTCTATGCTCTGCCCCACTCCTCAACTCTCACTCCAGCCTTGTTCACCCCTGGAACTGCCCAAGTAAACAATTCCCAGAAATGTTATTTTCTTTGAGGATGGAAAAAGCATAGCCTTAAGATCTGGAAGTCACCTTAGAAGGTTTTCTAGTCCAAACCTTCATTTTACAGATGAGGAAATTGAGGTCCAAAGAAGATACAGTGATTTGCCCAAGATCACAACAGAGCCAGTTTCAAACCTAAGTTCTCTGCTTCTAGATTCCAGGCTTTCAAAATTAGCCCTAATTGGTTCCAACTAGAGATAAAAGTCTCCTAATTTCAGCTTCCTTAGCTTGGGTTCTTTGGCACTAAAGAAAAATATTGTATAACTGCTTTCTTCTACTCAACCTTCCACTTCCACATGCCCGCACAAATCTAGCCATGCCTGTGATAGCAATTACCTTCTATTTGTAAAGTGTTCTTACACACTCTACCTTATGATTCCCATTTTACAGACCAGGAAACTAAAGCTCAGAGAGAGGTTAAGTGACTTGCCCAAAGTTGGTAAACAGTAAAGCCAGCACTTGACCCCAGAGATCCTGATTCTGAGCCCAATGCTCCTTTCACTAAAACATACTGCCTCACCTTCAAGCTTTTTTTTTTTAGCTGAACTTCAAATGTGTGGATTTGTTGCTTCTGTCTTTTATCATACTTGTCAGCTTTGCCTGGCCAGCAGAACTGCTTTGAAATGATAGGGGGCGGGGGGGGGGGGGGGGGGGGGGGGGGGAGGGGGGGGGGGGGGGAGG
>NW_020954562.1:14896225-14903626 GCF_900497805.2 Vombatus ursinus | reverse complement strand
GAAGGGAGGAGGAAGGAAAGAAGGAAGGAAGAGAGGGAGGAAGCAAAAAAGGAAGGAAGGAAAGAAGGAAAGAAAGAAATAAAGATGACAGACAAATACATGCGTGCATACATACAAACATTTATTAAGTGCTTGCTGTGTGCCAGGCACTATGTTAAGCACAAGAATATAAACACAAGAAAACAAGACTACTCTCAAGGAAGTTAAATTCTAATAGAGGGAGATGATAAAAAAACATAAAAGAGAACTGGAAAATGGAGGGTGGAGCAGGGCAATTGGCGTGAGATGGAGCAGTGAAGAAAGTGAACTGGGCTGGACGTGAAGAAGGGTAATCCCAGGCAGAGAGACTCACCAATTAGGAGAACAAGCCTAAAGACAGTCATTCCGAGGTGGTCAAGGCAGCAGGTAAGGAGGGAGAACAATCTGGAAAGAGTTGAAGTGGGAGTACCATAAAGAACAGACAACCAGCTTCACAGAGTGTGCATTGTATCTTGGACACAAGCCACCTGCCTACCTATGCTCTGATATTGTTCAAGGCATTCATTCTTTTCCACAATTTGTTTTCCACAACTGAGTTGCCTTGTGGCCCAGGAAGGGCAGAAGGAGCCTTGTTTTCCGAAGAAAGAACTCTTCTCCTGGCACTTATCCTCCTGGGAAACCAAATACCCAATGGCAGCCATTTGGGAAATCTTTGTCCTGAGCCTTACCTAAATAGGACATTCTATTGCATCCCCTTCTTGCTCTCCCCAATTCTCTCTTCTTCTCTCCCCCTTCTTTATTCTGATTCCCCTCCCTCCTAACTCCAGCCTCCTCCCATCTATTCCCCACCCTAACCCTAACCCTTCCTCAATAAGGGATCTTAATTTTTTCTTTCATCTTATAAAAGCAAAGGAGCTAAATATAAGGCCTGGGAAACTGGATGAATGACGAACCTGTCTCCCTCTGAACAGTGTCAGGTGTCTGGTTCCTACAGAAAGAAGGAAGATTACACTGGCCATGGTTTTCAGCCTCTCCTAAGACAGTAGACCTACTAATTGCTTAGTACAGGCAGTACACTGGACTGGACATGGTTATAAAGCCTGTCTTTCAAAGAGGAGAGGTGCTCAAAGAGGAAGCAGAGCCCTTTCATCTCTTGGTGACTCAAATGCATCTTTCTTTTTTCATGTTTCAAATACAGAGCCCAAAGGCCCTTTTAAATATGAGTGTAAGTAAAGAGTTACATGCAAGAGTCCTGAGTTTTAATACAGTTGACAAAAGAATCTTGCACTCTGACCCTGCTTTTCAAATGAAAAGGGCAGACCCCATATCAAGATTGGAAAACTGCACTTACAGCCTCGGAGTGTCATTCACTTTGCCAACAGCCCCCCTTTTCAATTCTTTTCCAGAATTTATTCATTTTGCTGTTGCTTAGTCATTCTCAGTCATGTCCAACTCTTTGTGACCCCTTTTTGGGGTTTTCTTAGCAAAGAGACTGGAATGGTTTGCCATTTCCTTCTCCAGTTCATTTTACAGCTGAGGAAACTGAGGCAAATAGGATTAAGTGACTTGCCCAGGGTCATATAGCTAGTGCCTGAAGCCAAATTTGAGCTCAGATCTTCCTGACTCCCCCAGCATCCTATCTACTGTACCACTTAGCTGCTCTATAGAATTTATTCATTGCACCTCTTAAACAGCCTAGGTCAAAAATGAATAATACTCTCACTGGACAAAGAGAAAGAGAGGAAGGGAGAATAGCACAAGGTAGCTCCAAACCACAATCAAATAACTAAACAGGTGTCTGGAATTCAGAAGTGCAGTATGTTTCGGGCCCCTTCCAAACTCAACAACAGCCGGATTTCAGGAAACACAACCAGGAAGGAAAAAAGTGTCTTAATTGTTAAATGTCCCCCCACACACAGCCCAAATTCATTTATGTGACTGCACCCATCCCCACAAAAAGGCACTAACTCAGTAGATGATACCAACTGCTGCAATACTGGAAATCACCAGCCAATTTGCCCCCGTCCTTGGCAAATCTGCACAGTTTTCTACCCAGCCCAGAAGCAAAGAGGAGGCAAAACTCACCAGCACACAACAGAATGACTTCACTGAATGGGATGTGTTCTTGCTACTTGCAGGAATCTAAAGGGAAATGCATAGCCTCCAAATCCTGGCTTGAGTTCTCACTTTTCAAGCAAAGGTGGTTAAGTGAAGCAGAAATTTATTACTTGTCTACTCACATGACTTTTAAGGAAATCCTTGTCAAGAAATCTTTCTTTCTCAGGATCTGCTCTCACCTAGCCATCAGGAGTGATGCTGAAGTGTGAGTCGATGAGACTTCCAGAAGTATTTGCATTTCCCTAGGGTACTTGGGGTCCTAAAGATACTGAGGATAGCTCCTATCTCCTTCCCAGGGTCATTGGATAGGGTGGGGAGAGACAGGAAGGAAAAGCCAGTCAAGCTCCAGAACACCTGTATTTTCACTGTAAGCAGCAATGGCAACTCTGAACATGCTCTATGAAAGAAGATGGCCTTCTTACATACATGCTTAGAACATAGGCCACGGGTCCTGGGTATGCTGGTGCTCTGTAATACTCCCCCTAAGCCTTCCTGAAAACAAGCCCATTTCTACTTCTATGCCCACCTCTATGCACCCTGGTCTACCACTATGCATGCCTATGCCAAGAACCAAAGAAGTTTAGCTGTAATGATGAGAAAACAGGCCATGGGATTGATTTTGGGGGATAAAACAGGACTCTCTGGGGATGCCTTTTCAATTCAAAAAAAGTAAGTGCCTACTATGTGCAAGACATGAAAGGTAGCCCTTGGGTAGTTAGTCAACAAGCATTTAAGAGTTTATTAGGTGCCAAGCATTGTAAGCTTCCCAACAAACAAAGGCAAAAGTACAGTCATTGAGAGAGAAAACATGCAGATAACTATTGTATATAGAAGATATATATTTGTCATAAATGGAAGGTCATTTCAGAAGGAAGGTAGTGGGGGGAGGAGGCAAAAAGGTAAGATTTGATTGGAGTCTTGAAGGAAAGCCAGGAGACAGAAGTGGGGAAAGAGAGCATCCCAAGGGGGTGGGGGGCAGCCATTGAATAGAAGATAAATACAGCCTTGGAATCAGAGAGAACTAGGTCCAAGTCCCTGCTCTGACACATGTTAACTGCTTAACCCCATATAATGTTAGCTAGGAATTAAGGTGAGCCAGAGGAAACTTCCTTCCGTTGTATTTTGCGTGTACAGAAAGGAGACTTCGAGGCCCTAGCCCTTTTCTTCTTTCAAACACTTCTCTTCCTGCCTCATTCCACGAGTGAATGCTCCTCTGTCTGTCTCTATCATTGTCCCATACATAAAAATCCCTAAACTTCATTAAGAGAGGGACGTGGAGATGGGGATAGCAGAGTCCATGTCATATGGTGGCATCTGAACCATTTGCTCTGATGCCTAGAGCTCAGGTTTCCTCTGCGCTCCCCCATGCAGTATGGAATGAGTCTGCCAGCGGATGCCTCCAGCGAAAGCTGGGGTGTTGTGGGCAGCAGGTCCACCACTCACCCAATTAAAGCGGATGCAGTCTCAGCAGAGGAATTGGATTCCTCCTGACTCTAGATGCTGTGGATGTAGCAGAAAATAAAACAGGAACCTGGTTTCAGAGGCCCGGTATGTACCAAGACTGAGCGAGATCTCTGGAGATGATTTTAGTACCCTCCTCCACAAAAGAAAACGAATTGTTTGGGGAGGTTTGGGGAGGAAGGGGAGGAATATGGATGGTTTTATTTTTCTCCTTTAAACTGTCCCAGGCCCTCACTACAAGGGAAAAAACAGAAAACTACTGAATCTGGAGTATGACCTTCTTCCCCTACCTCCTCCAAAGAAGGGGCGGTGTGGAATAGGAGTACTCCCGTCCTGTATTATGTGGTAAGGTTTTTGTTCCTGATCATTTGGGATTTTAGGGAAGGGTAACTTTTTTGGTTGTAGCAATGACCCTTAGAGCAGCTTCTCTTTAAGACAGGTCTCCCCGAGGCAGCCTGGACCAGCCAAGTTAGAAAGAGTGAGGTGTTCCAGGGACCCCAGCTCTCCAACGCCCACCCTTTTGGTGGCGGGGCTTGTTCCAAGAAGACCGCAGGGTACTCCTAGAGAGGTGTGTCATTCCGTGCAGAGGAAGTAACTTAAAAAAAAAACAACTTTTTTTTTAAGTCTTTAGGTTCTTTTATCTGTTTAGAGATAGCTCTCACAAGCGGCCTTTAAATGGGAAATTGAGAAGTGGTTGGAATTCAAAGTCTTCTTTCGTGTAATTCACAGCAACCCGCGGTAATTATTCGCCTGTGTGATGGGTCACTTAGAAACCTTTGACTGGACGTGGAATTATTGTGACTCGCTTATCCCAAAGAGCTAGACGACTCATCAGCACCGGAAGAAAGAGACCTAGAACTAACCACATTCCTTTTTTCAAGCATTTCAAAGGACACCCAACCAATCTCCAGGGACAGTCCGTAATGTGGACTCAATCCCGCAGACCCACTGGAAGTGTGAAATCGTGTGCGCGAGCGCCCGTGGCTCCCAGGGGTGGGGAGGATGGGAGGAGGAAAAGACAGGGCGCAGCCCTGAAAATCCACCCCTGTGCCTCAATCCTTAGAGACACAAAGGAGTTCGCGCGCCTCCCAGTGGCCACTCAGAGCTGGCGCGATAGGTGCAGATGGGACTTCGTGCATTCGGGCCCGAGACAACCAGGGTAAGAAAAGAGACAGAAAAATTGGGAAGGTAAAGATGGAAAGAGGTAGGTCGAAAAAGAGAGATGTGGTGGAAGAAAGGGAGACAGGGAAGTTGTCTCCACTCCAGTCCGGATGCTCTCTGGTGTCTGGAGTTGGAAGCTGGAGCCTTACACAATGGCAATGCAACTGAGTCTTGTGTTGACCCCATCTGAGGACTGTGAGGGAAAAGAATCTGTCTGGGATGGTCTGCGAGCAGTTTGCTCCTAGGTCATAAACGTTTAGGTTGGACCCCAGAGTTCAGACGGGGCTTGGCCGAGGTGTGGTCAGTCAAATGCAGCTCAAGGAAGGTGGAGGGGAATTGGAAATCATGCCCCATTGCCTCCAGTTTTTCCGACTCCCTCCCCAGATCTGTGCCTCTCTTAAGCACCTCCCCTAGGAGCCCAGACAGGTCATGGAGCAGTGTGTTTCCATTTTCTTGGATAGACTTGTTTCTAAGTTGTTTGTGTTGTTCTAGGGGTACGGAGAGGATGGACGTTTGTTTTCCCGTCTTAGACAAATGTATGCGGAACCACAAGAAGCCAAAGGACTGATCCCTTCAGAGAAAGCAAAACACCTTCTGCTTCCCAGTGTCTCCTGAGTATTATACCAAAAGGTACAGGCCAATAGATTTTTAAAACTAAAAATACCAATTCTAGGTCCCTGATCCGATATATTTCTTTCTGCCTAGTAGTTTAGTAGAAGGATGGAGCTTTATACAGTCTGGGGAAGACTTGGGAGAGAAATCAGCCTTTGTCTCATTTTTCTCCACTTTCCCCCTCCCCAACTCCTCATTTTACATGCTGCAATAAGTATACAAGGAGGGTCTTGGGAGAAATTGTGTGAGCCTTTGGAAAGACTCCCTGGGAAACCATGGAGCTTTTCAAGGCAATTCCTGGAAGTGATTTTAGTTAGGAGGGAAGCAGATGACTACCCACAAAGCTATTGAAGATTTGGGCTCCTGTCAGAAAGGTAACAATCATCATCATCATCATCATCATCATCATCAAGCATTTATTAAGCTCAGGCACTGTTCTAGGAACTAGAGGAAGAGACAAAAATAAACAGCCCCTGCCTTCAAAAAGTGTACGTTTTTGGGGGGAAAACACTGTGTACATATGTAAGAAAAGTTTAAAATCTATATATAAAGTAAATGAAAATTAACTAGAGGGAAGCTGATATTCCTGACTGGGGTGGGGAAGGGGGATCAGGAAAGGGCTTTTATAGAAGGGGAAGACAACCTTGTCCTTTAGTCCTTTACAGCTCTGGGTAGTACCCAAACTGATTCTAAAATGAGAAGCTAAGGAATCTATAAGAGTTAGGGATTCTAAGATCTGGAAGTGATAAGAATTGCATTCAAGGCATAGAGAGACAGCAATGGCACAGAGTTGTGTGAGAAACAGCAAGCAGACTTACTGAATTACACCCTTTAAGGAAAGCAATGTGCCCATGAGTCTAGAAAAGAAGGCTGGAGCCAGAATGTGAAGAGTTCAAATGCCACAGGCCTTCATATTCCATCCTAGAGGCAACAGGGAGACACTGGAATGTTTGAAGCAGAGGTGTGCCTATGTCATACCTGTGTTTTATGAAGATCACTTTGGGGATCTTTGGTGTAGTAGGAGGGATTGAAGAAGAGAGAAACCACCTTGGGCTATTGCAATAGTCTAGGTGATTGATGATGAGAGTCTTAATCAAGGTGGTGGCCATTGCCCTCATAGCCCTTTACAATTTAGAGAGTGCTTTTGTAAACATTATAGAATGATAATACTTCAATCCAGAATGGATCTTAGAGATTGACTACTCCAACTCTCTCACTTTACAGATGAGAAAACTGAGACAGAGAGGGTAAATAAGTTCCCCAAAGTAGAGCACAAAGCCAAGTTCTCTGAGTCAAATGCAGTGAGTTTGGCACAAAACCATGCTATGCCTCTATGTATATCATTTTAGCTTCACAAACAAAGAAATCATCAGATAGGCATTACTATGACCTATTTTACAGAGGAAGAAACTGAGAAAGAGAAGTGACTTGCCCAGAGTCATAGTTCCAGCTATGAGTGGTATAACTGGGACTAGAGCCCAGAACCACTAAAACAGAAACTTAAATTTTAGCTTCTCAGCTAAAAAAAAAAAAACAACTATGTTTTAAGTGACTTCAAGTCAATTAAACTTTTTTTTAAGTGAAGTACACAATATGTGCAGGAGGTGGTCTCACCTAGTAGTGTATAGAAAAGATGGCCTTATATACAAGAAGATCTGGGTTCAAGTCCGACATATATTAATTGTGGGAGCATGGACAAATCAATTAACCTCTCTGTGACCCCAGACAACTGTATAAGGCTCTAAATTTCAGACCTGCTTACAATATTCATTGATGTGGAAAGTTTCCCCACCAGGAGATTCCCCACTGCAATGAAAGAAAGAAAAAACATCAGTAAAGCAATGGTTATTATACAAAGTCTTTGCCCTTATTGTCTACCAGTTCAGTGGGAAACCTGCATGGTCCACAGAGAGTTGTTCAATTAAACTGATCAAAAATTTTCAAGGACAGTGCAGTTTTAGGCTGACATTCAGTGTGTCACACCTGACCTCACTAGTGCTCCCAACTTACAAGGGCATCTCAATTTTAAGAACAATGGGCATACACCCGATGCTCAGTGCCTCTCTACAA
>NW_020954562.1:14882298-14896193 GCF_900497805.2 Vombatus ursinus | reverse complement strand
AGTTATCCAGCTAATGAGAAGAAGAAGAAGAAAAACTCAAGGAGAAGAAAAATCACTTTTAAAGAGGTGTAAAATTGTGTNGGTTATCCAGCTAATGAGAAGAAGAAGAAAAACTCAAGGAGAAGAAAAATCACTTTTAAAGAGGTGTAAAATTGTGTTGATGGAAGTGGAAGGGAGTGCCTAGATTATCCAGAAAGTGATCTCCCTTTTCAAACTTCAGTTGGTCTGTGGAGATTCTCCTCCGACCAGCAGAAGTGTCCTCCCTCTTGTGGAGTAAGTAGACCAACCTGGGGAGAACCTCGCCTGCAAAGTGTGAAAATGGAAAACTAATGATGGCAGAGCTGGAAGGACTTTGAGGGTCATACAGTGCGCTGCCCCTCCCCTCTTTTACAGATGAGGGAAGAGGTCACACATCACAAAGAGACGATGTGGTATTCGAACATAGGCCCTCAAACCTAGTATTCTTGCCACTAAATTACGATGGTGATGACAGTGGGCATTCTATTCCCCCAGATAATCACCCTTCTGAACTTGGTCTCAAAGGACCCGAGTTCAAATTCTGACTTTGCCACTTACTTCCTGTGTGACTGGGGGCAAGCTATTTCATCTCTGTCACAGTTTTCTTCTCTGTAAAATTTAGGGGTTGGACTAAATGACGTCTAAGATACTTTCTCGTACTCAATCTATGTCCATATGTCCTAATCAAGACAATCACAGAGATCTTTCTTTCGCTTCCTCGGGGGGGGGGGGGCGCGGCAGATGAGCTCTTTGACCTGAGTTTGACAGCAGGGCTCTTTACTTTAAGAGAACCATGGAACCATAGAAATAAGAGCTGCAGCATCCTCCTGAGTTGGGCTGGGTTGGGCTAGACTAGCTGTGCAGGGGGCCGGCAGTCTGAGCAAGGCTGGACAAAGCAGCACCTCTCCTCGCCTCCAACCGTTCTCCGTCTGGGGGGTGGCGGGAGCTGCTCACATCCTTCAAAAACCAATGCGCTATCTCTAGAAAAAATCCCCTCCTTGCCACCCAGGTTTGACCGGAGACAGGCTCGCCCTTTGCTAGTGGGGAGGGGGGAGGGCAGAAACTGATTCAGCCTTGGTGACCCCAGGTGGCGGGGCCACTTGCCTTCTAAAAAGCTCCCGGGGAGGGCGGCGGGCCGCCTCCTGGGAACATTGAGGTCCGCAGCGCGCGCTCTCCATAGCCTAGCTCTTTGTTCGGGGGGCTTGCGCCTAAAGTGAGGTTGGTTGTTCGTTTGAAACAATTATAGAACAAGCACTGGGTAGTACTTTGTGTGGTTGGGGCAAAGGGGTGGGGTGGAGTGGGGGGCGTTAAAAATTTCCAGCCCGGGGAAGAGCGGGTAGAGAAATCCTCTACCATCACCCTCCCCACCCCCAAGAAAAGCAGCCCGAGAAGTAGTGACCAATCCTCCTCGGGTTACCGTCGAAAGGCTCCTCCCTTTCTCCCCTCCCCACCTCGATTTGCATAAAAAAGCCAGGAAAGCTTGTTTTGCCCCTAGCACCCGATCCGGCTGCCGCCCCCAGTTTCGAGCCCCGAGTGGTTCCTCCAGCTGAATGAGGTCTAGGGAGGCCCCCAGAGCGCCCCTCACTGTCTCTTTCTCCGCGCCCCTTCCCACCCTCCTGATCCTCCTCCCCCCTGCCACTTCTTAGTTTCTTGCCTCTGACCAGCGGCACGGAGAGCTCCGATCTAGAGGGCGGGGGGAAAGTGGGGCTGCTGAGGAGGTCGCGGTTGCTTTTCCCCCCTTGCTAGATCCTTTTCTGAGGTCGAGTTGCCCAAGATGCCTCAGGGGCCCGGCTCTCTGCTTCTGCTCTTCCTCGCCTTTCACTGCTGCCTGGGCTCAGCTCATGGGCTCTTCCTCTTCGGGCAGCCCGATTTCTCCTACAAGAGGAGCAATTGCAAACCCATCCCCGCCAACCTGCAGCTGTGCCACGGCATCGAGTACCAGAACATGCGGCTACCCAACCTCCTGGGCCACGAGACCATGAAGGAGGTGCTGGAGCAGGCGGGCGCCTGGATCCCGCTTGTTATGAAGCAGTGCCACCCGGACACCAAGAAGTTCCTTTGCTCGCTCTTCGCCCCGGTCTGCCTCGATGACCTGGACGAGACCATTCAACCCTGCCATTCGCTGTGCGTGCAGGTGAAAGACCGCTGCGCCCCAGTCATGTCCGCCTTCGGTTTTCCCTGGCCCGACATGCTGGAATGTGACCGCTTTCCTCTGGACAATGACCTCTGCATCCCTCTGGCCAGCAGCGACCACCTCTTGCTGGCCACTGAGGAAGGTAAGAGCCCCGCCCCCCGAAGTTGTCCCCAGTAGATGAGAAGGCGGCGCAACTCACGCCCCAAGTTCCCATACCTTTTGCGCTTTCCCCACCTCTCCTTCGTTAGAGTCCGCCAGGGAAGAGGGGTCAAGCTGCTCTGCTGGACCCGGGACAACGCCTCCCACCGACCCCACATAACCTGATCGAGTACCAGACTAGGCAAGGAGACTTGTTCTTGCGTCTCACCGGTGATTTTCCCTAGCCATGAAGCATAAAGTAAGCGGTTTGTGGGTGTCGTCCCACCCCTCCCTCTGAGGATGGGAAGGAAGGAAGGAAGGAAGGAAGGAAGGAAGGAAGGAAGGAAGGAAGGGAGGAAGGGAGGAAGGGAGGAAGGGAGGAAGGGAGGAAGGGAGGAAGGGAGGAAGGGAGGAAGGGAGGAAGGGAGGAAGGGAGGAAGGGAGGAAGGGAGGAAGGGAGGAAGGTGGGAGGG
The DNA here is from genome assembly GCF_900497805.2 of Vombatus ursinus. NCBI lineage: Eukaryota > Metazoa > Chordata > Mammalia > Diprotodontia > Vombatidae > Vombatus > Vombatus ursinus. Next base: position 14,893,430 of record NW_020954562.1, on the reverse strand, counting down.
AGGAAGGGAGGAAGGGAGGGAAAGGAAAGAAAGGTCAGAGGCTTCCACAGGTGTTTACTGTCAGTGCAATGTTACCATTGGTTATAATTCCAGTCCCCATTCCAAAATCTGTAGAAGCAAATATTCAACTAGATTTTACCTTAACAGGCACGTTTTTTGTCCGTTTCAAGTTTATATCTTGGAAACAAAGTCAGAAATTACTCCCTGGAGGAAGCTCAAAAGAGAGCTTGTTAGCCGTCCATTGCATCCAAGTTAATTTTCCTACAAAGGAGCAATTGGAAGAAGGAGATGGGGAAAATGCACGGTGTCTGGGTATAAGAAAAAATATGTGAAGAGGGCACAAAGGAATCTCCAGGGAATAATCTTTCTACCACTATCTGCTTTTATCTGAGGACTGGTTTTAATTAACTGGGGAAAATCATGCAAAACAGAGTTTCCCAAGTTTTTAAAAACGGGGGAAAAGTTCCTGTACAGAAACCATCAAAGCAATGAAAACCTCATGGGCTCTTGATATTTTTCCCAAAAGGAAAAAATATACAATGTGCCTGAACTGATTTGGGTTCCTCAGGGATGGTTCCTCATGGGATGCCCTAATCCCTTTCAGGGCATTCAGCAGGATCTCCTTTTCAATCTCTAATTGCTTTCTACAGCCATCATTAGTTAAAGAAAATGCAAAGTTGCTTAGCAGTGTTTCCTGGCATGCATTGAGAGTTTGCAATCATCTTATTGGTTAGATTTCTAATTTACTGCAAATGTTTGGCATTTTTCAAGCATTTGTCCAACATATACCATAGACCAACCAATGCAGGTTAGTAACATTTTATATACATTCCTAGAGCTTTAATGGAAATGTTGTGGTTCCTTCTGTTGCTTTTTGGTTCAGATTACTTACACTCTTTCCCTCCATGTTCTAGGCTGTCCATTGCTGCACAAAGGACTTTTTTGCCTTCCAAAAATGAAGTTTACATGTTCATATATTTGCTTTTTGCCATTTATGTAGCTAACATAATAAAGGATCATAAGTGGTGTCTGCCTCCCAGGACCCACAAACAGCTTCCTAAAGAAAGTTTAAGTATGCATTAATGACAATCATCCAATTCAACTTAGACTTTAGAGACACTGTGAATAAATATAATTTAAAATGGTAGTGGCTGGAGGAGAAATTATTGCCCTTGTTTAAAAAAAAAAACGGTAGCTTGGTTGCCCCAAGTGCTTTTCATAGGACAAAATGTGCCAAATCCTCTCCTAAAACAGATAAGGCAGTAGGTATGATCATAACATCCCCCAAAAAATTTTCAGTCTTAGAGACCAGAGTCTGGCTACACAGCCCACCTTGCTTATCTTTACATGTAGTCTCTAATTAGTAGCTTTTCAAGTTTGAGTGAAGGGGAAGGAAAAAAAAGAGAGAGAGAGAGCGAGAGAGAGAGAACTCTATTCCAAGGTACTCTTAGATATGAAATAAGTCCAGGGTAAAACAAGTACGAGGCTGACTACATTTGCAAGGTAATGCAGAATCAGTTTCAGTATGCTAGTGAATTAAGTACAATCCTCCCACAGAGTCCTAGGTATTCATCAATCAAGTATAGTCTCCATAATGGAAATGGCACTTCCATACAGGAATTGTTCAAATGTTAACCCTATATTTCAGTCTTCAAAATATGTTGGAATTTTTCACTTGAAACCCAGGGCCCTGCTGATCTAGGAGGGAAAATCTAGCTCTACTGGAATCTTTCCTCCTCTCCCTTCATCAAGGGGAAAGAAGTGATTGAAGAGGGAGATTTTGGCAAATTTGTGGACAAGAAATAGAGCCCCAAGATTCATTTTTCATTTGAAAAACATTCATGTTTCATTGTTGCTTCCTCTGAGCCATCTAGGAGAAAACTCTGGTTCCTTGGAACGTGGACTTTCAAAACAAAGGTCTTCATAGAAATAGGGTTATGTCAAGAGATTGTCTCAGGGACTTTTCATTCAAAAAGAGCCAAAATCTGCTCAGGTCTATGTTGTAGTCATGGGTGACTGTGTACAGACTCCCAAATCTTGCCCTCTAGAGATACAACTTTTACTTCCCATTCATTATTGGGACAACCTATTACTGCCTCCAGAATGTAATGGACCAAAAAGGGGGCTTTTAGTCCCCTAGAAACAAATGGTTCCCCTCCCCTTATAAAAAGATAATATTTACCCAGTGAGCAGTCGAAACCTTAAAGGAAGGTGTGAGCTGAGTTACTGAGGGAAGCGTACAAACCATTGGCTGGAGAAATGACCATTCCTTTTAAAGTTACCTAATGCCACCTGCTGTTTCCTTATAACCAAACCTACTAAAACCTCATTTTTCCCATTTCCAGCTCCAAAGGTGTGTGAAGCCTGCAAAAACAGAAATGATGATGACAACGACATTATGGAAACCCTTTGCAAAAATGACTTTGGTAAGTGGAAACAGGAGCTCCCACCCATCATTTCACACTTTGAAAGTTTTATCAAAGGATAAAACTTTAGTCTTGATGTTATTAGAAGTAGCTATGTAATATACAGTCAAAAATAGATTTTCACCAATCATTTGACAGTTACTCCTAATTCCTTCTCATCACTTAAAGAATATTATATTCAGTTTTATTTATGTAGATGTAACACATTTTCCATGAAAGTATAGTCAGGTCTTTATTACCTCTGTGTAAATTATCCATTTTGCATTTTGGTTTTAAGAACACATTAATTCACTAGTATTTTCTTGTTCCCAAGAACTTGCCAGGGCCACATTCTTCTCTGGTTAATTGATGCCTGTCAAGGTAATGCAAACTGAAACCATTATTAACCCAAGTAAAATTTTATCAGGTAGTGGATTGGAAAGTGATTTGGAGTCAGAAGAACTGGGTTTAAATCAAGGTTCTGACACTTACTACTACCTTTATAACTTTAGTCAAGTTTCTTCATCTCTCCCAGCCTCATTTTCCTCATCTGTAAAATGAGGGGTGAGGGACTAGATGATCACTAAGGTCCCTTCCAGCTCTAAAATGCTATGATCCGCAGTAAATCTGCTACCAAAAAGAATCATCATTCACTCTAAAGCCAAGTACATTATTTTGGATTCTTGGGGGGGGATCATCTTCTCCTATGTCCCCCTTTTCACTCTGCCTCTTGCCATAGTGAAAGAATTAAGAATTGTCTGTACGGTGAATCTGTTTTTAAAATAATTAAAATCTGTGTTTAATTATCAGAATGAGTTATATGACAAGGGCTGTTATAATCTCTTGCAGAGAAATGTAATAAACACACCTTAAAAATCCATACAATTCAGCTATGAGAAACCCTCTTATTTAGATTGTATTAATGTAGTCTGAAGCATTAAATGGCTTTTTTTTAAATAGAACATCAAAATATTCACTTTAGGAACATGCAATAGAGGTACTACTTTATCAAGGTCTTGGGAAACAACCAATTGTACAATCCCTATTGTACTTTGCTTGGTGTTACTATAAGGGAAAGGGATTTGGAGAGTTGCTCCCAAATTCACATAGGATCGAAGGCATGTAGTCCAACTTCCCTCATTTTACAGATGAGGAAAGTGAGGCCCAAGAATATTCAATGACATGTTCCAGCTCATACGGGTAGTCTACAGCCACTCACAAAGCCACTCATGAAGGTGAGAAGGTTTGACAAGAAGAGATTGTATAGTAGATATTTGATAATTACTTAAGGATGAATGGATGGACCTCTGAATGGATTGAAAATTGAACTTTGCTTCCTATGAGCTCAGCCTCCTACTATTCCATTCTAAGGCCAATTAACCAATCCAGCTTCAAGCCATCCAAGGTGTCCCCAACATAATTTTTAAAAAGTTTATAAAGCACTAATGTGTGCATAGCTTTGTACTATCTTGGAAATAAAACAACTTAAACAGAAACGGTCCCTGCTTTTCACCACCTAAACTCTCCCCTATTCCCACCCTTGCTGTTTCCTGAAATAAATAGACCATGTTAGACACATGAAGGATTCTACTTATATATTATACTACTTATAATTGCTGCTACTTAAGAAGGTATCCTATACTGATTGAAGAAAACCATGCTTCCCAACTCTTCCCCCATCTGTCCTCATTTCCCAGTTTGGGAGAAATGGTCACCAACTTCCCCAGCAATCTGGTTGCTCATACAGGAAACTTCAGGCAAAGGGTCTCTAAAAATATGAGCTTTCAAGCCAAGTGTTATTTCCAAAGTCTCATGCTGAGTGAAATCCTCTCCAAGACTAAGTCCCTAGCTTAAAGTCCCTAGCAAGAAACACAGAAATTCAACTGGCATCACCACCATCACCTTTAACTTCAGTGGCACCTGCTTAGATGAAAAGGCAGACAATTAACTATTTCACTTGCCAGAAGAAGGTCAATCACTCCCCAGCTTTGGTGTTGGAAAGGAATCCCAGCTGACAAGGATGGGTAACAAGAGGAAGAGACAGAGATGTCTTACCCAAATTATGTTCCTGTTATAGCTAAGCCTGAATCTGAAGTTTTACAGAATGTCAGTATATCAGACAGCTAATTTTATATCATTAAGATACAATTATAGTCCTTCCTCCCTTGTTTTGAGGTACTTAAAAACTTCTTAGCAATTAAACTTTCCAAAAACAGAATGGGGTGCCTCTCCATCACTTTAAACATTCAACCAGAGCCTGCATCACATCTTTTGGGGAAGTTTTAGAAAATACTGCTGTTTGAATATTAGATGATGTCTGAGGGTCTTCTAACTCTAAAATACTTGTGATTTGGTGAAAATAATAAATTCTCAACCATCCAAATTCCTGAACAGTCATGATTAATACTGAAAAACGAATGATCCAAAAATCACTGAAGTTCATTAAAATGCTATCTCAGGTTACATGTCTAGGTACCTCATTATAAGGGATTGGGGCACCATAATGAGTTTCTTCCAGGAACTGATCTCCCTTTGGATAACATCCAAAACATACTTTTAGTATGGAATTCTACCCTATAGCAGGTTGCCTTCTATAGGTGGTCTCCAGTATATTTCACTTTGGAGTGCAGTCACACATACTTCTATATATACTCACCCCTTTTTTGTTCCAGAACCATAGGGTAGAATAAAAAGGGAGGACCTTTCAAGTCACTATGGATTAGCCACAAAGCAGACTGACAGTTAACTATATAATAAATGCAAAATAGGCCCTTCCTGGTCCTGAGCGAGTCAGTGACCTAGAGAAGAGGTTTCCCCCGCCCCCAACTGGTATTACAGGGGATATTTAAAAAGAAAGAAAGAAAATATAAGATGTCTATTCTTTCCCTTTACATCCACAAAGATGCTAATAATGTAGATAGATGCCTGAATGTGGAAGGAGAAAAAAAGTTTCCACCCATCTCCTTATGCCGAATGGCCAGTATATTTGTCATAATCCTAGATAAATTCTGACTTCAAGTCAAAATACTTTTATTCAGTGCTTTGCTTTGCCAAATAATCTTGTGTGAACTTGAGTAAATCACTTGAACATCCTGAGCTGAAATTTTCCTCATCTGCAAAATGGAGATCCTAATACCTACCCAGTCAAACTTACAGGATTGTTGGGAGTGTCAAGGGAGATAATTTACTTAAAGACATTACATAATTGCATGAGATGATGCTAGTACAGCATGACAGGGAAATAATTTTCCATGCCCACCAACCTGCAGTGGGAATGTAGGTCTGTTTGCTCTTTTCACAGCAGGAACATGGGAGTTAAAGCTAAACATAGCTTTTTTGCCCATTTTGTTTTGCATTTTGCATAGTTCTTTGTACTGATAAATAGCTTTGCAGTCATTTCACTCCCCCACAGGCATCTTTCTGATGTCACCCAATTCAAGTCGATGAAAAGGTGGACCTTGCAGCAAGGATCAGAATGTTCCTTCCCTCCCATCTGAGCAGGGGAGATTTTCTTCTAGCTATGCTTTATAGCACAAATTTGGGGGGAGAACAATGAAGGGCCTGAGAGGAGAGAGGAGAGAGAAGGGAGAGGAAATGGTAAATTTGCTTCATGTTAATTTACCCTAGAAAGCATCAGCTCCTTTTCCAATATAGTTCTAAGACATAAATATATTTAAAGTCCTGCACTTCAAAACCAAAGGTCAATTTGAGACTTTCATTCCTGTGTATTTCTTCCCCTCACCTCCATTCTTGGATATGTACAACAGGGAATAACCCTGCAGACTGGAAACTTTCAGGGGGAAAAAATAAGATCCTTTGTTATTTAGAATTTCCTGGATTGTTCTCAGTTCCAAAGTCAAGGAGTTCTTTGGGAAATCAGAGCAAAGTTTAATATCTAAGAGGTGAGAGGTGTAGAAACAATACCTTCCAATGCTGATTCTTTTTTTTCTTCCCAATGCCTGAATTAGTTCAAACTTTCCACATCTTCCCTCTGTTATCAGCCCCAAAGCAGAAAACAGGGAGACCCAAGAGATAGCAGGAAGAGTTGGCCAATGCTATTTCCATTCCCTTTAAAAAGACACAATAGGATATCTCCACTATGTTTAGATTGCTTGGCTTTTCCCATGACTTAAGTCTCATAAGTGCTGAAGACTTGGTCTTGTAGTCGGAGTGAAGGCAAAACCCCACGCAGAAGTTAGACAGGCCCAGATGTGGTTCAGTTGAACACTTGCCATTTCTTAGTGACAAGGAGAAGCCATGAGATCAGAGAATTATGGGTTGAGAGCTAGAAGGGGTCTTAAAGGTCATCTAGCCTGAGTCTCTCATTTTACGTATGAAGAAACTGAGACTGAGAAAGAAGTAAAGTGTAGGTAGGAAATGACAGAACCAGGATTGGAGTTCTTTGCCCCCAAATCCGGTACCCTATCATTACAACACTCTTCCCCCCATATTCAGAGTTTGTACAAATTCTTTAGAAGTTAAAAAAAATGCTGCAGTAATTAAATGAAAGGGAAAAAAAATCCTCCGCTGATGTTCATTTTAAGCCTTATACTTAGATACTCCAAAGAATGAAATTTCTGGTTGTCCGAGGATCTTCCTATACCCTGGCACTAGATTTCACCTCCATCAGACCTAAGATTGGTAACAATAGTTATATAATATTGGTAACAATGGTTAGTGCTGAGGGCAAAATTAACAAATTTAATTCTTTCTGGAGAGGAAATATAGTATCATGGAATGAGCTCTGGACTGGATGTCAGAAAACCCAGAGTCTAATCCCAGCTCTACTATTAACTAATGCCATGACTTGACCCATCTGGTCCTCAGTTTCCACATCTGTAAAGAACAAAATAGCTGAGCCAGGCTAGAGTGTCTCTAAGACCCTTTTCAGCTCTTCCATTCCTTTCCCCACTTTCATGGAGTCTTGAAGTGTAATTACAGCAGATGCGTTTGTAGTTGGTTTTTTTTTTTTTTGGTCTCTAGGAATCCTGTTCATGACTATAAAATGTGTCTTTTATAGCAAACCACTTACTTTTCATCTTAACAGTCTAATGAGTTTACTTATCCATTTTTGGAAATGGTACATATATGATCTGTAAGTGCGTTGGCTAAGCCAGTGATAGCATATGACAATGAGGTATTTGGAGAAACCCTTTTACAGTTAAACATGTTGTACTCTTAAAAAGAGCATTGCATGGGTTTCCCCCCCTCCTAGTTACTTTACCAAATGAAATGCAGCTGTGAGATCAATTCCCCTTCCCTGTAATCTGTCCTTTAGAAAACAGTGATTGTGTAATACAATTTCCTTACAGGTTTGTCCAAAAACCTCTCCAACATAATAAATTGAGTTTAAAGTTTACAGCCACAGTAAGGATCGCATTTCACCTAAGAGTCAGACATTTCTTTTCTTACTGAAGTTTCCAACAGGGGAAGTCAATTTTGGGGCATGTACCACATACAATCTACATACAAACATATGCACTCTAGGGGCTTTCTTTTGGAAGTGCTAGGAAACTAGGAGAGGAGTTAATTGAGTCCCAGAAAGAAAGAAAAAATAAAGGGAGGGGAAGGGAGTGGAGAGGAAGGGATGGTTGATTTGAAACAAAATGCCTGGCAAGTCCTTGGAGTCTATAGAAATGAAGCCACCTGCTGCCTGCCTCCCATCCTGCTGTCCTCTGACAGTTTGATTAGCTTCCGTGGAAGCCTGAAGTCCCTCCCTCCCCTGGGTCGTGTTGCTGTGCACCAATGGAGGGAGGAGAGGATCTCTCTCCCACATACTCCATCTAACTCATCTGCCACTCTTTTCCCCTTAGCCCTGAAGATAAAAGTGAAAGAGATAACTTACATCAATCGAGACACCAAGATCATCCTGGAAACAAAAAGCAAAACTATTTACAAGCTGAACGGCGTGTCTGAACGGGATCTAAAGAAATCCGTGTTGTGGCTCAAAGACAGCCTGCAGTGTACCTGTGAGGAGATGAATGACATCAATGCCCCCTACCTGGTCATGGGACAGAAGCAGGGTGGGGAGCTGGTGATCACCTCCGTGAAGCGGTGGCAGAAAGGGCAGCGAGAGTTTAAGCGAATCTCCCGCAGTATCCGCAAGCTCCAATGTTAATTCCTTCCTGTCTGCCTGGGTTCTCTGCCTGGCACGTCCTGGTGGTTCTGCTCCCCGGCCAGGCTGAGCATGTCCACCCGGGACTCCTTCCTCTCACTTAACCAGCCTCCACGCCCAGCCCTACACTTCCCACTGCCTTTTGCACCTTCTCATCCCAGAATTTCCTGAGTTTTGAAATTCCCAGGAAGCCTGGGGCATAGAGAGCTATTTTTCACTTCAAAGAAAAAGAAAGATAGGAAAAAAAAAACACCCAAATCTTATGTGTATATATTAAAATTGTAATAAAAAATCATGAATATTTTTATGATATATTAAAATAACTTGCTTTAGGCTAGTTACTGGATAGGGGAAAAAGTGGATCAGGCATGATGGTGCACACCTTGTATTCTCTGCTACCAGGGAAGCTGAGGCTGGTGGGTCACTTGAGGTCAGGAGTTCTGAGATAGAGTAAGACCGAAGCCTCACAGAGCATCCAAGAGTAAGTCCAGCAGCATGCCACCAAGCTGCCTGAGGAAGAATGAAGCAGCCTAGGCTGGAAATGCAACAAGTCAGGGCTTTTGTGTCTATCAGTAATGGGATCAGGCTGGTGAGCTTTCGCTGCATTTTCAACCTGGGCAGGACAGGGAAACCTGGTGTCCATTGAAAAAGAACATGGCTGACGCCTAATTTTTTTTTCCTTCCTTATTTGGAACATCTCGTTTTTATTTGTCACTTACAATGCAGTAACATACCTAATGCTTCACATTCTATATAACCAGTCTCTATTGTGTATAACAGAATAGGTTGAGATAGAGCTGGCTGTTATCTCAACCCCTTACTCTCCTTCACTCTGGCCTGGCACTTGAGGATCTGAGCTTTTCGACATTCATCTGTTATTATTCCTTCATAGCCGGGAAATTAAGGCTCTTGTATGTGGCATTCCATTTCTGGGTACAGGACTTGGATTGATAAAAAGCATATTAACCCATGTTCCTAGCATGTTTCCTTCCAATAAAAGGCAAAAACAGATTAACAATATTATAACTGATCTGAATACAATGTTAAACTTTTTTTAAAATAATTTTACTTTATTTTACAATTAAAACATTTGTAGCCTGCCTGTAATATACATAGTAATTTACCTAAAAGAGTTGTAAAATATTGCTTTAACCAACACTGTAAATATTTCAGATAAACACTATATTCTTGTATATAAACTTTATACCATGTTTTACCCATTGATTGTCTTCTTGTTTGTCCTGAAATGTCTTTTAATAAGAAGGACTGAGAAGGAAACAGTACAGAGCTTGACTATCCAACCTTTCAGTCATTTAAAATATCTGTGTCTATCTTGTTTTCTCACTGTCAACATGTTAGGTCAGATAGGAACATTTTAGGGCGGGATCATCTATAAGGTGTGAATCCTCAGGTCCTTGCTAGAGCAAATAGTCATGGGCCCACAAGTGCTTTAATGCAACCCATAGGTTCATAGATTTAGAGAAACTTAACCAACCTGGGATCTACAACTTTTTCATATTTTAATTAACTGTGTTTCAATAAAATTGGTTTCCTTTGCAATCCTATGCATTTCCTTTTATGCATTTAAAAATATTATTCTGAGAAGGGTTCTATAGTCTTCACCAATGTGTCCATGACAACAAAAAAAAGGGTTAAGAACCCGTGATTTAGAGTTAAAATGGACCTCAGGGGTAATCTAACCCATTCCCCTCAGTATGCAGATGAGATAACTGAGGCTCCAGAAGACTAAGCAACTTCCTCCTCTAATCCAACCTCCATTCATCTGCCAAACTGATATTTCCAAAGCATAGATCTAACCATGTCACCACTACCACCACCACACTGCCTTCAATAAATACCACTGGTTCCCTGTTACCTCCAATATCAAATATAAAGTCCTTTGTATGATGTTTAAAGTTCTTCACAACCTCACCTCTCCCTACCTTTCCAGACTTCCTACATTCTACTCCCCTTCAGACACTCTATGGTCCTGTCAAAGAGTCCCATTTGCAGTACCCTGAACACAAAATTCCAACTCCCTGGTCTGTGTCTTCACACAGGCTATGCCAATGCCTGGAATACCATCCCTCCCATCCTCCAACTTTAAGACTCATTTGAAATGTTGTTATTGTTTGTAATTCATTCTTGAGGACCAATGACATCATGGGGTGATGTTTTGACTCATGCATGAATTGGATTTAAGTGAGATAGAGTTACACAAAATTGTCAGCTTCACCCTCTCTTCCAGAGTCATTAAAGTCCAGTGGAATGACAAAAGTCAAGACAGTTGGTGATGACCCAGGATGCAGTGGATGACCTTGACATCTTTGATGTCTGGCCAAGCTCTAAGCACTCTATAACACTTTCTTCAGTCCTAAGTTTACTTAATTTTATAATTAAACCATCTGTAGCCTGCCCATAATATAAGTAGTGATTTACCTCAAAGAGCTGTAAAATATTGTTTTAACCAACAGTGTAAATATTTCAGATAAACACTACCTTCTTTATGCAACATTATGAATTTTAGGTCCTTAAATAATTTACATCACAACTTTAGAGCTCAAAGGGACCTTCGAGGTCATTAAATCCAACCCTTTCATTTAAAGATTTAG
>NW_020954562.1:14869461-14882274 GCF_900497805.2 Vombatus ursinus | reverse complement strand
AAATTGAGACTCAAAGATTTTAAGTGACTTGCCCCAAGCTAGCAAGAGGCAGAAGCCAAAGATTCAAATGTAGGTCATTTTACTCCAAAGCCCTTTCCACTGCACCACACTGTCTCCTGGTTATCTGTGTTTGTGTCATTTCCCTACTAAACTCTAAGCTCTATGAGAACTTTCTCACCCTTCCAGGGTCTAACAGTGCACTAGGAGCTTAATAGGTGGTGATTGAATTGAATTGAAATGTTCAAATAGATAAACTCAAAAGAAAATTTCACTGTTATAAGGTCACTTCCAAAGGACATGGCACCTTCAAGGAATTCCCATAAGATCTTCAGGTCAGTGTTTTTTTTTTTTAAAACTAGTAAAGACCAACCCAATCCTTCAATATCCAGTTTATTTTTCTAGACCTTTTGATACTAAGTTAGGAAGCCAGGCCCCCACCCCACTAACAATGCCAATGAAAATTTTCCTCTTCCAAAGACACAGCAAGACTTTGTTTACTGTAAAAATTAAGCATGCGTAAGTAATTTTATACTGAGATATTAAATTTAAAGAACAGTCCTAATTGAACAACACGCCCTGCACAAAATTTCCATTTATAACTATTGAGTTGCTTGGAATCATTTAAATCCCTCCCAGTGAAGAGGTGAAACAAGCAACAAACAACGAAGAAGTCAGTATTCCATTTCTCATGTATTCCAAAATACTGCAAGTATGTGTTTTATTACAAAAACGAACACCATGTGTGCCCTATTCTAAGCCATTATGTGACATGCTAGGATTGTTGCATTAATAGAATAAACTGGCAAGGCAGTTGTATCTCCAATACTCATTTGTCGTGCATTTTTTTCATTTGAGTGCTATGTGGCTAAAGGCAGATTTTCCCACTGTGTTGATAAAGATTTATGCTGTGCTTCCACAGACCTGCGTTCCACTCAGAACCCATTCTTTCACTTATCAATAACCCAACTTTACCATCTCTATAAGGATACACACACACCTGTTCCTGCCTGTGACTGTGGGTGTTGTCACACACACAATTCAATGTCCCTAAGATCATACTTATTCAGGACTTAATTTGATTGTAATAACTGCAAATTCTATCTTTAAAAAAAAAAAAAAAACAAGGGCCAGGTAAGTAATTTCCATAATTCTCTGAATTGATGACAAAAGGGGGTGGCCTCTATGATTGAGATCACAAAGTCATGGACTTTCGAGTTAGAAGGGACTTTCTTATTTGTCCTTCATTTTCAAAGAGGACAAATGATATCACAGGGTAGTGTCTTGACTTGCAGGAGAATTGGACTAAAGTGAGGCAAAATTAGTCGCACAAAGTTGTCAGCCTCACTCTCTCTTCCTGAGTCATCAAAGACCAGTGGCAGAACAAAAGTCAAGATGACTGGCAATGGCTCAGGATGAAGTGGATGCCCTTGGCATCTTTGATATCTGGCCAAGCTCTAAGCACTCCACAGTGCCTGCTTCAGCCACCTTCATGGCCCAGTGGAACAAATTGGTCTTATCCGCCTATTCTGCTGGGAGAGGTCTTCTCATGCTTGGGGTAGACATCCCCCTAATTCACCACAGGGTTTGAGGCCTATTGGATTACCCTCAATTTGGTTTAACCTATCTGCCGAGATAGTTTATTGGGATGTGGCCACTATGCATGTTACAGCTTCTCAAAGCCACAGGTGAGAATTGGGTGAATCAAGTGGACACCAAAGATGAATAAGCAGCCCTGAAAAGGGTATCGACAAGCCCTCACACCAGAGGTGCTAGTTCTTCTGAATGCCCCATACACCTCAGAGAATATCTAGTCTAACCCCCTCATTACATATGAGGAAACTGAGACCTGGAGAGGTAAAGTGGTTTGTCCAAAGCCTCATAGGTAGAACGTACAGAGCCAGAACCAAAACCCAGACAGATCTCTAGAATATCACAATAATACTATTGCAATACTCCATATCCAATATACACATTTTCCAATGTCTCTCCCCAGAATGTGAAGGCTATATTTTCTGAAGTCTCTGTGTGACACAATCTGATAGATCCTCCTAGGGACTGATAACTTTGAGTCAGGCCAGGATTCCTGTTAAATCCTGTGATCTACACATAAAAAGGACTGCTTTGAGAACAGTGTGCCAGACTAGAGAGGCAACAGAGTCACTCTCTTCTGCCTTGGTCAGATCAGATCTGGAATATTATTCTCAATTCTGGGCACCACAGTTTAGAAAAGGTATTAACAAGCTGAAAGATGTCCAGAGGAGAGCAATTAAGATGAATAAGAGTGGGGGCCTTCAATCCATACCATATGAGGTTAGCCTGAGGAAGGAAAGACTTAGAGGGGAATGTGACAGCTATCTCTAAAGATCTAAAGGGCTGTAACAGTAATGATAATAATAACAATAACAATAATAGTAGCTAGCATTTATATAGCATTGTAGGGTTTGCAAAACACTTTACAATTATTATTTGATCCTCATAATAAACCTGGGAGGTTGGTACTATTACTGTAGTCATTGTCATTGTCATCATCATCGTCATCATCATCATCATCATCATCATCATCTTATTAATGAAATAACTGAAGCATACAGAGATTAGGTGACTTGCCCAGGGTTAGTACACATCTGAGTCAGGATATGAACTCAGATCTTCTTGCCTCCAGGTCCATTCTTTATCAAAACATTGTGTCATTTAGCTGCCTCAATGCCAGGGCTCTAGCATGGAGAAGGGAATGGTATTGTACTCCTTGGCCCCAAAGAGCAAATTTGGAGAATTTTGGAGCATTTGCAAGGAAGAAAATATAAGCCACTTAATAATTGTTATTGCTGCTGCTGTTGTTGTTACTGTTCATTCATTTTCAGTCCTACTCTTCATGACCCCATTTGAGGTTTTCTTGGCAAAGACACTGGAGTGGTTTGCCATTTCCTCCTCCAGCTCATTTCACAAATGATGAACTGAGGCAGACAGGGTTAAGTGATTTGCCCAGGATCACACATCTACTAAATGTCTAAACTCAGGTCTTTCTGACTCCAGGCTCAGCACTCTACTGTGCCACCTGGCTGCCCAAAATAATAACATAATGATTACAGCAAAAGTAGAATAGTCTTCCTCAGAAAGTCATAGGTTTCCTCCCTCTGGAGGTTAGATGGCTATTTTCAATAAGTTGTGGGGTAGACCCAATAGACTCTGAGGTCCTTTCCAGTTCTGGGATTCTGGGATTCTGAGTCCATGTCTCCAGGCACTTCTCACTACTAGATAAACCTAGTCGGCGCACAGTGATTTGGGGATATGGCCAGACCACCAGGTTCTGTTTTCACATTTTTATAACTAAAAATATGTCAAGCCCCTGGAGATGTAAAGGGTCTAGTAAAGGTTAGACTGAAGGAAGATTTATATAAATTTCTCTCACAATGGCCTGTCCTTTGTGCATTGAACACACATTGTGCATTCATCATTGACTCTAAGATTGAGGAATACCACTGGCACTCTCCTAGGCCCAACCAGGAATAATAATTGTCATCATCATTACCATCACCAACACCATCACCATCACCATCACCATCAACATCATTATGAGTTATATAGCATTTTAAGGTTTACAAAGATCTATGTGTATGTATGTGTGTATATATGCATGTATATATATATCTGTATATATACACTCATATAGACACACATGTTTGCAAACTATATATAATATATAATATTATATATAACATAATACATACATACTTACATACACACATATAATCTCATTTTGGGGCAACTAGATGGCTCTGTAGTAGATAGAGCACCAGACTTGGAGTCAGGAAGACTTGAGTTACTAGCTTACTAGCTAGTTATACTGACTAGCTGTGTGACCCTGGGCAAATCACTTAACCCTGTCTGCCTCTGTTTCCTCATCTGTAAATTGATCTGGAGAAGAAAAAGGCAAACCACTCTTATATATTTGCCAAGAAAGCATCAAATGGAGTCATGAAGACCCGGACTGAAAATGAATAATAACCACAAAATCCCATTTGATCCTCATGACAATTCTATGAGGTAGGTCCACCAGATATTATTATTCTCTTTTTATAGATGAAAAACTGAGCCACCTAACTGCTTAAATCTAACCTACAATTTCCAGGCCAGGACAGTTTTTTTCCAGCAGCACCCTCAGTGTACCTATGGGGTCTCCTCATGTCTCCAAGAACCAACTTTAAGTGACCAGAAATCTCAAAATGGGACATATTTGTGATATTTGTTGATTCAGTCCCAATTTAGGAATGTCATGTC
This sequence comes from Vombatus ursinus, assembly GCF_900497805.2. NCBI lineage: Eukaryota > Metazoa > Chordata > Mammalia > Diprotodontia > Vombatidae > Vombatus > Vombatus ursinus. The sequence continues at coordinate 14,877,996 of NW_020954562.1, read as the reverse complement.
TTGTTCAAGATGTGTGAACACCTTCATGTAAAACTGAAGCTGCTGCTGGGTGAGGGAATGAGGAAAGGAAAAGAAAGACATAAGAAGAGAAGGGCCCCAGGAAGAATTCAGATTTGATTTCTCCTCCTGCAGAGAGAATCCTTGCTCTCAATAGGTGAAAATAGCTAAACTGAAGCTTGAGGCTACAATTGATTCTAAAGGAGAATTTTTCTTTTCTAAGATCAGTTGTTCAACAGGACTAAAAGGTATGAACTACAGAGATGCTTACTTTCAAAAACCTAGGTTGTAAATTCTCTGAAGGCAAGAATGGTGTCTTTCCCATTTTTTGCTTGACAAAGCTTGACGTAATGCTGGGTGCTCTGTCCGTGTTATTGACTGAATCACTGCTTCTAGTCTGTTGTCTCAACTATTTCAAATTAACCAGAAATCTGAGAACCCGAAAACTGAGCTCCAGTTAACATTATTTAAATGAACCGGCTGTTATATGAACCTTAAACCACATGTCAGGATTATTCACGTTTGGCCACAGGGCTACACAAGGGCCAAAAAACATTAATACAGGAAGTCCCCAACTTACAAAAGGGCCACATTCCAAAAGTTCATTTTGGAGCACAGAACACATTTTCCCATGGAAACAATGTTATTGATTATGATTAAGTTCCCAGGCTAGCCCACATAAACTCACTTAACCCACAATTTACCTGAAACATGCAACAATTGTGTAGAAAACTGCAGGAAAAAAATACCGTTTCAATATTCTAGTTATCAGACATTTATGAAGCATCCATTATGTGCAAAGCCCTGTACTGGGGATACAAAGATACAAATCAGTAAGACCCCTGTCCTCAAGAAGCTTAGAGTCTACTAAGGGGAATATTGCATGTCCACAGAACTTATACACTCATATAAGCACTTGGACATATGTGTGTATGCATTACAAGGTAGAAGGTGCTAGGACGAATGAAGAAATTCAATCTACTGTTGTAAAAGTTGAGACAGTGAAGAAAATTTTTGGCTGAAGAGATCAAGGAAAATTTTGTGGGGAATTTGGCAATCGAACTCAGCCTTCAACAAGGTGAAGGATTTTCACAAGCAGTGTCAGGAGGGATGCCCTGGCAACATGCAGAAGAATAGAAAATGGCAGGCCAATCTCAGGGAACAGCTAGCAGACCTGGACCTACATTGTATGAAGGGACATAATGTGGAAAGAGATTGGAATGGTAGCTTGGAATCAGGCTGGGGAAGAGCCTTAAGTGCCAGGCAGAAGTGTTTGTATTTTATTCTAAAGAAAATATGGAATCACTGAAGGGTTCTGAGCAGGGTAGAGATCTGTGCATTCATTAGGAAGGTGAGTTTGGAGATTGTTTTGAGGATGGACTGGAGAGGGGAAACCTGAAATCAGAAGATAGATTAGGGGAATATTTTACTAGACCAATCGAGCGGTGGTAGAGGCCTGACTAAGGATGATAGTGGAGAGAAAAGGGAAGATTAGAGATGTTATGAAGGTAGAATTGACAGGATTTGGCAAATGATTCTATATGTGGAGCAAGGGAGTCAAAAATGACCCAGGATTCAAGTTTGGAGGACTTGAAGAAAGGCAATGCAATCAAAAGAAACAGAAAGAGGAAAGGTAAGTTGGATATAAGAGGAAAGGTAAGTTGGAATAAAGTTGGACATGCCAACTTTAAAATCCCAATAGTGCAGATAAACAATAATGTTGAAAAACAAATCATTTTTATTTATCTTGAATTCTACTGGAGTTGGCAGAAAAAGAAGGTTTAATAAGAAGACAAGGATTTTCCAACTGAAGACTTTCATGGAGATTCTCCAGGTGGCTTAAGAGCACTTTCCAGAGTTTTATAGGTTTATGGCAATGATTTATTACTCTGTGTAATTTTGGAATATTCCTTTCCCCTGGAAGTCCTTGGAGCTTAGGAGTGAGTACATTCCAGGATGGGTCATTCCCCCTGCACTTTGAGGGCAAGGAATAATTTCATTTTTTGTCTTTTCATCTTCAGTGCCTAATGTAGTAGCTAGCATGTAGCAGGCACTTAATAAATGCTTGTGGATGATAGATTAAATTCTCAATACGAGTCAGCAAAGACATCACAGTCAAAAAAACTAATGTGATCTTGGACTGCCTTAAAAGAGGTATAGCCTCCAGGACTAAGGAGGTGACAGTCCCATGGTACTCTGCCTTGGACTGGTCACATCTAGAGTAGTGTGTTCAGTTCTGGGCACGACAGTTTAGGAATGACATTATAAAGCTGAGAGCATCAAGAGGAGTGAGACCAGGATGGGCAAGGACCTGTTAGGTTGAAGGAACTAGAGATATTTAGCCTAGATAAGAAAAGATCAGAAAAGGCATGAAACAATTCTTTAAGTACAGGCATACTTCAGAGATATTGCGGGTGCAGTTCCAAACCACTGCAATAAAGCAAATATCACAGTAAAGCAAGTCACACAAATCTTTTGGTTCCTCATTACATATAAAAAATTATGTTTACACTATAGTGTAGTCTTTTAATTGTGCAATAATATTATGTCTAAAAAACCATACACACCTTAATTAAAAAATACTTTATTGCTTTAAAGATGCTAACCATCATCTGAGCCTTCAGTGAGGCATAATCTTTTTGCTGATGGAGGGTCTTACCTCACTGTTGATGGCTGCTGACTGATCAGGGTGGTGTTTGCTGAAGGTTGGGGTGGCTGTGGCAATATCTTAAAATAAGACAGCAATGAAGTTTGCTTCAACAATTGACTTTTCCTTTCACTTGAACTCTTAGAGGTCATTGTAGGGTTATTAGTTGGCCTAGTTTCAATATCATTGTGTCTCACGAAATAGGGGGGCTTGAGGAGAGGGAGAGAAATGGGGAACTGCCAATTGATGGGTCAGTCAGAACACACACATTTATTGATTAGGTTCACCATTTTATGTGGGTGTGGTTTGTGGTGCCCCAAAATAATTACAATAGTAACATCAAAGACTATTGATCACAGATCACTGAAACAGATATAATAATAATGAAAAAGGTAGAAATATTGTTAGAATTACCAAAATATGACATAGAGACACAATGTGAGAATGTGCTGTTGGGAAAATGGTATGGATAGATTTTCCTGATGCAGAATTGCCACAAACCTTAAATTTGTAAAAAACAAACAAAAAAATTAATTGTGAAGTGTAATAAAGCTAAGTGCAATAGAACAAGATGTGTATGTGTTGGAAATGCTGTCACATGGAAGAGAAACTAGAAATGTGTTACTTTGCCTCAGAGTGCCTCAGGTAAAATTCCCAATGAGGCAAATTCAGACCACATGTAAGGCAAAACTTCCTAACAATTAGAGCTAGCCAAAAATAGAGTGGGCTTCCTCAAAAAGTAGTGAGTTCCCCCTTACTCAAATTACTCAAAGACTAGATGACCATTTAGCCACTGAATGATTATTTATTGGGTATATTGTAGTGAAAATACATTGTGAAAGTGAGAATACATCCATGAAAATCGTCAGTCTTCAGTGTTGGTTAAACTAGAAAGTTGTTAATGTCCCTCCCATCTCTAAAATTCTATGAGTCTATGCCTACCACTCATATCTCCTAATTAGACAACCTTTGATAGGCTAGGAATTAGAACCTGAAACACTAGAGAGCCAGCTCGTGCCAGTGATTAGCATGATTAGCAGGTAAGAGTCAATAAGACCAAGGAAAAGGGAGAGATCTAGGCCTAATGCCCCAATCCAAGGATTGAAGAGAGCAACTGGTAATCCCAATAACTCACATTTCCATATCACTTTTTTTTTTAATGAGATCTGTGATTTCATCAGTGTAAGTGTCAAACTCAAATAGAAATGTACCTCTATTGGCCACATATTAACTTAGAAAACCACAAATTAACATCCTCTGTCGTGTTGTATTTTAGTTCCTTTGTTCAGCATTTCCCAATTATATTTTAATGGACAGAGAGAGAGAGAGAGAGAGAGAGAGAGAGAGAGAGTCTTGTTTTTTTAGAGGAGGAAGATAATTCTCTAGAGGAGAGAAGTAATTTACTCATGGCCACACCGTCATTGTCAGTGCCAGGATTCAAAGCCTATGGTTCATCACATTATACCATGAGGCTTCTCTAATCAGTCACATCTAAAGTTCAAAGCCCCAGATGCACAAGGGGACAAATTCTGGGACCTAGACGGTAACAGGTGTCCAAACTTGGAAGAGATGGATCCAAAGTTAATGGGGGGGGTGTCAATGCATAGACTCTGGTCCAGAAAATAACACCAGGGGAAGAAAAAGGTGCTTAGAATGGTAACTAATTGTTTCCTTCAAGACTTAGCCTGCGGAAGTATTATCTGCAGTCAGGAGCATTTGTTAACATAGTAACAACAAAACGTAACTTTTACATATGGCTTAAAAGTTGGCAATGAACTTTAAATACATTATATTATTTAATCCTTACAACAACCCTGTGAGCTATGTACTACAGATATGACTATTCCCATTTTACAGATGAGGAAAATAAAATTGAGAGTTACCTAGTGACTTAACCAGCTAAGAAGTGTCTGAGTCAGACTTTAAACCCAGATCTTCTTCATTCCAAGGCTAAGACTCTACCCACAATGTCAATAACATACCTCTCTTCTTCTCCTCCTTAACTGATGACCATACAACTCTGGGTTCAGACATCAGTGAAGGAAAGGCAGCCTGAGAGAAAAAAAGGAGTGATCTGGTTCTCTGCTAATTCCTGGCAAATGAATTCTCAGAGAGAGGCAACATCATCAACTTTCATTTGCATCACCTCTTTTGCTTCTGAGACTAAATTCAGGATTTCATTTCATATGTCCTAGCCATCATTACCAGCACCTAAAGCTATGAGACGCTAAAAGAAGCTACCAAAGAAAACACTGACATCCTGGAAAGAGCAACAAAAATACAGTGTATTTACTCTATTGGTTTTATCAAGAGGGAAAATTCCTGGGAATGGTTGTGGGCAGTCTCTACCATGGCCTGACCATGTCATCCATTAAGATCAAACAGGAAGGTCAGAGAGTCACCAAAGCTTGGCATAGGTCCTTGATGATTGAACCATGTGGAATTCTGGAATAACAGGACAGATTTTTGTCTCATCTCAGGAATTTATGACAGACTCAGGAGTCAGCCATTTGCTCTGGGGAACAAAGTGCATAAAGTCATTGACCCTTGCTTGCTAATTCCCCTAGGAATGGAACATATGTTGTTTAGTCTTGGCCAAGGGGATGTAGTACAACAAAAACCTGAGTCTAGAGTGATTCTGTCTTCCTTCTAATGGTCATTTGGGGCACAGGCCACCAGAGGGCATGAAATCTCCCAACTGGAAAATAGTGTCAGCAATTCCTGTGAACACTGTCTCTATAGCTACATTCTGGCTGAATAGGGAGGATGCCTGGGCTAGAGTGAGAGGAAACAAGGAAAAGTTGAATTGCTTATCATTGATCAGAGGCAGCTCTAGGTTTAGAAGAAAACTTAGAGATCCTCTGGCCCAGTGTTCTTCAAAATGATGGGTACGAATTGACCACCACATGACATGTGATGAAACAATAAGAGGAACGGAAAATCGGTTGCATTCCACTTTCTGCACACTAGTCAATCACAGAGCTTATCTCCCACCCAGCCATACCTACCATTCCCCCATTCTAGCCCAACACTCTCCCACTATATCCCCTCCCACTACTACATGGATTTCGAGCCTTTCTCTTTTTGACCCTCACTTGAGTGACTCAGTACAGTTAGAACTTGATCCATAAATGGGTCCTCACAGCAGCAGCTATATATATACTACTGGGGAAATCCCATACCCACCCTCATTTGTCGATAGAAGAGCTTGATCTAAAAAGTCTGGAAGCCACTGCTCCAGTACAACAGTCCCTTTTTATAGTTGGAATTCTAAACTCTAGTGTTCCTTATCCCAACTCTCACTAGCACTGATAAGTTATGGCCTCCACAGCAAAACTGGCTATATTTTCACCTTAGGGTTCTAAGAGTTGATGGACTGTGAAGTTTCTTTTCTTTTTTTCTTTTTCTTTTTTTTTTTAGACAACTGGGGTTAAGTGACTTGCCCAAGGTCACATAGCTAGTACGTGTCAAGTGTTTGGTCTGAGGCCGGATTTGAACTCAGGTCCTCCTGACTTCAGGGCCGGTGCTCTATCCACTGCACCACCTAGCTGCCCCAACTGTGAAGTTTCTTTCTCTGCTACCAGCTCAAGCCCCCATTCTGGTATATTTTCCCCAATACCAATTGCCAGTAATCCAGTGAATATCAATTAGTTTTCACAAGGAGATATTTATTGAGAAGATACAGCAAGAATCGACATAAAACTTATTCTACTGAATGAGGGTCACATTCTCTTCCATGCCTCTTTGGTCCAGAGTAGTGTGGACTCAAACATTCATTCTACCAAGTTCGCTTTAAATGTGGCATAGTCAATCCATAAAGTCACTCCAGAAAGCAGCATCTTAACTACTAGACCTAATTCATTGCTGCTGAACTGGGCTCCGTGGGGTGTTCCTTGAGGCTTTAGCCACAGACTCCAGCCTGGACTCCCATCAGTAGACCTCTGGTGGCTTTTCTCACATTCTGAAGCTCACAAGATAACCCAATCCAGTCCATTTCCAGTATTTCTTTATCTAAGGTAGGAAAGAATAAACTGAACAGGGACACATACTCATGACTTCATGTCAAGTCCATTGTGAGGAGCAGGCTTGCCCCACCTCCTCCTCCCTCCTCTCCACACCCAAAGATTTACAGCAGTTCTTGCCTCCTCACATAAATGCAGCCATGCAGGAAAAAGTGCTAAGCTTCCCTGGTGGCATTCTTTTGCATTGCATACCCAGTTCTGCCATTGCAGCCAATCAAAAACGCCTGCAGGAAGCAAACTAGAAAAAGCCTTAGAAATGGAAAGCTAAGCCCCTTTACTTGGCATCATCAGGCACTTCCAGAAGCGAGCTCACCAAATACACAAGTTCCTAGGACTCATTGGCCAGCATCCATTACATAGCTTTGGAAAGCTTTGGAAAGCTATCTTAGCTTTTAAAGCTAAGATAGGTTGAGTGACTTGTCTTGCCCAAGATCATACAGAAAGAAAAAAAGAGAGCCAGGCCTTAGAATCACTTGCATATACCAATGGTATCATGGTATATTAGATAAAGCACTAGACCTGGAGTCATGAAAGCCTAGGTTCAAATCCTGTCTAACACTAACTGAGTGACTCTGAGAAAATAATTTAACTTCTCTATATCCTTGTTATTGTGAGGATCAAATGAGATAATGTATGTAAAACACTCCATAAACTTGAAAGTCCTATGTAAATGTCTACAATAATTATCATTACTACCATGCTGCCTCTCAGTCTCAATTCCCAGCACTTAAGGCTCATTAGCAGGTTCCACAGGCTGGTAAAGCCAGTAGCATTCTGTTTCTGCACCCTCTTCTTGGAAAAGTATCAGAAATGTACATTACCTTGTAGATTATAAACAAATACCCAGTTCTTTCAATCATCCCCATACCTTTGCATTGACTATCTTCAATGCTTGTAATGCATGGGGAGGTGGAAAGAAGGGGGAATGTATCCAGAGAGCAGGGTGGGTGGTAGAAGCTCACCCAAGCCAATCTGGTAACTTCTTATTTTAACTAATTATTCCTTTTTAAAAATTAATTTATTTATTTTTAGTTTTCAGCATTCATGTCCACAAGATTTTGAGTTTCAAATTTTCTTCCCCCTCCTTCCTTTCCCCCTCCCCAAGAAGGCATGCAATCTTATATAGACTCTACATATACATTCCTATTAAACATATTTTCACATCAGCCATGCTGTAAAGAAGAATTAGAACCAACAGGAGGAACCATGAGAAAGAAGAAACAAAACAAAACAATAAAAAAGAGAGCAAATAGTACACTTCTATCTGCATTCAGACTCCAAAGTTCTTTCTCTGGATGTGGACAGCATTTTCATCATGAGTCTTTTGGAGTTGTCTTAGATTCTTGCATTGCTAAGAAGAACTAGCTTATCAAAGTCAGTCATCACACAATGTGGCTGTTACTATGTACAATGGTCTCCTGGTTCTGCTCACTTCACTCAGCATCAGTTCATCAGTCTTTCCAGATTTTTCTGACGTCTGCCTGCTCATTATTTCTTGTAGCACAATAGTATTCCATTACATTCATATACCACAACTTGTTCAGTCACTCCCCAATTGATGGGCATCCCCTCAATTTCCAATTCTTGGCCACCACAAAAAGAGCTGCTATAAATATTTTGTTCATATGGGTCCTTTTCCCATTTTTATGATCTCTTTGGGATACAGCCCTACAAGTGGTATTGCTGGGTCAAAGGGTATGCACAGTTTTATAGCCCTTTGGGCAGAGTTGCAAATTATTCCCCAGAATGGTTGAGTCAGTTCACAACTCCACCAATAATGCATCAGTGCTCCAGTTTTCCCACATCTACTCTAGCATTTATCATTTTCCTGTTTTGTCATGTTAGCCAATCTGATAGGTGTGATATGGT
>NW_020954562.1:14865832-14869340 GCF_900497805.2 Vombatus ursinus | reverse complement strand
GAGACACTGGCTATAAAAATTCTTTCCCAGCTTTCTGTTTGCCTTCTAATCTTGGTTGCATTGACTTCATTTCCACAAAAACTTCTCAATTTAATGTAATCAAAATTATCCATTTTGCATTTCATAATGTTGTCTATCTCTTGCTTGGTCATAAATTCTTCCCTTTTCCATAAATATGACAGGTAAGTTATTCCTTGCTCTCCCTAACTAATTATTCTTGCCAGCCAGGAGCTAAGCTCTGTGGCATCTAGCTCCAAAAATATTGCAAGTATAGTCAGCACCTTCTATATCTGGAGCTCTGAAAAAAAACCTCAGTTGCCCTGGTTACAGCTCTAGGGTAAGTGTTCCATGGTCTTTAGTGATTACCTTTGCTTGGTTCCATGGTTTCAGATCGTGTCCAGTCCCAGTCAACCATCTAGCCAAAGTTAGCCATTGGGGGAGGAAAATCCCCAAGTCAGAATGGAGCCTACAGTCCCACTTGCCTCTTCCTTACCTTCTGATCTTTCTCTATTCTTATTTTCTACATCAGCTCTTCCTTGACTCCCAACAGGAACAATGAGCCCCTACCATCCTTGGTTTTTCCTGCCTCTGATTCAAATCAACTCAATATTGTTAGGGCCTACAGTAGAGCTAGCTATTTTGGCCAAGGTGTGGAAAATCTCTTTTCCCCCTAAGAAAAGTTCCAACTTTCTTTTGGCTAAAGAAACTATTACTAAAACCACGGGGAATACCAAATCAAAATAAGTAAAAGTAAAGACAGATTCCTTAACTAGTGTCTAGCTGCAGGTTGGCCTGGCTGGTGCAGCCTTTACAAGCACTCAGGACTCCTCATCTCAGTACTGTCAGAGAAGCCCTTAGCAACTGTGGGACCCTAGATTTCCTGCCCTTTGGTGGAACTTAATGCCTCTCATGCTAATATCAAATTTCAGGGAATTATAGAAGCCTAGAGCTGGAATAGGTGGGGAAACTAAGATGCAGTTAAGTTAAATGACTCTGACCTGGTCAAGCCATATCTGGAGTAGTATGTTTACTTCTGGGTCTCACATTTTAATGATGCAAATAAGCTAGAAATCACTCAGTGAAGGGTTTCTATATTATATTTTATGAGGAGCAGTCTAAGGAACAAGGCATGTTTAGCCTGGAGAAAGGAAGACTTGGGGACATCATAACTGTCTTCAAGCTATGTCTTCAAGACTTGAGGTAACCATAGCTCTCTTCAAGACTGCCATATGGAAGAGGGATTCGATTTGTTAAGCATAGTCCCAGGGACAAAACTGGGAGCAATGACTGGGAGTTACAAAGAAGCACATTTAGGTTTCATGTAAAGATCATGACATAGAAGAGTTAATCCAACCTTTCCATTTTGTAGATGAGGAAACTGAGCTCCAGAGAAGTGAGATGAATTGTCTAAGATTGTGAGCAGCAGAGGTAGGATTTTAACCTGGATCCTCTGTCTCCAAATCCAGCAAAATTCCCACTATGGAATGTCACTTCCCACCTTCCTAATGATCAGAGCATTCCAAAAATGGAATGGACTTCCTCAGGTAGTAGTGTGTTCCCTATAGCTAAGATTCATGGGATTATGGCATAATGGATTTATAGGTGGGAGGGACCTTAGGGACCATCTGGTTCAAACTCTCCCTCATACAGATAAGGAAACTGAGGTCTCATTTTATATCCCAGTGCTTAGCACAATGCCTGGCACATAGTAAGTGCTTAATAAATGTTTATTGAATTGAAGTGATTTGCCCAAACATGGGTTAGGTGACCATTTGTTAGGGACATTGTTGATTGGATACTTGACCAGTGTAAGTTAGACTAGATCCAATCTGATCCAAACCAATAAGCATTTATTAAGTTTCTACTCTAAGCCACACATTGTCTAGGTTCTAGGTGACCTCTGGGGTCCTTCCTTTCTGTGATTCTGTCCATAGACCTCCAAGCAGGCACCATTGTTCCTTTTCTGAGTTGTCTGCCTGACCAACTCCTTCTATTACCAGCTTCTTCTTGCACTTTGTATATAGTAATCCCTTAATAAACGTTTCATTCATTCATTCCAGTGGCCAGGAGTAAGTTTCTTCTCTTTTCCTTTTTCAAAGCAAGTCCCTACCTCCAGAGTAGCTATCAAAGAACCAAACCCTGTCTACACCAAGCTGTCTGAGAGACAGACAGCCACAATGCTTCAAATTCCCCTGCTTGATATAGTTCCTGGAAAGCCCCTGCAAGCTTTGCATAGAAAATAGGGAGGGAGGGAGGGAGGGGAAGAGAGACAGAGACAGAGACAGAGAGAGAGAGAGGGAGAGAGAGAGATGGAGGGAGGGAGAGATGTAAGCAGCTTTGGGCACCTCAAAATGGTGGATGGCATTAACTTGACAGATCATAATAGCAGCCTTGAAAGAGGAGAGAAAAAATTGTAAAAGGAAAATGAACACAGGAGATGAAGTACATGATAGGAAGGGAAGAGGATAAGAAATAAGATGAAGGAAAAAATAGGAGAGAAAAGAGAAAGCATAAGGAGAGCTAGAAAGGAATTGGTGAAGAAGAGGCAGAGGAAAGAGAAGGTGAGGAAGAAGATAAGATGGAGGGGAGGAATGGTGAAAATGCAAAGAAAGAGAAGAAGAAGAGGGTGGGTAGAGGATAAAGTGGGAAAAGAAGAAAGGGGCAGGGAGAAGGAGGAAAGGGGAGAAAGTAGAGAGAGGGGAAGGAAAAGGAGAAGAATGAAGGGACAAATCACCTCATCTTTCTGTGTCTGTTTCTTTCATATGTCAAAGGAGATTGGTTTCCTTAAGCTCTAAAATCCCTTCCGGGCCTGAATTCTATGATACAGGCGGACATGGGGAGACCAGTGGATAAGAAGACAGAAGAAGATGGAAAACAAGGCGAAGGGAGGTAAGGGGAAAATAGAAAGGGAAATGAAGATGAGAGTTAGCAAGGAAAGCTGAAGAAGAGGATAGAATCAGTGAGTTGGAACGGACCTTAAACCTTTCTAGTTCAACCCTTTCCTTTCACACAGGAGAGAACTCATCCCAGGTTTTTCACACTTCAGTTCCTTCCTTCATCTGTAAAATAATAATGTTGTACTATATCGTCTCCCAGGCCCCTATTTCCACCATAACTCTACTCTCTGTTCCTTCTCTACACTCATGCAGATGCCATCCTAGTTCAGAGCTTCATGACCTCATCACTTGAAATAATACAATAACTTCCTAATTGGTTGCTTTCCCTCATTATTTCCCATCTCATCCATCCCTCATGCAACTGCCAAATCGATCTTCCTAAAGCAGAAGCCTGACCATGTCACCCTCGCCACCACCACCACCATCTTCATTCAATAGAAGCTAGCAGCCTCCTTTATTTAGCATTTAAAAGGCTTGACAACTTGGCCCCAACCTAATGCTTGTTGCAACCTTATGCCTTTCCACACCATCTATGATCTTGCCAAATTGACCATCTTGCTAGCCTTCATACTCGTCCAAAAACATAATTAAAATATCTAAAAACAAACAGG
>NW_020954562.1:14865698-14865781 GCF_900497805.2 Vombatus ursinus | reverse complement strand
AAAGTATGATACAAAACCACCCATTAAAAGGAACTACATAAAGAGGAATAAGGTTATTTTTAAAACTTCCTTCTGAGTTTAAA
>NW_020954562.1:14865366-14865483 GCF_900497805.2 Vombatus ursinus | reverse complement strand
CGAGAAATAAGTTGCTTCTGCCCATTGGCTCTGCATTGCTTATGATGATGAGCATTTAAACACAGTGAAATGTGACTCCTGTTCAAAAGTTGTTCTGCTTTCTGACTATTTTATCCT
>NW_020954562.1:14864611-14865330 GCF_900497805.2 Vombatus ursinus | reverse complement strand
AATATTCCATTCTTATGTTGTCTTTCAATTAAAAAAAGATAACCAAAGGAATTCACCTAGCTACATTGGTCAAATTCCCTGATGAATCAATTTTTAACCAACAATTATCATTTATATGTTTGCTCCCAGAACATATAGGGATTTTTCAAAAATTATAAAGTGCATTCCATCACAATGCCCTTAGTAAGAAATATTATGAATAACATCTTGGTGAGAGCAAAAAAAGTGTCATACTATAATAAATCCAAAAACAGTTTCTTAATTTATCATTAGGGCCTCCTTTTAAAATTTCTACATATATGCTTTATAATAAATGTAATACTTAGATATAATTTAAAAGTGAATATTCATGTATCGGGGCTATGTGCTCAACATTTTTTTTCACTGAGAAGAGTGTGTAATCAAAAAAGTCTGGAAACTACTGGCTTCAGGCCTTGAGAAGTTAAATGACTTACACAGGGTGATTTAGCTTGTATGTTTCAGACACAGGACTTTAACCTAGACCTTCTGCATTCTAAGGCAAGTCCTCTATTCACTTTGCTCCACTCACTCTGTTCATGTCCTTCATCAGAGTCAATTAATGTTTTTTAATTGAATTAATGCTAGCTCTCTCAGAATTTACAAGAAAATCAGAGGGAGTTATATGTAGCTGCAAGAGAAAAAAAAACATAAACTGAACCTTATTGAGAATTTGTGTGTATTTATTACATACTACAGGG
>NW_020954562.1:14864407-14864565 GCF_900497805.2 Vombatus ursinus | reverse complement strand
TTGAATCTTCACATCTGTATAAATATACCATGATATAATGGAAAGACCAGTGAATTTGGGGTCAGAAGACTAAGTCTGAACTCCAACTCTGCTAGTTAATACCTGTATGAACTCGAACAAGACACTTCCCTTTCTCGGCTTGTTTCCTCCCTGAATGG
>NW_020954562.1:14864236-14864356 GCF_900497805.2 Vombatus ursinus | reverse complement strand
TCCAGGGGAAAGATCAATGGATTTGGAATTAGGAAGGTGACAGATGGCCTTGGCCAAGTTGCTTTGCTTTTCTGGGGCTCAGTTTCTTCACAAGAAACATGGAGCAGATACTACTTTACC
>NW_020954562.1:14857029-14864195 GCF_900497805.2 Vombatus ursinus | reverse complement strand
ATTCCTTCAGCTATAAAATTCTGAGTTCGTCCACTTTTAATACGACTGATTGTCCATTCCCCAAAAGATAGCCACTACATTTTCCAGCAGGGGGCAGTCCAAGAGCAAAGGTTTTGGAAAGGATGATGCTAATTGTCTTGGAGAGTCTCTTCTCCAGAGCTGTTCAAGGCTTCTCTGCTGTTGATAAGACAGAGTAGATAAGTAGAGAGTGAGGTTACCGCCTCCCACAGGTGTTTTTCCTCATTGAGTCGAACCGATTTTCTTTCTATGTTATTTGTTGCTTATAAAGGGAGACAGACAACTCAATAGGGGTTTATGGATGTGATCTTTTGATGGCTTAGGGAGGAAGAAGGGACCTGGGGGAGGAAAGCATTCATGTTAGCCACATCTCAGACTTCCTGATATGGTGGGAAAAGTCCTAGCCTTACAGTCAAAAGGTCAAAATTAGAGGTTCTGATCTGGGGACTAACACTCCAGGCCACGTGATCCTACATGCATCACTTCTCCTCTATTAGTTTTAAGTTTACAAATCTATAAAATGGGAATAATAATACCAGCAGAACTCACCTAAAAGAGTTATGGTTGGGAAAGGACTTGCTTGTAAACCTTAAAGGATGGAGGGGGGGGAGGCATCACCCTGATCTATATCTGGCCACTGGACCCAGATGGCTCTGGAGGTGAAAGTGAAGTCGGTGACTTTGCAATGCCCTTCCTCACGTAAATCTAATTCACTTTCAAGTCACAGCATCATCTTCCTGATGTCATGGTCCTCTTCCAGAACAAAGGACAAACAACAACAACAAAGGAAAGGGACCAGAATCTGTGATTTTATGGGTATAAGAAACTCCCAGGCAAGGAAACTCTTTCTACCAATGCATCTCAGCATTTTTTCAGCAACATAGAGTCTTAGAGATTTGCCTAGGTGACTTGCTCAAGATCACACAGTCACTATGTGGTGGAGGCAGAAGGCAAACCCAGGACTTCCTTCAAAACCAGCTCTCTAGACATCATGCTGCAAATGATTTTATCTAGGTGGCATCGTGAAAAGAGTGCCAGGCCTGGAATCAGACAGACTCATCTTTCTGAGTTCAAATCTGACCTCAGATACTTAATAGCTCTGTGATCTTTGCCAAGAAAATCCCAAATGGGTTCATCAAAAGTTGTACAAGGGGCAGCTAGGTGGCACAGTGGATAGAGCTTCAACTTTGGAGTCAGGACGACCTGAGTTCAAATTTGGCCCCAGACACTTGACATTTACTAGCTGTGTGACCCTGGGCAAGTCACTTCACCCCGATTGCCTCAGCAAAAAGCAAAAAAAAAAAAAAAAAGAGTTTGACAAGACTGAAATGACACCACCACCACAACAGACATGAATTATTAGCCATATAACCCTCAGTAAGTCGTTTTATTTTTCTGAGTTACTATAAATAATACTTGTGAGGAAAACAACTTTTTAAACTTTAAAGGGGCATAGAAATATGTTCATCATCATCTTCATCTCCCCTTCACCCTGCTCGCCAAAGCTTGCCCCAGCTGCTGTTTTCTCTTCCATATTTCCTTGTTTAAAACCAGGCATTCCAATGCAAAATTGAAAAAATATGGTCATCACCTGGGTTTTTCCAAATATCCACAAACTCCTGGAGGTTAATGAAAGGTTCATTCTTCAAACAGTAGCACTTTCAAGCAGGAAATGCTCAAAGCTCACGTGGCTCAGTTTTCTCATTTTCTAGATGAGATTTTACAGTCTTTAGTGACTTTGTGCAAGGTCACATAGCGAATGGGGGCCAAGCTGAGCTGAAGTTTCCTGGTTTTTCATTCATTACTTTTTCTGCATTTAAAATCATTTAAATATTTTTAATATTTTTAAATTAAATAAATTTTAAATAAATACATTAATATAAATAAATAAAATGAAATTTAAACATTTTTAAATTAAAATCTTTTTAAATATTTAAAATAATTTTAAAATAAAATAATAAAATAATTTTTAAATAATAAAGCTTTCTCAGGGAATTCAGTCAGCCCTACGAGTCAATACTACACACTTTCGCAAAGACATACCTCTTCTCCTTGTAGGTATCTCCATGGCACACTTTCCTTAAAAAGACACATGCAGAACCCACAATAATACAAATCAAAAGTACAGAAATTAAAAAAAAAATTTGGAGTTTTGTTGGCAAAGATACTGGAGTGGTTTGCCATTTCCTTCTCCAGCTCATTTTATAGATGAGGAAACTGAGGCAAACAGGGTTAAATGACTTGCCCAGGGTCACATAGCTAATAAGCGTGTGAGGCCAGATTTGAACTCAAGTCCTTCTGACTCCAGACCCAGAGCTCTATCCACTGTGCCACCTGACTGTAATCTTTAATTATATGACTAGATAGTATTTAAGGGCCCCTGCTTGTTCAAATTTTCTGAGCACTGACGAGTCTAAATTTCCCAATTAAAATTTATTTTTTGACATTTGACCCTTCCCTTTAGGACCTAAAATTATCTGGCCTGGGATCCTGTCTATTAGTTTTTGTTGTTAAAGGTGAGCTGAAGTGTCCCGGTTTTTCATTCATTACTTTTTCTGCATTTAAAATAATTTAAATATTTTAAATTTTAAATTTAAATATTTTAAATAACTAAGGTACATAGTATTAAAAATCAGTATAGACACATGCTGCATATATGTGTACATACAAACTTACATAATTCAGGAGGAGAAGTTACCTGTGACTGACTGGAAATATAAGTCTATGCACAAAGAGATTATTCTGTTTTCATTATGTGTCAACTGTGTGACTGCCAGCAAATCACTTAACCTCAGCTACCCTAGCAGTAAAATTGAGATACACCTACCAGCAATGTCCATCTCTCAGGGTGGTTAGGAGGCTCTGATGATAAAAACACAAATAAGACTTTGCAAATGTTAAAGCTCTATGAGGGTGTCAGTTAATATTATTGTGCAGATCTGCCTCTACAGCGGAAACAGCAGTGGAAGTGGAGGTTCAGAAGAGGGAGCCAATCATGCAACCTGAGTAGTTGTCCATGGGGTAACTAAAATTTCAAAGCTCATTTTTCAAATGCAGTGTTCCCACATGGGACACAAACACAGAAAAGTTGACAGAACAGGAAGTTTGCACAGTTTAGTGACTTTTGGGAGGTTATAGTTCCAAGTTTCTTTGCAGAATGGTTAGAGCAATTTACAGCTCCACCAACAACGTATGAGTGTGTCGATCTTCCCACATGCCCTCTAAAAATTATGAGTTTCCTCTTCTGTTATCTTTGCCAATCTGATAGGTATGACTGGCAGCAAGACTTTGCTTAATTTATCAAGACTTGCGTTTAACTTACCACCTATTTGCCACAGGGACTATTGTTTCTGGCATTAAACATAAATATCCCCTGCATTGTTAGAGGAACTAAAAATTGGAATTATGTGAAAAGACTACATAAAATGTCCCAGAAATCCCACTGCCAGTAATATATCCCCAAGGAGGTCAATAACAAAAAGAAAAGCTACAAATACACCAAAATATTTATGACAACAGTTTTCATAGTCACAAAACTTCAATTGGAGAATATCTAAATAAATGATTGTAACAAGATATTACTCTGACGTAAGACTACATCTTTATATGACTATAAAGAAGAGTGGGAAGGCATATGAAATGATGCAGAATAAAGTAAGCCACAGCAATTTAAATGGGAAGAACAACAAAAGAATTGAAACGAAACCCTTTAACATCAGAATAACCAAGCCTAGCCTCAAAGAAGAGGAAAGAGAGGCTTCTGAGGGGAACCAGAGGTGTGGCTTACCACACATAAAGTCAGACTTTTTGCTATATTAGTTTTATTTAACTTTTTTTCTTGTTTCAGTTATTATAAGAGATGGTTCTCCGAGAGGGGAAAAAGGAGAGATTAATTGCAAAATGTTGGTGACATAAAACAAAAGGTATCAAGACAATTTTTTTAAGAGAACAGAAGTGTAGACAAGCAGAACTTTTTTGAAAGTTACTTATAATTATACACGTACATACATATATATACACACATATATACATACAAACACACACACACACATATATATACATACATGCATACATATAGAGAGATGTTAAAGCAATCAGGATTAAATGGAGAATCACAGTTTTATAGAGAATCCCCTTTCGGTGTGCTTGAGTATATATGGCAACGCTTCTATTTTGTGAATGTATTGTCATAAACTTTATTTCAAAAAAAATTTAATACTTAAAAAAAAGGTCCCTTCACTCATGTTGAACCTTAAGCAGATGCCTGTCTTGCCTGGCCCTGAGGCAAAGTGTCTGTCCAGAAAAGACTGAAAAAGAATATTATTTTTCTTCAGATCTGAAGGTAGTTGATCATTTGTACTCACCTCTACTTCTTTAATTCCCTTCAAAACTCAGCTCAGGTGCTTCTCCTACTAGATGTGAGTGCTCCTTTTTCCCTGCCTCCACCCAGTACTTGGTATTTACTTCTACAGGTACATGTTGTGTGCACCATCCCCCCACCCCCCACCTCCACCACTGAGGTAAGCTCTAGGGCAGGGACTGATCTGCCCTTAACTCTGCATCCCTGTCACCTAGAA
This sequence comes from Vombatus ursinus, assembly GCF_900497805.2. NCBI lineage: Eukaryota > Metazoa > Chordata > Mammalia > Diprotodontia > Vombatidae > Vombatus > Vombatus ursinus. The sequence continues at coordinate 14,859,600 of NW_020954562.1, read as the reverse complement.
TAGTGTCTGGTGTGTATAAGTGCCTAATAAATAAATGCTTTATTGAGTTGAATTGGCTACAATTTATTGAATAAATTGCATTTGTCAGAAAATATTTCTTAGCTGGCCCATGCTTGATGAGCAGACTGACTTCTTTTCCTACTACTACTACTACTACTCCTGCTGCTGTTGCTGCTACTACTACTATTACTACTACTACCACTATTATTGCTACTACTGCTATTACTACTACTGCTGCTACTGCTACTACTACTATTACTACTACTACCATTTAAATGGCACTTTAAGGTTTGCAAAGCACTTTACTACTATGATATTATTATTATTTTATCCTCACAACTACCCTGGGGGAATAGGTGCCATTATTATCCTTATTTTACAGATGAGTAAACTGAGGCAGACAGTGGTTATGTAAATTGCCTGAGGCCACACAGATAGTAAGTGTCTGAGGCTAGATTTGAATCAAAGTCTTCCTGATTCCGGGTCCAGCCCTTGTTAAATTCAGAAATGAACAAAATCCCATGTTATTACTTAAGTTTAAATGAAGTCATTTCTGTTTCCCTCTGAGTATAGTTTAGAATATAAGAAGTCAGAGTTGCTTTATAATGGGAGCCAGTTTGGGCTGGTCCTATTTTGCTTCACTAGCAATGTGACCCCTTGGCATTTATTGTCCACATAGTGTCATAGACTCGTAGATTTACATGGAAGAAACTTCAGAGACCACGTAATCCAACCTCCTCTCTTACAAATGAGGAAACTGAGTTGCAGGTCACTCCTTACTGATGATCAATCATTTCCCTGCCACCATTTTCAAACTGTGCTGCCTACTCTGTGGATGGACATCATCCTTATCTCCCTCTCTGCCCTCGAACCCTACCACCACCAACAGAATTCCCGAGGACTGTAATAAAAGATGTACCTTAGTCTTTTCTGGCCCAGAACTACAGCTCTATGTAAATTCCCAGATGCTATTTCCCACGTTACCCTGTGTACCCCAACCCTTAGAGTTCCCTTGTGTGTGTCGTCTTCTACCATTTCAATGGAAGCTTCTGGAGGGCAGGGTCTATTTTGCCTGATTTTTTATCCCCAGCACTTAGCACAGAGCATAGCATATAGTGAGTGCTTAATAAATGCTCTATCCATCTGTCAATCTATCAATCTATCTATTTGTCTATCAAACTATCTATCTTCTTATCTTTCTTTCTATCTATCTATCTATCTATCTATCTACTGGTGTGACTTTACACAATAGATATGTTCAGGTTAGCTTCTGTGTAAATGAATATGTGTTTGACCAGGCTCTTGTCTCATGAGAAGTCTCGGTCAGGAGAAGTAAGACACGGTCATCATAATTTTTAAGCAAAAAGTTGAAGAAATGAAGCTCATTCTTATTATAATCTTATGTGGAATAGCTCTTTCCCCTCTCTTTTTGGAAGGTGTCTTTAGCAATGCACAAAATGGAATCCTTTTTTACTTCTAGTTAAAGAAATGTATATTCACAATTTAAAGGATTATCAATTCTCTTGTAAAGGTAATGTGAATTCTCTTCTGCTGACATTTCTTCTGCTAATATAGCTATTTTAACCTATTAGATTAATTTAAAGCAAAGCACACGAGCACATATGATGCCAACCTTGCAGCGATTGTACAATTCTTCGGAAAAAAGATTCCTAGTGATTAACATACAGGAATGGTGTGATATACAAGATGTCCCAAAAGTCTCAGTTCACTTTTAAGCTTTAATAACTTCAGGAATATAAATGGTACAAACTTAGGGGGAAACATTTTAAGTTAACTATTTAAAATTTTTAAATATTGATATGTTTCTCATTAAAATTCAACTTAACCACCGTCTTATGCTTTACATGGTTCTAGTCAACTTTTGAACTTTGTAAAATCTTTCATCAGATGCTGCTCAGTGCCTGAAAGGATTGTATTTGTAATCCTGGCCTTAAAATCATCCAAGGAATTCCCATACATGGCAGTTTTTATGTGACACTACAAGAAAAAGTAATGCTGATAGATGAGGTAAATAAAGTGGTCAACCAAGAGTACTTCCTCTATTGATTCGCCGGTCTGAAAAAGTAGGATTGAGAAACTGTTACACACACGAAACATAATGACAAGGTGCCCCAATTGATTAAAATTAAAATTTTAAATTTATTATTCAAAACTCAAAAAAACTAAATAAGTATGAAAACTGCAAATAAGCTTTCAAATCCTGTTTTTCTAGGTTTGTAGTATTTATGCTTCTAAAGTTATTAAAGCCTGAAACAGCACTAAGACTTTTGGGACAACTTGTATCCAAAACAAAGTATATTCGGCACCATGTTTTCCTTGTTACTGTGGATTCTGAAGACACCCCTCCCCCACCTCTTTGCAGGTCAGCGTGATTATGGACCAATCACAGTCTTAGTTTAGTTTGTATCATTGGACCTTATGTAACCACCAAACTGTATAAAAAGCTGCTCTGATTGTAAGGTGTGTCTTTGGTCACTGGGGGTGCCACTGACCTCTGCTATTGGCAACTGCTAGCCTCGCTAATAAATAGATTATGCTTGGGGGGGGGGG
>NW_020954562.1:14856911-14856996 GCF_900497805.2 Vombatus ursinus | reverse complement strand
GAATTGCATGTGTGTGTATATGCACACACACACACACACACACATGTTGATCTAATCCAATAAACATTTATTAAGCAGCTACTAT
>NW_020954562.1:14855128-14856821 GCF_900497805.2 Vombatus ursinus | reverse complement strand
GTGTCAGGCATTGTGCTAAGTGCTGAAGAAACAATTAATGTAAAGAAAGATAGTCCCTATCCTCTAGGAGCTTACAATCTAAAGAGGGAGGCAACACCCAAAAGGAGACAGGAATTGGGGCTGGGATTGGACACCAGCAGTATCTTGTTCCTTGGAGTTAAAATCAGGCAGGGCAGCAGCTGCAAAGTGTACACACACACACACACACACACACACTCACACATACATACATATACATGCGTGTGTGTATACACACCTATACCTATATATACATATATGTGTGTGCATACACATGTGTACATATATACATACATTACCTATACCCTGTGTATATACACACGTGTGTATATGTGTATACATGTCTACAAAGGTAAGGTCCTAAATGCTATTTCCATGTTTTCTTTGGGCTGAAACTTGAAGCCAGGTTTTCAGAGGTCAAAAATTGATCCTTCAAGCCTGTTACCTTTTCGGACAAGTTCTTTATCAAGAGAGGCTGCCAGGCATGGTGGGTAATGTTCTAGATCTGCAATCAGGAAGACCTGCATTCATATCTTACTTCTGATACTTATAACTTATGTGACCATGCACAAACCATTGATCTTTCTAATTTCCATTTCCCCATCTATAAAAGGGGATCAAAATATCTTTAGTATTTACCTCATAGGCTGGTCATGAGACTCCAATAAGATAATAGGTGTTAAAGCTTTCTGCAAATTTTAAAGCACTAACTCTATGGATGTCATTTATTATTATACATTGTTCATCTTAAGTCAATTCCATATCAAGCTAATCAACCTGTCTTCTCTGCACCAGAAGCCCTAAGCAACTTGAGAGAAGGCAGTTAAGCAATGAAGATAGACTGCAAAAGAAATAAATGTATTTGGAGAATAAAGTGTGCTAAGAAAAATACTTGCTTATATACACTATTACAACATGCAGATGAAAACCTTCATCATCAGCCAATTGGTCCACATGAGTACAGATATTGAGATATCTAACTGCATTGTTTCCTTTTGTGGCATGAAGTCATCCCTGTGTCTTGGAAAGTTGACTAGCAAGGGTAAGGGTGGAGGGGATTCTGTGAAGATGGCAGAGTAGGTCAGAAAATTCCAGGCTCTCCAAATTTCCTCCACCAACAGATAGAACATTGCCTCAAACTGAATAGAAAGTGGCAAAAATAAAGGGGTAAAGCAGTTGTCCTCCTAAGACAACTTGAAGGGACCTCAGGAGGGACATGACCTCCAGCAGAAGACAAAGTCTAGCAGATTCTGTCCGATTAGAAAGACTTCAAGAACAAGTCCAGTGATGGGCTATTTCTTCTGAAGACCAGATTAGTTCAATCCAGAAGCTCATCTACATAGGGCTGGCCACATGCTTGGTTATTTTGGTTGGTCATTTGGTTTGGTTATTTCTGTTGGTCATAGAAACTCACAAACACTCTCAGCTAAGGCAAGGAAAAGTTAGGACCTGTTTCAGCACTAATTGTCATTACTGTTATTATTATTACTGCTTATTTTATTATTGTTTATTTATTTATAAACATTTATTATGTTATTATTACTGCTGTTTTTACGTTTTCAAAGCACTTTACATACATGATCTTACCTGATGCTCACAAGAACCCTGTAAGAAAGGTGTTATTATTATCTTAATTTCACAGATGAGGAAACTAAGGCTCAGAAATGTTAAGTAA
>NW_020954562.1:14854933-14855041 GCF_900497805.2 Vombatus ursinus | reverse complement strand
TCTTGCCAGGGTCACACAGCTAGTGTGTCTGAGGTAGGATACTTACTAACTCCAAGTCAAGCATTCTCTCCACTATACCTTGCTATAGAGGGAGTGTGTATATTGATG
>NW_020954562.1:14854757-14854834 GCF_900497805.2 Vombatus ursinus | reverse complement strand
AAATTATAGGTTTTTGGAAATTAACTATAATATTGTGTACATGCAGACATAGCCTCAGAATTGTCACTGACTGACTT
>NW_020954562.1:14854588-14854692 GCF_900497805.2 Vombatus ursinus | reverse complement strand
TATACCCAATTAAATTAGAAATAGAATATTATTCAACTACATACACTTTCTTGTATGAGTCATATGTGGATCTTCCCTTTCTGTTTCTATAATTTTTGGACACC
>NW_020954562.1:14849640-14854548 GCF_900497805.2 Vombatus ursinus | reverse complement strand
TGCTACCTTTCAATGGAAAGGTTTCAGTTCAGCATGAGCTGGAAGTCCTGACTATTAGGTATACTGGGAGAACAGCATTACTGCTCAGTCTTCAAACATCAACGACTTTCAGCTAAATTTTTCTTCCTATATGCAGAATTTGAAACACTGTCTCTACTTAAGTTAAATTTCTTTCCTGTTTATTAATAGTGTGAAAAATTAACACTTGTCACTACTCTAGCAGAGAGAAACAGAATCTTCTTTTCCAGAGAACATTATTTTAAAACAGCAGTGATGAAAGTAATCTGCCTTTATTTGGAAACAGGGCTAAGGCCTAGGTAATGTTTCCAAGAGCTTTTCCTAACTAATATACTCATTTGCAAAATGAGAGGGGTGGTACTAAATAAGTACTTTTTAACCTTTTCCATGTAATGGTCTCCTCCGGCAGTCTGGTGAAGCCTATGGACTCCTCAGAACAACGTTCTTAAGTGCTTAAAATAAAAACCATGGAAAGCAGAAAGGAAGGAAGGAAGGAAGGAAGGAAGGAAGGAAGGAAGGAAGGAAGGAAGGGAGGGAGGGAGGGAGGGAGAGAGGAAGGAAAGGAGGAAGGGAGGGAGGGAAGGAGGCAGGGAGGGAGGAAGGAAGATGTAATTCCTTTTTTCCCATCCAAGGCCACTGAAATCCATCCATGGACCCCAGGTTAAGAACCTTTGGAGGTCCCTTCCAGTTGATTTTACTGTTCCCTAACTCTATTTTTGATGCTCACCTACCACCAGAAGGTATTGTGGGTATCAGGCAAGTTACCCGTTCCTTTATGTCAGGGTAGCTGGTTGTCACTCACCCTGCATGAGCCTCACAGGGTTGTAACATCTATGTCTAGGTGACTGTAAGTCTTAGCACTGGTCCCTGATTTCTCAACCACTCACCTCCCATCCCTTCAAGCAGAATCTCATTGACTCATACTACCTAGGGCATTACTTTATAGAGTCTTAAATCAAGGTGGTAAAGGATAAGCCTAGTAGTATCACACACTCCAAACTATAACCCTCACTCAGAAACCCCACCACCACCTACAATCTCCCTAAACAGTAAGGAAGACCAAAACCCAGAACATCAAAGCTCTGAGGTTAATCAGAACCAGTTCAATCTTAGAGGGGGAGGGAGGCACATTCATGGCTAGATCATGGGTACCATTTAATTTGGGGGCATGCATTTAACCCCGTCATTGTAAGGACCTAACAACACTCTCTGGTGTCATTACTTCTGGCACCAGCACAGGGTCATAATTTGTTGTAGAATTAGAAGGTGAAGGGAGGGTCGCAAGAGGCATCACGTGATCCTGCTTTTTTCTATTTAGTGACCCATTCATCATCCAGTACCATTGGACAAATGAAAAGAGAGACTCAATGTTCACTTTCCTTTAAGGTCTTTTGAAATTCGTGTACTACCTTTGGGCAGCAGCAGTCTGATTTGACAGGAAATTCTTCCTGCTATGATGTGTGGATGAGGAAAAATATGGAGTAATACGATCCAGATGCTAGAGCTGCCATTCACCAGTAATGCCGATGTGTTTTTATACATCCATGTCCAGATGGTGACCCCTCTTGCATTATTAATGGGTTCCAGGCACCAAGCTTTCTCCTTTGCATATACGGAACCAGATTTCCCATATTTCATGTGCTTATTTATGAGGTTGAACATTCCTACGTCTCATATGTGGCAGTTACTATTAAAAATGAGAAGTTTTAACTGCTCTAGAAATTGATAAATAATCTTTTTAATTGCTATGAAATGTGGACTCTCTTTCACAATGGTCTCTTCTGCTATAATTATGGAATCCATAATGCAGATTTCTGACACTTCCCCTCTCATGTTAAAAAAAAAAACGGGCTCTTTGGTATATATTTTAAAGATGGTTAAGAAATTAAGTTCATTAACTTCATTAAGGATCATGGTTTCTTGTTTCCAGTTTGTGATCTAGAAAACTTTCATTTTAAAAATAGTATGACTGCATTGCATTCTATTCCACAAGAACTGTTGTAGACATGTACTTACAATAAAGATCTCCCTTTCTCCCCTTCTAATGCTCTCAGCAAGGATGCCCTACAAGTAGGTCTAGATGATTTCCCATACAATATTTTTTAAATAGATGGGGAAATAAGTGTAGGAATCAGCAGTTATCAATGTTGTATCACCCTTTTTCTTTTGGTAATAATCAAGTCTGAGGTCTATTCCATGTACCTACACACATTTGAAAGTCAATTATACATATATGTACAAGATATTACATGTTCTGTCTACAGATAGTGTGTTTCCTTACTTATCATACTAAATCATGATGCATATTTTGTTGGAACTAAATAAAACTCAAAATGACAATGGAAAAAAATAGCATGCCTATGAACTGAGAATATTTCCTGTTAGTCTTTGGTGAGCCATCTACTAAGAAATTTAGGCTATCAAAGAAATTGCCTATATTTATATAACTCCATAGGGAGAGAGGTAGGATGTGTGTGTATTTAATTGCCAATCAATACTTACAGTCACTGTTTACTTCCATGGATTTAAGGACATTAAACAGTCTTGTAAGTTTTGGCTCAAGATATAAAATCTAAACTAAAGAGAGCAGAGTATAGAAGCTGATGCATGGTTTCAAAATAAGCGTGTCCAAGATAAAAACAATCCAATCCCATAACCTTTTATTAAACACCTATTGTGTGCAAGGCATCGTGCTAGATGTCAGAAATACAAAGACAGAAAAAAATTCCCTGCCCTCAAGGAGTTTACATTCCTTGAAGGATCTTAACCTTTCCAGAGTTATAAAAGGTGTCACCTCCCCTCTCCAGACTTTAGTTTTCTCGTCTGTAAAAAGAAGGGTGGAACAAGGTGATGTATCTTGAAGTATTCTTCTAGTTCATATCCTATGATTCTCTAAATCAAATCTTACAATGTAAAGAAGGAAATAAAATGAGAATGATAAATAGATGGAAATAGTTACTTGATTACCTCTGTAGGAATAGTCAATATGCTTCAATTTTTCTCCAGTAATACAAGGTGTATTTATTTAACAAGTGTAGCATATGTCCATTTCTTTCTTACTTCAGTCCTTTAAGTAGCTGTAATTTCACCCTTGTGGAAACTCCCTCCATCAGCACAGATTGCAACTCCTTTATGATGTAAACCATAAAGGAAAGATATTGATTATGTGAGGCTTTATGCTGGGAACATAGAGTCTTGTCATTCAATAGACCTTTATTAAGGACCTACAATGGGCCACGTACTGTGCTAAGCACTGAGGATGCAAAGAAGGGCAAAAGACAATCCCTGCTCTCAGGGCATTCACAGTCTAAAGGGATAGTGTTGTTTGCTGAAATATTTCTTCAATAAATGAAGAAACTCACACTTGTGTAGTGCTTTGAGGTTTACAAAGCACCTTACACATGTCATATACGATCTTCTTGTGAGGTAGATGCTAATATATCATATAGGACAAAAATATCAATATGATATTTAATGAACTGTCCAACACAACAGAAAATTGTCTTAGGATTTTTAGAAAAGAATTGGCCAACGTTGAGATCAATTGAGCAAATATAAAAGCCATCCCTCCCTTCAAAACACCCTCTGCTTGATATAGTTAATATAGGTGGATGGCCCCTTCTGGCAAATTTCATGTTTCCGCCTTTGATAGGAGGAAGCATCACCTTTCTCAAAAGGAAATAGTAGACATTTTTGTTCCCAGTTTAGAATTTACAGTTTATGTTCTCATTAACTCCTCACCTCTATTCATCCCCTAAACAGGGAAAGAGAATTCAGTTATTTAAATCATCCAGGCAGAAGTAAACCAAACACCTTTATTTGAAATGTAAAAAATCATTGAATAAAATGGGTTTTTAATAATTTATGTGATTGTTTATTGGTTTGAATTATCCCGTTATTTACCTTGAGTTTTCCCATTGTGTGTGGGGGGGTTGTTTGTACTTACATGCAAATCTATTTCTAAAATCAGCCTTAAAATAATACATTTAAAGAAAGTTTTTTGGTAAGGATGGTATATATAAAGTGTTTAGATTACCTAGGATATTGGAACAATTTAGATCCAGATCATTTAAAGATGGACAACGGTGAAAGATTATAAGGTGACAGAAGAGGGCTGGGACGTGTTCTTGGTACGAATGTCCTTAGTAAGTATTGAAGAAGGGATGGCTAGGATGTTGGCTTTTATTTAACTACTAAAGTTCGGCCAAATATTTTTTAGTTATTTATACCAGAAACATACAATCTGAAGTCTTCTAAATAAGAAGCAGAAATGTCTCCACCACACACATTTTTTCCAAGTCAGACCTGATGATATCAGTATTCTCCTATTCATCCATGGCAAATGGTTATTCCCATCCTGAGAAGCCACAAGGTTCCAAAAACCCTATTGCTGCTATTATTTTGTTCTTCATATTCTGATTTTTTTTAAGTTGATCCCAAGTGGTACGACTTAGACCAAGATCTGCCTCTGGATTCAAAGAACATCAAAACTCATTCCAGGTACTTGGTCGACCTTGAGACACTATCATGCCATGTTCTGAGCCAGTCTGCAGAAAGCTAAACAGTCATAGGTCTGGGTCCCAAAGGGCTGAACACGAAGGGACTAGAGGATCAGAGAGAAGAACAAGAGGTGATATGGTAGATAAAGCACTGGAGTCAGAAAAGACCTGAGTTCAAATCCAGGCTAGGATGCTTACTAGCTGTGTGATTCTAAGGCAAGTCTTCCTTAGTTTTCTCAACTATAAAATGGAGATAATAATAGCACCTACCTTGAAAGGTATGACCTTGAAAGGTCATTGTGAGGATCAGTACTGTTGTATATAAAGGAAAGGAAAGGAGTAAATACTACATATGTATGTATATATATACATATGTATATGTACATATATA
>NW_020954562.1:14848642-14849606 GCF_900497805.2 Vombatus ursinus | reverse complement strand
GAGAAATATATGTATACATATGTACATGTATATATGTATATGTACATATATAGAGAAATATATGTATACATATGTACATGTATATATGTATATGTACATATATATAGCACCTATTATGTGCCAGGCACTGTTAAACACTTTACAAATATCCTCCTTTTACAATTGAGGAACAGAGGCAAACAGAGGTTAAGTGACTTGTCCAGGGTCATATAACTAGTAAGTATATGTGACAAGATTTAAACTCAGGTCTTCCTGACTTCAGGCCCAATGCTCTATCCACTGAGCTACAAATGGGGATTTGAGGAAACTCTTTTAGATAGTTTAACCTTAAAATTACTTTCATCTGAAATCTAAAAAATGACTCACATTTTATAGCGCTTTACACGCATTGTCTACTCAGTCCTCACGACAACCCTCTGAGGCAGGTACTATTATTATCCCCATTTTGTAGATAAAGACACTGAGGCTCAGAGAAGTTTGCCAAAAGCTCACATAGCTAGTGAGTTTCTGAGATGGAATTCGAATCCAGATCTTCTTAACTTCAAGTTCAATATGCTCCACCATGTTGTTTCTTTCCACAGAATATGTGACAAAAGAAATTTGGCATCTAGGGTTTTGAATTATCTGAATCTCTTGAATTATCTGAACTGTCACCTCAATTCTACCCAGGACTTTTTCTGGACATAAAAGCAGCCTGAAGCCTGACTCTGAATAGGTTGCTTATTTACTCAAAAATTACTGAACTAAGTTATTCCAGGGATGCTACCCTAGGCCCTCAGTAGTTTAAAAAGATATTCCCTCACTCTCCCAACTTGCCTTGGCAGCAGCTGTGGATACAACAACAGTAGCATGTTTCACAGGAAATTCTCTGCTCCCAGGCATGGGTCTCTGGGCTTCCTGCCTCGAAAGAGAAGCAGCAGGCATGGGGGAAAGTTGAAGAGCTTCGGGGGCAGCTAGGTGGCAC
>NW_020954562.1:14834400-14848591 GCF_900497805.2 Vombatus ursinus | reverse complement strand
GCAAAAAAAATAAATAAATAAAGTTGAAGAGCTTCCCCAAAGATGACCCCCAACAAGCCCATCCACCTGATAGCCTTTCTGGGCTATAAGGCAGGCATGACTCACATCTTTCGAGAGGTGGACAGGGCAGGCTCAAAGGTCAACAAGAAATAAGTTGCTGAGGCTGTCACCATTGTGGAGACACATCCCCATGGTCATTATAGACATCGCGGGCAAACACCAAGAGGTCTGTGTAGCATCAAAACCATTTTTGCTGAGCACATCAGTGATGAATATAAGAGGCTATTCTGTAAGAACAGGCAAAAGTCCAAGAAGAAGGCCTTCACCAAGTACTGTAAGAAGTGGCAGGACAATGATGACAAGAAGCAGCTGGAGAAAGACTTCAACAGCATGAAGAAATACTACCAGGTGATCCGCGTCATTGCCCATACCCAGATGCACCTGCTCCCTCTGAGGTAGAAGTCTTACCTGATGGAGATCCAGGTGAATGGTGGCAGCGTGTCTGAGAAACTGGACTGGGTCCACAAGAAGCTGGAGCAGCAGGTGCCTGTGTCCACCATGTTTGGGCAGGATGAGATGATTGACGTCATTGGAGTAACCAAGGACAAGGGTTACAAAGGTGTCACCAGCCTCTGGCACACAAAGAAACTGCCCCAAAAAACCCACCGAGGCCCCTGTAAGGTGTCAGGTATTAGAGCTTGGCATCCTGCCCGTGTGGCTTTCTCTGTGGCTCAAGCTGGTCAGAGGGGCTACCACCATTGCACCAAGATCAACAAAAAGATCTGTAAGATTGGCCAGGGCTACCAGATCAAGGATGGCAAGTTGATCAAAAACAACGCATCCACCGATGATGATCTGTCCGACAAGAGCATCAACCCTCTGGGAGGCATTGTCCACTATGGTGAAGTGACCAATGACTTTATCATGCTGAAAGGCGGTGTCATTGGGACCAAGAAGTGTGTCCTCACCCTGTGAGAGTCTCTGCTGGTACAGACCAAACGTCATGCCTTGGAGATCGACCTGAAGTTTATTAACACCACCTCCAGATTTGGCCATGGTCAGTTCCAGACGGTAGAGGAGAAAAAAAGCTTTCATGAGACCTCTCAAAAAAAGACCGTGTCATGAAAGAAGAAGCTGCCTAATGTTTCCAAACCAACTTGGAGCTGGTGGATTCTCAATACATTTTTCGAAGCTAAAAAAAAAAGATACTTCCTGTAGTTCTCTGATGGCTAGGGACCCTGATACAGGTATGGCCCACATCTCTATATTTCACAGTAAAACATTACTGGTGTCAGCTTCTGGGTATGTGGGGGATGATCTCAGTTACTAACAATAATATCCTTTTCAGAAAAGTCTTCCTAGGGAGGACCTATATATATACAAAAAATACTTATATCAGCTCTTTTCATAGTGGCGAAAACAAAAACAAAACAAAATGGCTAAATAAATTATGAAATAAAATATTATTGCACCATAAGAAATGCTGAAATGAACAGTTTCAGAGGAAACTGGGAAGATCTCTATGAACTGATATGGAGTGAAGTGTGCAGAACCAAAGCAATCCATATAATACGATAAAGAAAAACAACTTTCAAAGGCTATTGAAGTCTGATCAATGCAATGGCAAACAAAGATTCCCCGGGGCCAAAAATGAGCCAACTACCCATTTCTGACACAGAGGTAATGGACTTAAAATACACACTGAGGCGAACATTTTTGGATATGGCCAATAAAGGAATTAGTTGGTTTGATAATTGCGTATTTATTATGAGGGTTTTACTTTCTTTTTTTATTATTGTTGTTCAGTTGAGAGGGCAGTGAGAGGGAAAGGAAATAAATGATTGTTAGTTAAGAAAAAAACATTAAAAAAAGAAGACAGAGCCTGTAGAGAACAGGAACCAAAACTGAAACCATTTTAAGAAATTCTAGAATGTTATTTGTACTTCTGTTTTTAGCTGGGTTTCTCTTCCTCCCAGGGACAAAGTTAACAGGGTCATAAAAATTCTCAAATGCATCAAACCAAGGGTTAGGACTCAGATTTCTTTCAGTTTTTGTGAGGAGGGAGAGAACATAAAGGAGTTATGACAGTGAAGGACAAACAAGCTTGCTCCTATTGAAATAGTCAGGTTTCCCCTAATTTTCTCCATTCCAATCAAACAGAGCTGCTAGCTCTTCCCTTTCCAAGATATTTTCTCCCAGCTCCACTCTTTGTCTCGAATTTACTCCTTCTTCAACTCTAATTCTTAAAAGCCCTGGCTTCCTTCTGAGCAAAGCTTGGTTGCCACCTCCAATATGAACATGTCCTGTCCCAATATGAACACCACCACCCCTCAGTTACTAGTGATCTCTTTCTGTTTCTCTCACTTTCTCCCTCTCTTTTCCTCCTTCTCTCTCTCTCCTTCTCTCACTTTCCTTCCTTCCAACTCTCTCCTTCTCCCTCTCTCTTTGTCTCTCTCTATATCTGTCTCTCTCTTTCTCTCTTTTTATCATCTCTCTGTCTCTTTCTAGTCTCTCTGCAACTGTCTCTTTGTCTGTTTTTCTGTCTCTGTCTCTCTCTCTGTCTCTGTCTCCTCTCTCTCTCTGTCTCCTCTCTCTTTGTCCTTCTCTGTCTCTCTCTGTCTCTCTGTCTCCATCTCTGTCTCTGTCTCTTTCTAGTCTCTCTTTCTCTATCTCTCTCTGTCTTTCCCTCTCTGTCACTCTTTTTCTCATCTCTCTATGTCTCTCTGTCTGTCTCTCTCTGTCTCTCTCTTTCTAGTCTCTCTGTGACTGTCTCTTTGTCTCTGTCTCTCTGTCTCTGTCTCTCTGTCTCTCTCTGTTTCTCTCTCTCTGTCTCTCTCTCTCCCTCCCTCCCTCCCCCCCTTTGTATAGACTTTCCATTTACTTTCCTGTACACATGTACACACTAGGTGCTTAATAAACTTTTGAATGTTGAATGAAACACACAGCTACCCCCCAAAAAACACTAAATTGCTTTCCATTGTTAACAAGAAACAATCCTTAGAAATAAAATATCCTATGCCAAATTATTTAGAATCTCATTTGGAAATGAGATTGGACAACCTGCACAACTACATGACTGTTTCCATTCCTTCTGCTGAACGCTGCTGAACATAGAGTAGACTTGCTAGGGCATAGATGGAAGAACTGCTGTGTTCAGAAGAGGGTCTGTCCTGGGCTTGTTGAGCCCCTGAGGACAGAACTAGGAGCAAGGAGTGGAAGCTTCAAGGAAACAAATTTGGTTTTGGTTTTGGTTTTGATTTAGGTTAGGAGAAACTCCCTTACAACTGGAGCTGTCCTACAGTGGAGTAGGGTTGCCTTGGATTGGTCACTGCCCCACTCCCCACCCCCGTTGGAGGTCTTAGAGCAGAAACTGGATGGCCAATTACCAAGTACATTGTAGAGAGGATTCTTCTTCTGTATTATTATACTAAATGCCCGCTTCTCTCCTCCCCCCCAAAAAAATCCCTCCTCATTTTTAGATTCCATGATTCTGCCTGGCACATGGTAGGCACTTAATAAAATCTTACTGAATTGAACTACATTGAATTCTGTAAAAAGCACAGAAGACCAGTAACTGCTTTCTTTTTCTAAAATTTATTTTATTTTGAGTTTATGGAATAAAACAAGTATTTCCATAATACAGTATAATAAAAAAGATGATCACACATGAAACTGCAAATCTATTATGTACAACTTGCTTTTCCTTTTAAATCTATAATAAAATTATTACATAAATTTCTTTTTCCCCTTTTTATCTTTCCTCCCCCCTCCACCCTAGAGATGGCTACCATTAGACACTATATATATATAATGTACATATATGTAAAATTATTCTATACATACTTCTATTTATCAGTTCTTTTTCTAGATGCAGATAACATCTTTCATCACTGCTTTCTTGCATCTCCTTATAATCTCTGGAGATGGTTAATTTTTTCTCATCAAGTTTAATGACTACAGTCATTTTAAAAATCAGATGATGTGCAATAATGATTTTGCCTGCATATTTAGATAATGTTAATATACCATGTACTAAGCTTTCTGCTGATTATGGGTTGGTTAAAAGCAAGGTACAGAAAGGAATGCTGGATATAAGGTGAGAGGGTCAAAGACATAGAGCTGAGAGGTCATCTAGTCCACCCTTCTTAATTTACAGATAAGGAAACTGAGGACCAGAGAGTTTGGGGAATGGTTTTCCACAAGTGGCATAGCTAGATTCAAACACGGGTTCTCTGACCCTCTTACTAACCACTTCAGTTGTTTTCTGAAAAGTCATCACAAGTAGAGGAAAAATTAACTCATTTACTCCTCTAAGTTATAAGGGGAAAATTCACTTTGGGGAAAAATACTTGAGCAAATGTGGTAAGAAAGATTTGGATCATTTTTATAGTATGAATTTATCTTAAGTTCAGAAAAATTTCTGGGATTTTTCCTGAGTTGTATTCTGAATTACTAACTTTGTGACCTGGACGGCGGCAGTGGTTACATGGCGGGGCAGGGAGGGAATTGAGAGACAGTCAGGGGAGGGGGGAACAATCTTTCTGTGTCTTTGTTTAACCAGTTGTATAATATTGCACAGCCTCTGTCTGCCTCCTTTGATCTTGTAAGGATATGTAGAATATTGTTTTTAATATATTTTAGAATGTCTTTGGATTAATGAATGAATTGATAAACAAAAAGCACTAAGTACTTACTATATGCCAGTCACTGTGCTAAGCTCTGGGAATATAGGTACAAAAAAAAGGCAATCCCTGACCTCAGGGAGCTCACATGCTAATGTAGGAAACCATATATAAAGTAGCCAGGGAAAGAAGCTGTGGACTTGGAGGAAAACAAGATGGGTAGTGGTAAAACCGAGCAGTTGGTTGACAATGCCTTTCAAGAGACAATGTTGATTTAAAATACAATTCTAAGAGGTGGAAGGGGGGAACAAGTGGGGGTCACTATGCAGCGGCGGTAGGGAAAATTGGCCAGCTGAAATGAAGGCTTCTTGGTCCCAGGAAGTGACAGGTTGAGAAACTAGGTATTTTTATAATCATTACCATCCAAAGGACGTGCAGGGGAGGCAGGAAGAACTGTATTTGAATCCTGCCTTCAATACTTACTAGCTGTGTGACTCTGAGTAAGTCTCATAACCTCTCTGAGCCCCAACTATAATTTTACAGGATAATAATAATATTACAAGAATAATAATAGCACCTACTTCACTAGACTGTGTTGGGGATTCAGTGGGATAATGTATGTAAACGGTTTTGTAAACCTTAAAAGCCCATCTAAGTGTAGGTTATCATTATAATCACCATCATCCCCCTCAAATATATTAGAGGTTTCAACCAGAATGACTTACCTTTCCAGGATACAGCTTATTGTTGATGCCTAGTAATGAGGTGTGTGTCGGAGCAAGTCAGACAACTTAGCACAGAGAACTTAGCACTGGAAAGGCTCATAGTACCCAAAAGACACCAGATTCCAGATTTAGAGAACACCCAGGTTCTTATACCTTCTAGTTCTTTTTTTCCAACATAAAAGAAGAGATGATCAATTATATGCATGCTATACTCAAACACAAAGAAAACACCCATCCAATTCCTATCCCTCAATTCCTTAATGATATGCTACTCTTGTTTTCAGAGCTCCTCACAGGCTATACAGGTGGCCACTTGCTCATACACTTCATGTGTCCCTCTGTGATACTCCTCTTTAGTTTGTTGCTATGTCATCCTTCTCTAGCTTATTTTACAGGTAAACAGGGTTAAGTGACTTGTCCAGGGTCATACATCTAGTAAGTGTCTGAAGCCAAATTTGAACTCAGGTCTTCCTGACTCCAGGCCCAGTTTCTATTCACTGGACGCCTAGCCACCCCAATAGTTTTACAAGTTCCCTAAAGCAATCCAGTCTGTTCTTCTGCTGTTCAACTCTGGACCCAGATCTTTGTCTATCTGTACTATTTGTCCCTAACATGTCTCTAGAGGGTTTCCATCCAAATTCATTTTTCTATCTAGGCAATAGACATTCTTCATTTATTTGTTCTTCCTATATGGATGAACAGGCCAAACTCCTTTAAATGATTACAAATGTGTTCCAGCAGGCTCTGCCTTGTCCTGGGGATTGATGCAATCAGCACAATGTTATGAACCAAACAGGAGCACCTGGAGGACCTCACCATAAACAGGTAATTCCTCTTCAACCCGCACTCTGTGCTGCCCTCCATCACAGTGGTTTTGGAGAGTAGGCATCTCTCTATTTTATACGTCACCTAATAGTGATCATTGAATAGGGTTATTTCTATTATATCTCTAAGGGACCTTGGACGACCTTGATTTTTGAATGGGAGACACCTTGTTATAAAAGAGCCTGTAAAGGTGACATTTTGTTCTAACTATTTAAATGCTTGGTCATATTCAACAAACAGTAAGGCCAATGGGATCTTATATTATCTACATCTTTCAGTTGATTTTGAAATGGTAAAGATATGGTACATTGTTGAATATCATTAACAAAAAAAGTTGACTTGTTTCCTACTAATACCTTCATTAGGGCACTCTTGAAGTCATGTATAGATGATGCTCATAAAGATTTTGTATAGATGGGAAACAAAATATATAGATTAATAGTTATTTTAAAATTGTATTTTCTTTCTCAATTACATGCAAATGAAAGTTTTTACATTCGTTTTTTAAAATTTTGGTTTTCAAATACTCTCCCTTTCTCCTTCCCCTCCCCCCTCCTTGAGAAGGCTAGAAATTTGATATAGATTATACATGTGTAATCATGCAAAACATTTCCATTTTAGTCATGTTGCAAGAGGCAACTTTTTAATTAATATGACTGACATTTTTCAACACTTCTGGTACCTTCCCTTCCTTAAAATATCTTGTATATTTGTCTCTTATAGCCCCAGTAACTGTACACAATTCAGCATAAATTTCCTCTTGATATATTTGGTTCAGTTCCAGCTGCTTTTCCCATTTTTTATTGGCCTTGGAGTCATTTCTGCCTCTTCAATAAGCTCATCTGGGATTGTGAAGTTAGCATCTAAGCTTGGAGGTTCTAATAGTCTTAGCATGGAAAATCTTGTTTTTATACATATATACATACACACAGACATGCATACATACATATATATATATATACACACACATTTTTACATACACATATATATTTGCAAATCTTTTCCATTTTTCTTCTCTTTGTAGTCCTCTATCCATTTTCATCATTGAATGCCCTTGAGATGATTTTGCTTAGTTGGATATTTTACCAAGCCTTCCTTAAACTGGTTTGACCCTCCACTGTTTCTTTCTGCTTTATGAGACAACAATGCTCATAATCATCCATCATTCTTCATAGGATTATGCTCTGGGCTAGTGTCGCCTTTTGCGGCCTCCTCCTTTGGCAAGTCAATCAGAACTTTGCTGATTCAGCTGCCTTCTGGGCTCTTTAGTCTCCCTATTGTGACAGTTAATTTATAGTCATTAAACTTACACAATCATAGATTAAAGCTATAAGAGATCTTAGAAGCCCTTGAATCTAACCCACTCATTTTACAGAGGAGGAAGATGAAACTAAGAAAGATTAAGCAACTTCCCCAGGGTCACACAATTAATTAATGCAATTGCCTGTACTAGCTCATCCAGCAGGATTAGAACCCTGGTCTTTCTTTGTTTCGTGAACTGCCATGTTCAAAACTGTTCATTGCCACTTGGCTAACCTACTGATGATGTACCTTTGTGTAATAGGCTAGGTTTGTCCCTGAAAATCAATGTGGTCTGTTCTTGGGGCCACACTCAAAGCCTTTTCCAATGGTAGAAACTTTCAGAGCTTGCACTAGAATAACATAGCCTTTGAGAAGCTATCTCCAGGCCACAAGGAGACATTGGAGGAAGCCTTCATGAGGAAAGGGAAAGAGAGTCTTAAATGATTTGGGAAGAGGGCAAAAAATAAACCTTCCTGGGTCTGAAAGAGAAGCAAATCTAAGAGTGCTACCAGTCAAGAGGGAAACAAAATCTCCATTATCAGATCTAGTTCTTGGAACAGGAAGGAACCTTGGCGCAAATCTGGTACAAGGGGCCTATAAGGACCTTCTCCCCCACCTGTTCCACAGACTGTCATGGGATCTGCCCAAAAAGGGAGGTCCTATAGGTCTCCTTACCTGATCATCTGCTCCCCAATGGTGGCCTGCATTAGCCCAGAGACCCTTCAGCTGGCAATCACCAATAACACCATAGCCCTACGGTGGAATTAGATCCCAGAAGATGCTCAGCAATGACAGATCCTGGAAATTGATCTAATTGCTATTCTACAGATTTGATATTCCAACTCCTCCCTCTCTACCTTTGCAGAGGCTAGCTCCCATACTTGGAATTACCTCTTCACTTTTGCCTCTTAAAATCCCTAACTTCCTCTAAATTTCAGCCCCTGTGCCACCTCCTCCAGGAAGCTTTTTCTGATCTCCCTAGTCATTTGTTTTCTCTGTATATTATCATGTATATTCTTCTCTGTAGAAGGTGCTTAGGGGCAAGACTGTCTCCCTTTCATCTTTATATCTCTGGCCCCTAGTACAGAGCCTTGCATATGATGTGTGCTGAAACAAATTGGATTGGATGGAAGTGCTGATAGATACCCCCCCAACCCCAACCAAATCAGAGGCCCTTAGAGAAAGCATCATTTACTGGCTGAATTTGTAACCGTGGATACTCATGTTGTGTTTGGATTTATTGGTTCCCAATGATGTGACGGCACAGTTAATGTTACCTAATGCAAGAATGATATTGTGAATCTTTCCTTTCCAGGACAGTATCATCTTATAATCTTCATAGTGTCCCCTAGGCGATATTTGCACCTGTGAAGTGATGGTACTGTACACATGCTTTTCTTCCGCCCCACACCTGATTTGGACAGGGATATCTCAGCTGGGCTTTGACTACTTTCCAGTTACGTTCAACCTGGCAGTTTTCCACTTACTCAATCTACATAGTGGAAACTAAGCTAAATTCATCAAAAATGTAACCAGAGCTGTTGCTCTAAGATTTAAAGTGGGAAATACAA
This sequence comes from Vombatus ursinus, assembly GCF_900497805.2. Taxonomy (NCBI): domain Eukaryota; kingdom Metazoa; phylum Chordata; class Mammalia; order Diprotodontia; family Vombatidae; genus Vombatus; species Vombatus ursinus. The sequence goes on along the minus strand of NW_020954562.1, from coordinate 14,839,546 downwards.
TGATGTTGCATATGGAATTCCATGGCGTGTTTTCAGTCTGATAGCTTTCCAAAAAAACTATCAGAGTTGGTTGAAATTTTCCATGTCTGGCCCCAGTCTAATTATGATTCATTTTTCAAGTATTGGAATAAAGGCCCTTCTGCCATTTGTGGGTAGAAAATTATATCTCTCCCCTTCAAAGACCTTCTGGGATTTTCTATGCGTACACATGTGAAATGTTGAGTATATACTAACTACTCCAATGGATCTGTGATCTCATCTATGTGGGTAATGTCTCCAACAGTACAGATTTCTTCCCATCCCTGTTTGTTCATTCTATGAAGCTCTTATCCATGTCTTCCCACAAGTTACCCCTGGGAGTCCACCCACTGTCCTGGCAGCCTTCTCTACTTAATGCCTTACCCGTTCTGATTGCCTTCATCTACTCTGTGTGTACACACACATATACATATATATGCAGAGTAGCATATATATACATATGTATATATACTGTTTATACACACACACACACACACACAGGTGTGTATATTCTATGTACCTTGTTTCTTGTTGTTCAGTCATTTCAGTCATGTCGACCCTTCGTGATCCCAAACAGATGAGGAAACTGAGGCAAACATGGTTAAGTGACTTGCCCAGAGTCACACAGCCAGTATCTTAGCCAGATTTGAACTCAGGGAGATGAGTCTTCCTGACTCAAGCCCTAGTGCTCTGTACATTATAGTGCCACCTAGCCTTCCATGAACCTTGTTGTTTACACATTGTCTTCTCCAATGAATTGTAAACTCCTTGAAAGCAAAGATTAGGGATTTTTTGCCTTTCTTTGAGTCCCTAGTATTTAACAAAGCTCCTGGCCTATGGTAAACTCTTGATAAATGCTAAATAACTGAATGGCAGAATGACTGCAAGGAAACCAATGGTGAACATAGGCAGTCCATTGGTTATTACTCGTCCTGACCAGCCCATCTTCTTTTGAGGGAAGAGATGAAAGGAAACAAGCATTTATTAAGCACTTACTATGTGTCAGGCACTGTGCTAAGTGCTTTACAAATATTGTCTCTTTTGATCCTCACAACTCTGAGAAAGGTGCTGCTAATATCTCCATAGTTGAGGAAACTGAGGCAGACAGAGGTTAAGGAACTTGCCCAGGGTCACATAGCTCGTAAGTGTCTGAGGCCAGATTTGAACTCAGATCTTTCTGATCTAGGCCTGATGCTTTATTCACTATACCACCTAGCTGCCTCTTTATATTAAAAATAAAAACAAAAAATTCTAAGGCAGACAGAGATTAAGTGACTTGCCCAGGGTTACACGGCTAGTAAATGCCTGGGTCCTGAGATCTGACCTCAGGTCTTCCTGACTGTATGACCCTGAACAAGTCACTTAACCCTGTTTGTCTCAGTTTCCTCATCTGTAAAATGAACTGGAGAAGGAAATAGCAAACCACTCCAGTATCTTTTCCAAGAAAACCCCAAATGAGGTCAGGAAGAGTCAGGCAGGACTGCACAGTAACAACTTCCTGACTGTAGGAGTGGAGCTCTATCCACTTTCCCACCTAGTGGCTTCTTTGCTTGTTCCTAATGTGCCTCATCCTACTCAATCCACTCACACTCACCATACACTTCTAAATTGTTTAGGTTTTGAAACAAAAAGAAAAGGAGGAGGAAAAGGAGTTGACCGTTTCAGTCGTCAAGGGTCGGTCATCATTGTGGTGATTTTGTAAGGCATGCTATCTTCAAAATCCTGGTTAGAATACATCATTTGCACTAATTAGAAAGTCTTATGAAAAGAATTGTATTTCTAAGAACACAAATACCTTTAATCATATTATCTGCTACTTTGCAGTTCCAATATCATCAAATATTCATATATGACATACATAAAACTGACCTTTCGTGGCCACTCCTCCCAGTCATTAGCAGTTCTCAGAGAGTTGTGCTATCTATCATACCACAAGTCAGGAATGAATAGAATAGTGGAGGCCTTGAAAACTAAAGATGAGAACTGACAGTAAAGGTTATCTCCTTCATGCCCCCAATAAGCAAACTTTAGGGTAGAATTAACCCAGAGCTACTGGGGAACCCATTATAATCACCTTACATTTATTGGGATCTTCTTTGGGAAGTAGAAGGTTGTCCCTTCCCTGAAAGTCTTCAGGAAGAAGCTGATTACTTGTCATATATTTTATGGAGGGGATTCTTGGTCAGTTACAAGTTTGGGGGACACTAAGGTCCCTTGTATCTTTGAGAATTTTTTTTTGAGAATCTACACTGATTATTCTTCTCCTTTTCCCTCCTTCCACCTTCCCACTTCAGGGTCCGTGGTGGGACTTGGGTGGTAAGAAAAGGAAAAAACATGATATTGATGAAGCTGTATGTAGATAGAACTTTTCATGAAATATAATTTCTTTTTTTAGAAAAAAAATGCACCTAAATCAAGGATTATTATCAATTCTATATACACATTTCTATCTAGAGTTATTTCTATTTTTTGTCTAGACATGTGATTTCCTTGGTGTGGGGAGCTCTAGGTGAGAAAATGCTTTCTACCAATGGATGAATAATACCTACTTTTCCGCAACTTATAGTCTCAGAGAGTTGCCCAGAGAACTGAGACATTATGTGACTTGTCCAAGGCCTCATTGCTGGTATGAATTGGAGGCAAAAATTGAGTTCAGGTTTTTATGATTCCAAGGCCCACTCCTTATTTGGTGTCATAAAAGCCTTAATGTCATTTTTAGCTTTCTTCAAATGAAATCTTTAAATTTTTAAAATTTTTAAAAATTAAAAATTCTTTAAACTAAAATTTAAATGAGAAAATAGGGAAGGGACATAGCTATTTGTCCTAGTCAGATCATATATAGATTATCTGGCCAGCACATTTTTGGAAGATCATTGATAAACTGAAAAACATTCAGACAAGGGTCACCCCAAAGACAAAAAATATAGATTTAATTAACAAATTAGCGTCATAACTTTCTAAGAGGTACTTTTATATAAGAAATGTGTATGTGTAATAATAATAGCTTTAAGTTTTACAAAATGCTTTATGCACATTTTATTTGATTATATATACAAACACACATATGTATGTATTGTGTATTTTATACATATATATATATATGTAATCAGATACCCATAGAGACTATCCCAAAAGTCTTAGTTCAGTTTTAAGCTAAAAGTGTAAAAGCTTGATCAAACACACAAATACATATAACAGATACATGTAACACATACCACATATATTTGTAATACATATATATGTAGCACATATGATATGTAGCATGTCATGTAACTCATTTATAACATTCATTATAATGTGTGTACAATCATATAAAATAATGTGCATAAAGCATTTTGCAAACCTTAAAGCTATTATTTTTACACATGCATATTTCTTATACAGAAGTACCTCATAGAAATTAATTATGCTAATATGTTAATTAAATCTATATATTTTTTGTGCTTGGGATCCCCTTAATCTGAATGCTTTTCATTTTATCAATGTGTTTCCAAAAGTGTGCTGGCCAGATAATCTATCTGTAATCTGACCAGGACAAACAGTTGTGGTGATCTCTTTAACTATCTTCTTTAGGCTAAATATCCCCTCATCATTCAACCCAGACCCCTATGGCAAGGTGTCAAAAAACCTCCACCATTCTGGTTACTCTCCTCTGGACAGTCTCCAGATTATCAAATGTCTTTCCTAAGATTTTACTGCACTGGAGAAAGCAGTGGTTCTCCTGTGAAAACGAACTTCAGAGGCAGTAAGTGAACAATAAGAACAAGAGAATTGAACCTTTTGTCCTCTTTCCTACTATATAGTTTTTTCTAATATTCCCAGCAAGTACTGGGATCCTTTCCTCTCCTCGCTCCCTCTATTTGAGTGTTGTGAAAACATAAATGCTATTCTCACTGATGGCATTCTTGGTGATGGATAGGGCTGGAAACTTGTGGAACCTAGGGAGGAAATGTTCAAAGATCCAAAAAGGAGGGAATAGGTGGTGACCATGAGGAAAGGGACTGGAAGTTTTGTTGTCTTTTGCAAAAGAGTAATAGCGCTAAAAGCCTAGAGACTGGCCCTCGTCTTTACTAGGAAACACGGACTGAGTGACTGTGTCTCATAACTTGAAGAGCCATACAGAATGGCAGAGAATTGGAGGGAGAAAAAAAATGCCCCCCACACTTCCTGCACTCCTTTCCCGACCAGCAGGGGTAACAGTCTAAGGACCTGACAGGAAGGGGAGCAAAGGATCTCTCACATTCTGGATTTACATATGATGGTGGCTCATTCAAGGGTATATATTTTTTCTCCTCCTTAACACAAAACTGTTCTGTGTGAGATTGGGCATTGTCTACTTGCAAGTGGGCAAGCAGCAACTTAGGGGCTGGGGTGTGTCCTGCATACTCTTTCTCAGTTTCCTGGGTGGAGACAATGAGCCAAGTAAGAGAGTGAAAAATATCCTACTCCTTCCACCACCAAAGTATAATCAGGGTCAAATGCCATGAGAATATCTGACTCAAGGGCTAAATATTTTAATTTAATTTTGACCACACCCTTCAAAGCACCAATTTGCCATCACTTCCACTAATATCTAGTCACAATGTCTAATAATGCTTTATGATCACTCACTCCAGCACTTTCAGAGAAGTAGAGAAAGTTGCTAAAGGATCCAGGGTTTAAGTGGAGAAGGAATAGCTTCACCCACATCAGGATTTCTTAACCTTTTCTGTCATGGACTCCTTTAGCAGTCTGGTGAAGTTTATGGATCTTTTCTCAGAATAAGGTTTGTAGGCTATGTTCGTGGTTGAAGGAGATGCTGAATTTCAATTAGAGATGTTAATTAAATTAAAAGATGTTTTTTCCCATCCAAGTTCATGGACCCCCTGAAATCCACCACAGACCAAGGGGTCTTTGGACCCCTTAATCTACACTACTACAAAAATGAAATATTGGTGATGCTGCTTGAAGTTTTTATCTCACATACATACAGAAAAGAATGTGACTTATATAGAATGCCCTCAGTGTATTCTAAAGGATAATGGGCTTAAGGTCAGTAGACCTGGATTCAAATCCCACTCCAGAAATTGACTAGCTAAGTGACCAAGTGCAAGTCACTTAATCTTTCTAAGATGCACTTTTCCCAACC
>NW_020954562.1:14833577-14834390 GCF_900497805.2 Vombatus ursinus | reverse complement strand
AAAAAAATGTCCTGAGATGAACTTAGGACATAGAGAGGCTTATTATGATATCATTACCATACATTAATACCCCCTTCCCCTGAGTGGGCTTTTCTGTTATAAACCTGAAGAAAAAGGGAACTTTCCCTAAAATGCCAGATTTGGGCAAATCTAATAATAATAATAATAATAGAAATAGAACCTTACATAGTACTTTAAAGCTTACAAAGCATTTCACATACAAATTCCCATGGGGTGGGGGTAGAGAAGTGGGGAAACACCATATTTCACTGCATAATCATCACCACAGCATTGTCATCACATCCTGTTTTTTTTTTTTTCCGATCCAAAAATTGGCTTATGACCTTTCATCACATAATTGTTACGTGGTATAATTCTGTTCAATATGCCACTTAAATGTATTCAACAGGAATATATGGATATGCATTTATCTCTCGTGCATTGCAAATGGAGAGCCTAGAACTCTCAGCACATGCACATTGTCAGCATATTTCCAAAAGCTAATTTGCATTATTTGTTTAGAGTGCTGCAGTACTAACAGTATTGTCACTCAACCCAATGAAAGTCCACAGAAGCAAGAAGAGCAGACAGGCAGGCAAAGCTTCCGTAAGTAAGTCATGTGAAATGGTAAGACATGCATCTTCCCACGCTAGCAAACTGTACAGTTCATCCGCCAGTCATACACTAACATGTGACGCATTTCTTTCTGATTATAAGTTTAATCTTGCACCAAAAACAATTTGGTAATAAATGATTTTTAAGTAATACCTGCACAAATTTTTTAAGCTTCACATAATGGTCATACCCCACTTT
>NW_020954562.1:14829377-14833541 GCF_900497805.2 Vombatus ursinus | reverse complement strand
GTTGCAAAAAAAAAATTGGCATAAAATGTGCGATAGTTATGCACTGAAATACAGTAAGCACTTACACAGTACCTACTATGTGCCAGGCAATGGGCTAAGCACTTTTTATAAATTATCTCATTTGATCCTTACAGCAACAACCCAAAGAGGTAGGTGCTGTGGGTCACAGAGCTAGTATGTCTGAAGCTGAATTTGAGCTCAGGTCTGTCCTGACTCCAGGCCCAGTATTCAATCCACTTTGCCACCTAGCTACAAGCCTCACAGCAACCCACTGAGGTAGGTATAATAATACCATTGTTATAATCACACCCCCCCCATTTTAATAATAAGGAAACTGAATCTCAGAAATAGAAGCGACTAAGCTATCTAGCAGGTGTTAGAGGCAGATCCGAAGACAGGGACATACCCTAAGGTTTAGATAGCTGCTCTCAGGTGCATTGTGGAAACTTGGGCTTTGGCCGTATGGGTCAAAAGGGGTAGAACTACTTGAGAGAGAGGGTTAAAGCATGTTAAAACAGGTCTTCCTGACCTCTAGTCCGAAACTCTATCTACTATGGTATTCTACCCTGCTTCCTCTTTAACAATTATCCCAGAAAACAAAAGACACCCAAGAATCACCATAAAACATCTTTTTAAATGATTGATGAGGTTATTTGTGTCACAGTTTAGTATTTAAAAGTCAGATATTGGCTTCCAACTCCCGAATTAATTTTGTGGTGGTCAGGGAACTTACCATTGCATTAAATATAGAAAGTGTTCCAGGAAGTAAAAGCTGATTCAGAAGTTCACACCTTGTTGGTTTCTATGGTGAAGACATCCACCCTTTCTCCTTTCATTTCCTTTTCCTGCCCTCACTCTTTTCAGTTCTTTTCTTCCTCATACCCCAAACTCCCCTCTCCCCATGAAAAAAGACCCAATAATTGCAGGAGAGGGAAGTTGCCCTGCTTGCCCCCTACCCAATCCAACTTCTCTTTCTGGCCTGTGCCAGAGCTCTGTAGAAGGAATTTAGGAAGACTAGTGGAAGACAGTACCCTAGAAAGAACACAGTCTGAGGGATGCTGCCTGCTCCCTATGCCTTATGTAAATAAAGCAATGTTACATGAAGGTTTCTCTGACTACATCATCATCATAATCATTGATTTTTCAATAGTGCTTAAGGGTTTTCAAAGTCCTTTTCTCATATAAGGTAAACAGTGCAAGAATGATTATTCCCATTTTACAGATGAGGAAACCGAGGCCCAGAAAGATGGACTGACTTGCCCAGGATCACATTGCTAGTAAACAGTAGAGCTAAATTTCAAACCAAACTCTTCTGACTTCAAATCTAAGATTCTTTTCACCGTAAAACATCTTTTTTAAAAGGCTAAAATCCTACCTTCTACAGGAAGCCCTCCACAAATTCTAGTGTCTTCCCTTGACTATAAGCATACCTGTAAGTCAACCACTTTGGCCTAGTTTCTCAAACTAGATAAATTTAAACTGCAAATGGCAAACCTATTTTTCCTTTACTTTGGAACTTCACTGATACTACTTTTAAACTAGCTTTAGTTCTCTTTCACTAATCAATGAAATTGCCTTTCCCCCTTGAACTAAAACAATAAATCTGTCACTCTCCAGGGAAAGAGTGATAAAAGGTCTAAGAGCTGTTTCCATGTAACTTTCATGGAGTTTTATTCTTATTTTTTCTTAAAGCCAATTATACAGAGTGGTACCCCAAAACTCACTAAGATATTTCAGTATTAATAAAGCTATTTAAACCACAATTTGCTAATTTATAGTACAGAAGCTACATTTCGGTCACAAATTTAATCTCTACTTAGTTTACAATGCCATAAATTTTAATGGGGGAGATACCATACTCTGTTTCTTAACATAGGGACTCCTAAGGGACTGAAGATGGCTTCCCTTCCTTGGTGATGATTTCTGTAGGGGATGCACTCCTTAAGAGTCCTACCTCAGAGGAACTATTCCCCCACAGTGTTGAGGATCCCAGGAGGGAATGTGGACTGTCAGCCCTGGGTTTCCTGAGTTGGTTCTGAGGAGTGCCCCAAAAGGAGGGGAAGGAGAGACACAGAGGGGCTAGGGATTTTTAAACTAATGGTTCTGTTTGAGGAGCACTTAATAGTAGCCCCATTTTGCATAGCAAATCTCTATCTAAAAGGTTCACAGGAGATCAGGGGATCAGGAGAAAAGAATGCTCCGAGGACACATATTGAGGGAATAACTTGGGAACTTTTGTGGGCTTCCCACTTACCCTGACCAAATCCAAGATATCCTGAGTTTTAACATGTTTATGCCGTAGATGGGTTAGGACAGATGTGGAGGCCCCAGTATCAATCAAGCAATCCTAATATTCTCCTCCTATCATGATGGTGGTGTGAGGCTCACATGTGTGAGGAGACTGGGTTAGTGGCACTGAGTATGTAAGAACAGAAGGAAAGAACTCATCCCAGTTACCTCTTCTCCCTCTCTCCCCCACACCTTCAAGCTGATTGAGACCTTGTGGCCTTTTGCTTCAAATTCCACTTCTTCTTTCTACAATTTCAGAGAATGTGCCCTATCTTTCCACAGTAAAAGCATTCCCTTGCCTCCCTTCTTGATTCCTGAATGGCACTGGAAATAGTAGCCACCACCACAGTGGATTTTAATTTGCTAGCTTTCACTCACCTCTGGTAAACATAAGTGACAACTCCTTTTAATTCATATATCTGTGATTTGTACCACACCCCCTCCCTAAAGCTTTGGAATAAGTCATTCTTGTAAAGGAAGAAGAGACCCACACAGGTGGCATGTTAGTGATGGGAAGGGGGAATATGTGAGAGAAGGGAAAAGGTCAGAGCCAAGATGGTGAATTTGAGTCAACCCAGCTGACCTCTCCCAACCCTCCAAACAACTTTAAAATAATGCCTCAAATCCAATGTTTGAGTGGCAGAACCAACAGAAGATCAGGGTGAGACATTTTTCCAACTTAAGACAACTTAACAGGTCAGAAGGAGAGGTCTTTGTCACGTGAGTGGGTAACAGCCCAGAGTGTGACAGCAGCACCAGCAGTGAACCCTGGAGGCTGCAACCAGAGCAGTAGCAGCAGCAACTTCAGGAGCTTTCAACCCAGACACAAGAAAGGGGTCAGACAACTGGTCAGAAAGACTACAGAGGACCTGGCACTGGGTACAGCTGCCATTGATTGGCAACTCTATTGTCTATGCACAGTTCCGAGTCACAGTTTCATGGCAGAGAGGGACACTAGCACTTGTGGCTGCAGGGAACCAGGGAAACTTCCTGGGTAAAGATTAAAGTGTAGACCTTGAGAGCAATGACCATACCTCTCCCTGCATCGTAACATCTTGGCAACACCAAAAACTTGCAAACTACCAGAACTAGCTCTGAAAATAGAAGCACAAAAAAGTCTAAAACTTAAGACAGTGCTCCCCACTCCTAAGTAAGCAGAGCCCAACTTTAACATAAAGTTCAAAGTCAAGAAATAGTATGGGAAAATGAGAAAAAAAAAGAATTTGACCTTAAAAACTACTATGGTGGCAGAGAAGACTAAGACATAAACTTGGACAAAGACTATAATGTGAAAACAGCTACCAGCAAAGCATCAAAGAAAAATGTTAATTGGAACCAAGACCAACAATAATTCCTGAAAGAGTTGAAGAAAGAGATATGAGTGGTAGAGGAAAAATTGAGAAAAGAAATTAAAGTGATGCAAGAAAATTATGAAAAAAGAACTAACAGCTTGGTAAAAGAGGCACACAAAAAATACAGAAGAAAATAATGTCTTAAAAAACAGAATTAGAAAAGGGGGTTAAAAAATTTACTGAAGAAAAGAACTTCTTAAAAAGCAGAATTGGTCAAATGGGAAAAGAGGTACAAAGTCTCACTGAAGAAAATAATTCCTTAAAAATCAGTATTGGGTAAGTGGAAGCTAATGAAGCATCACGAAACAATAAAACAAAGTCAAAAGAAGAAAAAAAATAAGAAAATATGAACTATCACCTGAAGAAAACAACTGACCTAGAAAATAGATTAAAGAGAGATAATTTAAGAATTGTTGAACTATCAAATTATCAAGAAAAACTGCCCCAATATCTTAGATCCATTAGAAATTGAAAAAATCTACTAATCACCTCCTGAAAGAGATCCCAAAATAAAAACTCCCAG
>NW_020954562.1:14823477-14829324 GCF_900497805.2 Vombatus ursinus | reverse complement strand
GAATATCATAGTCAAATTTCAGAGCTCACAGGTCAAGGAGAAAAGCAACCAGCAAGAAACAATTCAAATATTGTGGAGCCATAGTCAGGATCACACAATATTTAATGGCTTCCATGTTAAAAAAAAAAAAAAAAAAAGCAAAGAGCTTAGAAGATGATATTCCAGAAGGCAAAAGACCTTCAATTACAACCAAGAATCACCTACCCAGCAAAACTGAGTATAATCCTTTAGGGTGAAAAATTGATATTTAATGGAATAGAGGACTTTTAAACATTTCTTATGAAAAGACCAGAGCTGAATAGAAAATTTGACTTTCAAAACTCTTGAGCCAAAAACTTGACTCAAGAGAAGCATAAAAAGGTAAACATAAAATAGTAATCATGAGTCTCATAAAGTAGTAATCATGAGTCTCAATAAAATTAAACTATTTATATTTCTTTTTTTAAAAAGTCATATGGAAAAACACTCTAAATCACTAATAATTAGAGAAATGCACATTTAAACAACTCTGAGGAACCACCTCACACCTATCAGATCAGCTAACATGACAGAAAAAAACATGATTAATGCTGGAGGTGATGTGGAAAAAATAGGTATGGTAATACACTGTTAGTGGAGTTGTGAACTGGTCCAACAATTCTGGAGAACAATTTGGAACTATATCTAAAGGATATAAAACTGTAGATACCCTGTGACACAGCAATATCACTACTAGGTCTTTACCCCAAAGAGATCAAAGGAAAAGAAAAAGGATCTATTTGTTCAAAAATATTTATAGCAGTTATTTTGGTGGTAGCAAAAAATTGGAAATTGAGGAAATGACCATTAATTTGGGAATGACTGAACAAATTATAGTATATGATTGTGATGGAATACTTTGTGCTTAAAAAAAAGCAAAGAAGATGGCTTCAGAAAAACCTGGGAAGACTTATTTAGACTGATGCAAAGGGAAGTAAGCACAACCAGAAGAACATTGTACACAATAACATAAATATTGTAACCATAATCAACTTTAAAAGACTTAGCTACTCTCATCAATACAATGATCCATGACAATTCCAAAGGACTCATGATACAAAATGATATCCATCTCCAGAGATAGAATTAATGAACTCTGAGTGCAGACTGAAGTATACTTTTTTCATCTTATTCTTCTTGCTTTTTTTTTTCTTGCTACCTGGCTAAAATGAAAATATTTTGCATGATTTCAGATCTACATTGGGTATCATTTGCTTTCCTTCTCATTGTGTAGGGAAGGGACTGGAGGGAGAGGAAGAATTTGGAACTGAAAATAAAAATGAATATTAAAAAGTAAAATGAATGAATATTAAAAAGTAAAAAATAATGAAGAGAGAGACAAAGAGAGAGAGAGAAGGGAAGTGCCAAAACAGGGGCTGTTAGCAAGAGAGAGATGGAGAAACAGACCCCATTAGAGACAGTAACCCAGCAATACCAATATTCTGTTTGCCTCAGTCCACAATTCTTGAGAAGAAGCCTTAATGTTTTTAATTTGCAATATCAAAAGTCTTTTCTTCAGGCTAGATCTGGATTTTTACGTGTTTTAGATTAATCTTTACATAATTTGAAAACTCTATTTTTCATCATTCCCTTCTGAATGGAAAGTTTCCCCTGTACCCAGACTAATAAGAATTTCCCTAAGGGTATGTCCATTGGCTTACTAGAGCTGGCTCCTATGGCACCCTCATCAGGGACTAATCACCTTATCCAGAAGTGGTTCAAACTGTGTGGGTTGGAGGGGAGAGTGGAGGTCCTAGGACAAGCATTCCTTCATCGAGAAAGTCCTTTGGTAGAAAATCTTACCATAGGGCTCTTAGGGGCTTTCTGTGGTGAAGGTTTCTATTGTCCCACAACTGTTCGTATTGTCCCCACCTGACTGTTACTCACCAATGCTATTACAATGAAATAAAGAAACTGAGTATCATCCAGACAAATGATTTATTTGGCAAGACGTGTGGCTGCAGAAACAAACTGGGTCCCAGGCTCTCAAAAGCATAAGAGACAAGACTATCGGTTTCTACACAGTCAATATACAACTTGGAGGGAGTGAAAAAAAGGATGTAGGGATAAGCCACCTGGTTTCTTATTGGTGGAGGGGATCTGGAGACCCTGAGGTGAGAGGGAGAGAGGTAGTTTTTGTGACATTCCTGAAGTGTGGTGACAGTTGGGAAGAAGAATAATCTTGTGACTTAAAATCAGGTGAGTTTGAGACAACTTCACAAAAAACAAAATGAAGTTACTCGTGCTATTTTTTTTTTAATGTAACAACCCTGGATTCTTGGCACTAACCCCTAACCAGCTTAGCAAATGGTCCAGACTAAAAAAATAGTAATGATAACAATTCATAACAGGAAATCAAGTGACCCAGACAGGGACTGAAACAGCATTCTACCTGGATGTGAACAAGCAATCTTATGAGGTAAACACAAAATCCCTTAGGCCTTTGAAGTCCAGAAGGTCTAATGTAACTCCACAAGCTACAAAAGCCATTAGAGAGAGCCTTAGATATTGGGGAGAATCTGGTCTTTATTCAGAAAAATAGGTGAATATATTTATATATGTTATTTATAGGTATAAATTCATATTTATATATTTATATAAATATATTCTATATTTTATTTATGTAAATATATTTATATAAATATATTTCTATAAATTTTATTTATTTTTATTTATATAATTATATTTATTTTATATAAATATATTTATTTATATTTATATTTATTATATATAAATATAATATTTATTTGCATTTATTATTATATATTGTATTTATATAAATATTTATATGATATATATTATAGGTTGATATGATTTTATATATATATATATATACCATAATTTCCTACAAGCTAGGATGATAGAGCTAAGTTTTTTTTGTTTTTGTTTTTGTTTTTTGGTTAGGCAATAGGGTTGAGTGACTTGCCCAGGGTCACGATAGAGCTAAGTTTTGAGCTCCATCTACCTATGACTTTATAGCAGCTCTCAAATTGAACCAAAACAACTCCTGCTGAGCTTCATCCCTGGGCCACTCCAGGTAGGTCTTGGTGTTCATGATCTTCCGAAGCTTGCAGAACCTCTGGGGAATGGCCCTCTTCTCAATGGGCTCCAAGAGGATGAGAATAGCTGCATCATTGTTCTCATCAAAGAGGCGAAAGTGGGAGAAATCCAGCTCATACTTACACCACTCACTCTTGACAAAGCTTTCTGAAAGCACAAAGAGTGTTTTGTGACTCTTGTCGATGGAGTCAATGATGTTGTCGATGATCCACTTGCCAGGCACAAAGTCCCGCTTGTGGAGACACAGTCGGAAAGGGGGGTCAAAGTTCTCCAGTTCCTGGACCATGAAGTTCTCAACCCAGTAAGAGTCTCCTTCACTGTAGGAAACAAAGGCATCATAGCAGATCTCTCGGTCTATGTTCTTTCTGGGCTTTCTCTTGGCCTGAAGCCAGGCCCACATCATTTTCATGTACCAGATGCCATGAAATCGGTAGCATAGCACCCCAGTCAGCAAGGCAAGCAGGAAGAGGAAAGAGCAGATTGCAGCCACCAGCTGCCCTCGGTAGCACTCAGAGAAGGAAAGCTGAATTTCCTGAACTCGTTTGCCCCTCACCTGGAATGGAGAATCACAGAGGTAGTTTTCTGGCCAATCTGTCAGGATGTTAGCCAGCAGGGCCTTTTCATTGTGGACAAAAGATAGAAATTCACAAGAACAAATGAAGTTGTTGCCTCCAGCTGCCAAACTTCCCATTGTCTGAAAGGACTCAAGTTGTGCCTTAGAGAAAGAATGCACTGTGTTTTCACTGATGTTCATTGCCACCAAGTTGGGGAAATTAGCAGCATCTGGTAGGGTCTTTAGTTTGTTTCTGGAAAGATAAAGCTCTTTAAGGTGTGGTAGATGCAGGCGAAAATCACTGAGTTGGTTATTACTGATGTCTAAGATTTCCAGGGTCTGGGGAATACATGGAGTTACTGTATTGGTTTTTGTGCTGGAGATGTTCAAATATTTCAACTTCCTTGGCCACTGACAGCTGTCAGGCATGGAGTCAAAGCTATTCTTGCTAATGTCGAGGTGAGTCAGGGTTTTCACAGTCAGCAAGAGTTCCCCCACTTTTTTCAGAGATTCGAATTTATTTTGACTGAAATTTAAGGTGTGCAGGCTGGGCCAGGCCCCCTCACAAGCTGAATCTTCTAGACTATTTTCACTCATCAAACTGTCACTAAGATCAAAATACTCTAAGGATCTCAAATTTCTTGAGAGTTTACAGGGGACAAGGAAAACCTTGCTACTTGTAAGAGTGATTTTCTTGATTCCTCCTAATAACGAATACACAGAGCTCAGGTCATAAAATGAGAAAAAATCTCTAATCCGTAACCTGTGAATGGTGATTGCTTCCACTTTCCCTTGATTTTTAATTTCACTTAAGGACGCATCTTCCCAGGCCCCAATTCCATTAAGTTCACAATCCTCAAGCACAATCTCCAACAATTCAGAAGCAAAGGAGTACATTTTAAGAATTTCAACAAAACTTTTATCTGTGAATTGCACCTTTCTAAATATAATCTTCTTAATAAGTGGGCTGGGAGCATCAGAAGGCAGTGAAAAATCAAAATTTGCCAGATCAGTATTTCTCAGTTCCAAACACTGCAAAGAACTTGCAAGGTCAACCACAATGTCAGGCAGTAAAATTGGCTCCTTGATGCTGAGAGCCAGGTAGCTTATGTTGTGAATAGACTTCAGACTTCCTGGCTCATATTTCTGCAGATAATCTACCTGAATCTCAAAGTCCTCCAGCATACTCAGCCCTTCAAAGTCTTGTTTCTGAAGCTCTAAGATGTTAGTGTTCCCCACTTTAAGAACCCTCAAATTGGGGAGATGCAAAAAAAGAGGGCTTTGCCCAAGTCGAGGGTAGAGATTGCCCTGCAAGTGTAGAACCTGCAAGGAAGAGAGGGAATTAAACCAGGAGGATAACAAGTGAGACAAGTTATTGTTGGACAAGTCCAGACGTTTCAAATTTTTTAAGGACTGAAAAGAATTTGGTTCTATTACACTAATTTGGTTAGATTGCAACAACAGAACTTCCAGGTTGACACAGGTCTGAAGGTCTGTTTCTCTGATATGTGAGATCTTGTTGAAAGACAGGTCCAACTGTTTCACAGCCTCTGTCAGGCCTGAAGGAACGGTGCTCAAAGACCTGGAATGGCCATCACAGGCACCAACAGGATCACATGACATAGAAGTCTGCTTAGGAGCACCTTCTGAGAGACCAATTACGGTCCACAAGACCCACACTGTCCACATGGCATGTCTCATTGTCCAGGGGCTCAACCTTAAAAAAAAAAAAGATCAGGATGAGTGATCAGGATGGGTATATATTTACCCAAATATAGCATTTATCAGGGCTAATAATCCTAGAACAACATCTCATAAACATTGTAATGGTCCTAAGCTTGTTCTGCCTCTCTGATACTTCCCTTCAGGATAGTTGTGAGGCTCAAGTGACATGTTTGCTTTTTTTTTTTTTAACTTTTTTTTAAATTTTTATTTTGTTAATTTGTTTATTTTTAGTTTTCAACACTCAGTTCCACAAGATTTTAAGTTACAAATTTTCTCCTCATCTCGTCCTGCCCCCTCACCCCAAGATGGCATGCATTCTGAATACCACTTCCCCTAATTTGTCCTCCCTTCTATCATTCCCCCCTTCTCTTATACCCTTCCCCTTCTATTTCCTGTAGGGTGGGATAGATTTCTATACCCCATTGCCTATATACCTTATTTCCCAGGTGCATGTGAAAACAATTTTTAACATTTGTTTTTAAAACTTTGGG
>NW_020954562.1:14788948-14823378 GCF_900497805.2 Vombatus ursinus | reverse complement strand
TGTTTATTCTATTCTCTCTTTTAACCCTGTCCCTATGAGGGATTGTCTGATGTTGGCTACGTGCCACGTAGGGGTTGTGGCAAGATGGGTCAAGGACAGGATATTAGGAAGTAACCGGAGCTTGTGCTCCTGAGGCAGGGGGCTGTGCCACGTGGGAGTGGAATGGCAGAGAACTAGCTTCCTTTGTCACGTTGTCTCCCTTGGTGCAGTGCTAACCCCAGACATCCCCTTCCGTTATCTGATCCTACAACCAATCACTAGTAGGCGGACTGAGGAGGAGGGGCTAGGAAGGTATATAAGGGGGGTAGGGATCGGAGCTCTCTCTCTTGCTCCTGCTCTCTTGCTCCTGCTCTTGCTTTCCTGCTTGGCCTTGCTGTGATGGTCTCTGAATAAAGTTCGAGTGCTTGCACCTCCTGATCGGCTCGTCTCTATGTTTACCCAGGTGGGCTCCGAAGACTGGTAGGTGTGACCCTGGCAGCCTGCTCCTGTTAGGAGAAGAGTTCATGGCGTGGCTGGCACACGTCCCTCCTTAGAAGTGTTTGTTTCTGATTACCCCCTCCCCCAATCTGCCTTCCCTTTTATCATCCCACTCTTTTATCCCCTTCCCCCCTATTTTCCTACAGGATAAGACAGATTTCCATACCCAATTGAGTGTGTATGTTATTCCCTCCTTAAGCTATATCCAACGAGAATAAGATTCACTCATTCCCTCTCACCTTCCCCTACTTCCCCTCCACTGTAAAAGCCTTTTCTTGTCTGTTTTATGTGAGATAATTTACCCCATTCTACCTCTCCCTTTCTCCTTCTCCCAGTATAATCCTCTCACACTCGTTAATTTTATTCTCTAGATATCACCTCTTCATCTTCAACTCACCCTGTGCCCTCTATGTTTATATATGTATATATAGTATATATACATATACATATAATTTTTTCCCCTCCAACTACCCTAATACTGACAAAGGTCTCATGAGTTACAAATATCATCTTTCCATGTAGGAATGTAAACAGTTCAACTTTAATAAGTTCCTTATGGTTTCTCTTTCCTGTTTACCTTTTCATGCTTCTCTTGATTCTTATATTTGAAAGTCAGATTTTCTATTCAGCTCGTGTCTTTTCATCAAGAATGATTGAAAGTCCTCTATTTCACTGAATATCCATTTTTTCCCCTGAAGGATTACACTCAGTTTTGCTGGGTAGGTGATTCTTGGTTGTAATCCTACCTCCTTTGACCTCTAGCAGATTATATTCCAAGCCCTCCAGTCCCTTAATGTAGAAGCTGCTAAATCTTGTGTTATCCTGATTGTGTTTCTACAATATCAAGTGACATGTTTGTCAAGCCCTTTGCCCACTTTAAAGTGTCATATAAATGTAATATCTGTCTCTGTCAAGTAACTTTCAAAGACTCATCAAAACTAAATCAGAGTCTAGTTTAGATTTGTTAGGAGTTTTCCCATCATCTAGATGCTTCACGGATTTGTATGGTATCGGTACAGCAGCAATCTTTGATATGAAGGGAGAAAGATCTAGGTTCATATTATATCTCTGATATTTACTAGCTAAGTGACCACGAGGAAAGTCATTTAACTTGGAGATCTAGTTTCTCCATTTGTAATAATGAGGATAATAATAAATTGGCTACCTACTGTGAAAAATGATTATTAATAACCAATGTCTTACAGATTCAGAGCTTCTCTCAGCCCTCTTCTTCCAAAGTCCTGACTTTAACTTCAGTTTTTCTTCAGAAGGATATTACTGATAATGAGATTGCATTGATTCTCCTTGTCCTGGTCAGCCCCCAACCAAACTTGCAAGTAATTTAATCTAAAATGGAGGAGCCCCTTGTATTCTGCTCAGGCTTGGGTGGAGACAGACTCTTTTATCTAGATACCCCAAATCCAGGGGTGGTCTGATAAAAGAGGTATTTCCTCTGTTCAGGGGTGAAATGATGATGGAGTGATATCAGCCCCTGTGGGAAGGGTATATAAATGGCGCACCCTAAACCCAAAGTGAGCTCAGTTCCAGACTGGCTCCCATGCATGGAAGCATGCATGCTGCCTGCTTTGAGAGAAATAAACACTGATATGACCTAATCCTGTTTGTCTTTCTTCAACTCTGAAGGTTGACATTTTGGTACCATGACTTGGATTAGGAAAAGGAGTAGAGACTGGATTCCCCCAACAACGCTGGGATTAGGTGCCCAGGACTTATTCTCCTGAAAATTCTGACCCTGATGGGGGTAGGTAAGTGATAAGTCCTTTCTAAACCCCCTGCTCCTATCATTGGACTCCTGCCTGTTTGGTGCAGTCTGAATTTTTCTCTCTGAGCTGGCTCTGGGGATGAATGTTCAGGGTTGTTGTGAGGATCACATGATTGTAAAGTGCTAGGCACAGTGCTTGGCATAGGACAAACACTCTCTAAATGTTAACTGTTTTTATTATATCTTTATTAATTAGATGTAATTGTTTCATACTTGGTAACTTTATTGGTTTTTAGATGTAATCAGTATACAATGACAGTGGTGATGAGATAAATGATTTTCTGTGTAAGGTAATTTGGAAGTGCATTCAACTAAATTAAGGTCACCTGATTATTAATTAATTGCTTTTGTTTTAAGTTCTAAATACATGATATTGTTTATGGTATTGTTAAATTTCTAAATTTTCTTATGTCGTGTAATTTGGTAAACAATTGTATCACCTATGTTGTTAGATAAGCAGTTCCTCTTATAATCTAGATGTTGTTAGATTAAGAATTGTACTGTCAGAAAAAAATCAATGGGTTAGGAAGCTGTCAGGTCATTCTATCAGCCTCAAGTATTTACAAAGGTAGTTTTTTTTTTAAGGGAAATTGGTAATTATACAAAGAAAATACCTTGTAAAATCTCCTTTGTAAACCTACAAAGATTTTCGGAACCATCGAGTCATAAATCCTTATCAACCCTGTGTAAGAGTTTTCTGTGTTGTGGAATTCTTTTTTTTTAGGCAATTGGGGTTAAGTGACTTGCCCAGGGTCACACAGCTAGTAAGTGTCAAGTGTTTGGTCTGAGGCCAGATTTGAACTCAGGTCCTCCTGACTTCAGGGCCGGTGCTCTATCCACTGAGCCACCTAGCTGACCCCAGTTGTGGAATTCTTACTGAGTAAATGGGAATCTTTGCACAAAACAGGGGTATGATTTTCAAGTCTGCTTTATCTAAGGACGCGCGCGCGCGTGTGTGTGTGTGTGAGTGTGTGTGTATGCGTCTGTGTGTTGATGTGTGTGTGTGCATGTTAATTTGAAGGTTTGTGAGCTATCAAATTCACTATCTATGTAAGATTCCAGCATGTATTTATTTTCTTAATTTCTAGTGACTTATTTAAAGACAAAGGGAAGAAAAGATACTGAGTAAATTTTTGAATGCCTGGTAAACTTTGTTAATGTGATAAGGCTAATTTAACTGGGAATGGTCTTCTTGGCTTATAAAAACTGAATCTCCTCCTCATTACAAACACCTCTTTGACCAGAGAATCTAGGTAACTAGGAATTTTGTGGTAATTAGGAATTCAGTTTGTTATGGTACTTTGGGGATTTGTTTATGTTACTAAAAAGACATTTTACACCAACTGATAAGTTCTGATCTTAGAAGTTTCCAACTAATTTACTTCATGAGAGTTTAGTGATTACTCCCTTTAACCAAAAAAAATTTTTTTAAGCTATTTTTAAGAAAAGGAAATACTTTTACAAAGAAATATTTTGTAAAAATATTTTGTGTGATTTTTGGAAGGCCTACTAAATTTTCATTTGCAAGCTAATTTATTTTGATCATAATTTGATATTAATAACAATTATGTCCAAACCTATTGTCAATTTCCAAGTTTCATTCATAGGTTTTTGTTGTATCCTTGGACCAGCTTCAAATGGATGTTTTCAGAGAAACAGAGTCAAAGTCAGTAGCTCAATGGAAGCAACATCAGAGCTTCTCCCAGCACCCTTCTTCCAAAGCCCTGATTTTAACTTCAGTTTTTCTTCAGAAGGACATTACTGATAATGAGATTGCATTGATTCTCCTTATCCTGGTCAGCCCCCAACGAAGCTTGCAAGTAATTTAATCTGAGGTGGAGGAGTCCTTTATATTCTGCTCAGGCTTGGATGGAGACAAATTCTTTTGTCTAGATAATCCAAATACAGGGGTGGTCTGATTTCCTCTGTCTAGGGATGAAATGATGATGGAGTGCTATCAGTCCCTGCTGGAAAGTATATAAACTGTGCACTCTAAATGCAAAGTGAGCTTAGTTCCAGACTGGCTCCCATGCATGGATGCATGCATGCTGCCTGTTGTGAGAGAAATAAACACTGATATAACCTAATCCTGTTTGTCTTTCTTAGACAGAACTCTGAAGCTTGACACTATCAATGTTTTTATTAGAATCTCCCGGCTGTTAGTGGTATCCTACATCCCTCAATATTAGATTGTATTCACTTATCCATGTGTCAGGTACATCCCGCCCCCAAATAGAATATAAGGTTTTTGTTTATTTGTTTTGACCACAGCACCTACTATGTGCTAAACACTCAAAAAATAGAAGCAAAAGACAGTCCCTGCCCTCAGGAAGCTCAACTGTTACTTCTACTAAAACACACACAAACCAAAACCAATGCCAAGTCAAGGTATATATAAAGACTCCATTAACATTTGTTTAATAAATGAATGAATGAATCCTTACAAGAAAGCCTGATGAGAAGCTTTATATTTCAGCACTTGGAGTCAGTCTTGGGGAAGAATTAAACTGGCTCAAGTTTAAGGACCAACATTGACCCCTGCCTTGACCATCAGGCAGGACCAGGGACTCACCTTCTGGCTGCATAACTCAGGACAAGTAACCTAACATATCAGAACTCCAAACCACTCTCTAAAATTTAATTTAATGAATAACAAGACTGACAGGTTATCTGTAAATGGTTGGGATGGGCCAGGGGGTGGACAAGAAAAGGATTATGCGACGTTTATGGTTCCTGCCAACACTAAATCCTATAGTGATATGAAAGAGTAGTGGATCACAGAAGAAAGAGCTCTGGATTTAAAGCCAGAAGACCGAGATTCTTGTCCCAACTCTTCCAGTGACTACTTTCATGGACTTGGACCAGTCACAATACTTTTGTATGCCTCAGTTTTCTTCAATGTAAAATGAGAAAGGATGCTCTCTGGGGTCTGTTCCTACTCTAAAATGTCTATAGCTGCAAGGAAAACAATCAAATACCTCACAAACACACCTTTAACAAATGTGTGCAGAGGAGAAGCAGGTGAAAATGTCTCTCAAAAAATATCAATTAACATTTTACACTTACTAGCTGTGTGACCTTGGGCAAGTCACTTAACCCCAATTGCCTCACCAAAAAAAAATATATATATATACATATATGTATGTATATACATAAATTAAAGGAAAGGTGCTTATCATGACAAACTTTGAGTACCAGTATCTAAATGTAGATACAGCCACAACCTGGCTCCAACTATCTTTCCTGACCCTTGTCTACTCTGCTCCCCTTCATGCACTCCATGTTCTAGCCAATCCACCCTTCTTGGTGCTCTTCATACACAGTATTCATCTCTGGTCTCCATGCCTTTGAACAACCCGGACATCATGCTTGGAATAAACTCCCTTCTTACCTATACCTCTTGGAGTCCTTAATTTTCCTCAAAAGCTCAGATCGAATGCCACCTCCCACGTGAATCCTTTTCTCATTTCTCCAGCAGCCAGTGCCTTTTCCACACTGAAACTGCCTTTTATTCATTATATATGTGTGTATGTATGTATACACGTGTGTATGTAGACATATATTTGTGTACATATATGTATACTGTTAACAGGTTCTATAGGTTGTGTCAGAGTCCTTTGGTTTGCTTGTTTCTTGAGGGTATTTTATATTTTGAAAAATTAGGGTGATTTCATTTTGAGGGGTATTCCTGGGTATGATCTGGGCAATTCACATTCTTTATCCATTTGGTTCTTCCTGTGTGGATGGTTAGACCAAACTCTTGAATGGTTTTGAAACACTCCCAAGAGGCTCTACAACATTTCAAGGTTGTAAACAGCACAACTTCACTTCACCCGCAATCAGGAGCATCTGGAGGACCTTAGCCCTCACCATGGAACCTGCTCTGGATCTTTTCCCATATCAGTAGAGATAACCTTTGTCAAGCATATGTTTGTCTTCCTGTTTTATGTCTCACCTGATATTTATGATCAGAGGATTCTCAAACAGGGTTATCTCTGTTGTGATATCTTTCAAAGGATTTTGCATAATTTGGACATACAGATGGAAGATGTATTGTTGGAAAAGAACCTTAAGGTGGCATTTTTTCTACTGCATTAAATGGTTTTTCAGAATTAATAAGCAAAACAGTGAGATCTTTTCTTTTCAGTTAGGTAATAGTAATGATGTTTTATTTTTTAAAAAAATTTAACAAGGAAAAATCTATTTTTTCTCCTTCCCATTGAGAAGAAGAAAAAAAAATCCTTGTAATAAATATGCAGTCAATAAAAACAAATATCCATATTAGCCATAATCAAAAACAATATGTCTCAATCTGCTCTCCAAGTCCATTGTGTCTTAAAAGAAGTAGGTAGCATACTTCCTCGTGTATTCTCTAGAATCACAGTTTATCATTGCATTGGTTATAATTCTTAAGTATTTCAAAGATGTTTGTCTAGTAAAGAGGTGTTCTATTGAAGAATCTTATTTGTGAAAGCCTGCCTGTTCTTTATTAATATCTTCACCAAGGATGGATGCCTTCAATACATGTAAAGATGGTTCTCATAAAAAATTTATATAGATAGAAAAGTAGCCACACAGGTCAGTAGCTGTTAATGTTTTCCAAATTAACTTTTTTCAGTATTAACAAATTCTGAGATTCCCCGCCCCCGTGCCTTTGGTGTCTTTCTTACTTTGGTTGGATACCTTTTGATCACCTGATGCCCTCACAACTGTGCTGCATCCAAAGCACACTGTCCTCTGTATACAGTTAGTCTAATGCAAGTGTTTTTCTCATTTGTGTTCTCTTCAGTTCCATATTGATGTCCTATAAACATATTCAGGACTGTGATGTTAAGAGTCCAAGTATAGTGCTCACTATCTTGATGGAGAAAAAATGCTTGTTTAAAACAAATGTGAAGATCATTTCCATTTTTCATTTGTTGCTTTCTTTTTAGCTGCTCAAAGTCCTCTGGGCGAATTTTAAAGTTGGCTGTTTTGCCAAGCTTTCTTTAAATGGGTGTTACCCTCCATTGCTTCTGTTTTATGATACAATACTGCTCACAGTCTTCTGTCACCCTTCTCCATAAGATTTTTACAAATTAGTTTATATTCTAAACCAGTATTGGTTTTGACTGCCAACAAGTAGGGTTTTTTTTTTTTAAATCTTGCCAGCATGGTAAAAGCTTGTCCTAGGTGGCACAACCTTGAAAACTCAGGATCATCTCTACACCATGATGATGCATTAGAGCAGAACTTTGTGAAGGATTCTGCATCTATTGCATCAAATTTGTATTTAATTTTCTGTGTACCTGACACTTTTATCTCCCAACACTGCATTTTCACTGGCCATTCCTCATGCCTGGATTTCTTTCCAAGTTCATCCCCACTTCCTGACTTTCCTAAGATGCCAGTTAAAACCCCACCTTCTGCAAGAAGTCTTTCCCAATCCCCCTTAATGCTAGTGCAATGATCACCATCTTATCCTTTCTATAGCTTGTTGGCAGTTGTCTTCTCATTGACTCCCTCATTAGATTGTGAACTCCTTAAGAACAAGAAATGTTTGGGTTTTTTGGGGAGGGTTACCTTTTTTTTTATCTCCACAGCAGCTAGTACAGTGTCCAGCCCACTGTGGATGCTCAATAAATGATTGTTGACTTTTGTACATGCCCCTACCCCAGTAGAGTGCAAGGTATTTGAAGGCAGGGACTGATTGATTTTTTTTTTTTTGTCATTGTATCTGCAGCACCAGCTTGATGCCTGGCACATAGTAGGTACTTAATAAAAGCTTGCTGAATTGTTGAATGAATGACAAGATGTCCTACAAGGTTCCTTTCAACTCTGGGACCCTCTGTTTCTATAAATAGGGCAAAAGAAAGAAGCTAATCTATTGATAAGCTGGTAGGGAGGAAAAAGAAGAGACACAAGATGGTGCTAGTCACATAGGCATAAAAACCTGGATCCATACAAAGAAGCATAACACATGATCTCTTTACTCCAGGGTTACCTAGCACAGTACTTCACATATAACTGGAACTTGTCAAATGATGAATGAATGAATGAATAAATACAATCTAGATGGGGAGACAAGACATAGACATTTGAGACAAGTTATCTAAAAGTTAAGCACCAAATGAATGGAACAGATAATAAGAAATTCAAAGGAGGCACAGAGTATTATGGGTTGTAGTGGTGAAATCAAGCTTCATTAAGGTACAGGAATCTGAGGGTAGTCCTGGAAGCTTTGGATAAGGAAGCTTTGGATAGTTGACGAGGAAGATGTTCTAGGCAGAAGGAGCCTAATAAAACTTTTGCTAAAGAGAAAGCAGGGACATGAAGCCAGAGACCATGTATTATTTCATCTTTGTAAATCTCCCAATGCTGGATGCCCTGTACAAAATAAACATTTTTTAAAATATTTGTTAAATTGAATTGGAGGAAAAGATAGGAGGCTACTGGTATAATCCAGGTAATGAATTCAGGAATGAGGATGGAAAAGCAGGGAAGAATGTCAGAGCTGTTAGCTTTCTTTCTACAGATAACTTTGCAACTCAGGCACTGCTTCTGATTCCCAGGACAATGTTCCTTGGTTTAAATGTAAAATCACATAGACAAGGTAAATAAGAGGATTTGTCTTTTGTAAAATATCCCTATAGTAAGCTTGTGGCTTACTATAAAATAAACCATTTTCAAGAACTGGAATCAGGGTAAGGTTTCTATTTTCAAAATAAATGAAATAAAACTGTAATCTGAAAAAAAAAAGCAATGCCCAAAATGAAACAATGGGAAAAGAACTTTAGCAGCTTTTTTCTGGGATATTTTTCTCATTCTAACCACAATAACTCATATTTATATAGGATCATAGATCTAGAACTGGAAGAAATCTTTAAGATCAAGCCCAGGGGTGCCAGACAATGTCAGTGGATACCACAAAACTCTCAGGTGGGACCTGAACTAGATTAAAATATAATTGGGAAATACTTAACAAAATAAATAAAAATACAATAAAACAAAGGTAATGTCAGATGTGGTTATCTAAGTCAATAAGCTGTCTCAGGGATCCTTAGGTATGGAATTGTGGTCCCCATTTCTGTTTGAGTTTGACACCACTGCTCTGGTCCATTCTACAAATGAGGAAAATGAAGCTCAGACAGGTGAAATATCTTGTCACCCAGTAACAAGGAGCAGAGTCAAGAATTTGACTCTGGATTTCAAAGTCCTCTGACTTTCTTTTGTTCTTCCTTAGTAAAAATGAGAAGGGATAAGGCTAGTAAAACTGATGTTACCAGTGGGGACAAGTGGAAAGAAATTACATGTAATGGAAAGCTCTCAGTTGGTCTAATAATCAATGATGATGGGTTTTAATAATCAAATTTTTAAGCCAATAAAGTCTCCTGATGGCACTAAATATAAGCATACCCATCCACAGTTAATTTTAGGATGGGGAGGTAGTTCCCTTAGACTTTTGCAGCAAGCACGTAGGATATTGTGTTTACTATTAATTTTAAGGGCCTAGGGTTTCAGCCTCGGTCAATGGATCTCAATGCTTTGAAAGCACAGCAGTGTGAGCTGAGTCACCATCTACTAGTGATGCCATAAACTCACCATAAAAATTATCAAGTTTTTTCTCTTTCTCACCTATTTGAGCAAACACTTGTGCTAAGACATGGAATGCTGTTCCAGGTGCCCCCAGATGGGAGAAGATTAATTTCAGAAACTTTTGTGTATCAAGTTGTGGTTTTGAGAAGGTTTCTCCTGTAAGGCAAGTTATTTCCAGCAAATGCTTGTGAGCTTTGCTTAGATCTGTTGGGATTTTATCTTCCTTTAAGAGCATTCAGATGTGAAATTTCCCTGGGCAGAAAGTATTGAGTTGGGTGGGCCATGACCATGATTTTTCACATAGGCATCATAGGCAGCAGCACTAGATGTAATGTGACCTGTTCAAACCATGAGATGGTCATATTTAGCAACCATCTCTGCACACATCTTTTGAGTGGCTTCAGTGGACCAAGCCAGGTGGGAGGCTGCTAGAATGTCATGATCATATTGGGCAATTTTTGCTATTAGCTCCTGTTGTGCCAGTATCTTTTGATTCAGCTCCAGATTAATATTGAGTAATTTTTCAAGATTTTTGAGTCCAACTTTAACATCAAATACAGTATCTGTTAGGCTGAGTGATGATGATGATGACTTAAGGGGCAATTTTTCCATCCCTGTAGGAGTGCTTTTGATTTGATAGGGACCACTTAAAATCTGGTCTATATCCAACGAGCCTGAGTATAATGCATCAAAGTAAGTTCCAGAAAAGTCAGGAGTTGGTGTTCTGGATTGATTCATGATGACGCTTAATCTTGACCATTAATCTTCATCAGTCCTCTGACTTTCAACCCAGGGTCCTTTCCCATGGCATATGCTGGGGATTGAATTTTTATAAAGCACTTTCTCATTATCATAGAATCACATATTTAGAGCTGGAAGAGAATTGAAAGGTCATTTGCTCCAAAGTCCTCATTTTATGGATGAGGAAACTGAGGCTCAACTGGAGAGGTAATTTTATCCAAAGTCACATAGGTAATGACTTTGG
Organism: Vombatus ursinus; assembly: GCF_900497805.2. Taxonomy (NCBI): domain Eukaryota; kingdom Metazoa; phylum Chordata; class Mammalia; order Diprotodontia; family Vombatidae; genus Vombatus; species Vombatus ursinus. Next base: position 14,812,558 of record NW_020954562.1, on the reverse strand, counting down.
GCAGAGGTAGGATTCAAACCCAAATTTGAGTCCTGAGACTCAAATACAACAGCAGGGGGAAAGTATAAATGTCATTTCCCAAACTACTACAATGTTTGCTCTTTTGGATTCATTTTTTTCAGTTTCTCATAAGAAATATGAGAGTGCCATGATGAAACAGAAAGAACCCTAGAACACTTCCTTGTTAAAAGGGAGAGCTCAGGAGAGATGCTAAAATTATTAGGAAATGGAACTGATGGTAAAAATGAGCAGTCCCATTAAAACTTTTTAAAACTTTGTAAAATGCAAACAGCCACAACAAATACTCAGCTTTAACAGAGAAGACCTAAATTCCATTCCCAACACCACTACCTACTACTAGTAGCTGTATAACCTTGGGCAAATCACCCAGCAGCTCAGGGGACTTAATTTCCTCATTTGCTCAATGGACACGAATGACTACCTCAGAGCTGCTTTGAGGATCAAATAACATAATTTATATAGGTCAATTGGTCAGTCAAAAGCACTCACCTTGTGCTAGGCACTATACTAAGCACCAGGGATACAAAGAAAGGCAAAAGACAGTCCCTGCCCTCAAAGAGCTCACCTTCTAATGGAGACATGCAAATAACTATGCACTTCCAAGATATACACAGAGTAAAAGCAATACATAAATCATCATCACTATCATTATTAGTACTATTTTGTCTGTTCTATCAAATTTCAGTTGAATGTCATTCTATGCCTCCAGGAAAAGAACTCAACAAGAGGCATATGAGCCAGGAAACATCAGTGCTATTCCACCCTTATCTGAGCAGTTTACTCAGCCTCCAGTTTCCAACAAAGACCTTTAACATCTCTGATTTCCATCTAATACACCAATGCACAAGTTCATATTTTGAGAAGAGGAAGTCTTAAAGGGGAACTTCAGAAAATACACTAAATTTTATCCGTTATTAACGCCTGGTCCTAGACATATTGGACAAATCCTTTCTATATGACAGCTCCCCTGGAACCAGTTTCAATAGGGAGAAGTGAAAGAAAATATGGGCATCTTTAGTTGAGCACAAGGGTAAGGAAGGAAGGGAAGATTAGTAGTAGGAGAAAGGGGAAACAGAAAAAAAACAGGAAGGAAACTTCCCCTATTTCATCACATATCTCTGGCTAACTCAGAAAAGCAAATCAAAGTTGATTGTGCCTTCTTCATCCCATTAGTTAACCAGGAGCAGTCCAGAGGCCATCTTTAGAATCAGAGTTATAGAATGTTGGGACCAAAACCCTCCTAGTCCAATCCCCTCATTTTATAGAATTTTGCAAAGGGACCTATGGAGCTGCAAAGGCTCTTAGAGATCATCTAGTCTAAGCCTATCATTTTACAGATGAGGAAACTGAGGCTTGGAGACAATGTATCCGGAATCTTAGCTTCTTTTGAAGACTCAGATCAAGTGCCACCTTCTATGTGAAATCTTTTCTAGTGACCTCCCCTTTCCTTCACCCCTCCATGAGGTGCTATTACCATCCCCCTCATATTACCTCATATTCATTTTGTATAATTATGTGTATACTTATATACATGTTATATATGTATGTATCCTTATATACATGTTGTCCTTATTTAGAATGTAAGTTTCTTGAAGGCAAGGACTGTTTTACGTCTGTGCTTGTACCCAAATTACCACAGTGCCTGGCACATAGTAAATATCTCCAAAATGTTTGTTGATTGATTAACTGATTGACTTATCTAAGATCACCTAGTTAGTCATTCAATAAACATTTATCAAGCACCTACTATTTTTCAGGCATTGTGTTATTTGCTGGGTACACAAAGAAAAGTCAGTCCTTGTCCTTGAAAAGTTCATCATCTTCTAACTTATAATAGTCCTTCCATTCAATGGATAAGGTAACTGAGGCATAATAATGGCTAGTATGTAATATATATTATCTCATTTGATCTGTTCAACAACCCTTTGAGTTAGGTACTATAATTAATTATCTCTGTTATATAGATGTGGAAATTGAGGCTGAGAAAGGAGAAGTGACTTGCCCAGCTCTTATAAGTATCCGAGAAAAGATTTAAAATCCCGCCTTCCTGACAAGCAGATCACATAGCTAGTCAAGACTGAACTAGAGTTCAGGTCTCCTGATCCCTCAATTTGGTGATTTTTCTTCTTTATGTGACCAGGACAGTCACACTTAAAATCATTTTCTTTTCAGCCTCTTACCTCCACCCCAAAATGCAAGCAGGTTTTAAAAGTCCTTCTTAATTGGAGAACCGTCTCCTTCTATTATACGAATACTTTGTAGTGGTTTGACCATAGTTAATCCTTGCTCGGTCTTTAGTGTCTCCATCTGCAAAACAAGGCTGTCGGCCTGGATATTCTCTAAGGTAGGTTCCTTATGCCTCTAAACGTTCGATCCCACTTTGGACAGAGCGCTTGATTTGGAGTCAGAGAAGCTAGGCTTGAATCCTGTCTTTGCCATTGAGTTGCATTGACTTTGACTGTGGGTTAGTCACTTGAATCGTTCTAGGTCTTAAGTTCCCTCAACTAAATTAAATAAATAAAGGGGTTGACCTAGACTCCTTTCAGCTCCAAATCTACTCTCCAGTTTCAGTCATTCATTTCACTTTTACATTCTCTGGCAGTGACCTAAAACCAGGGTTTGACTCCAGCCCTCAGGGATTGGAGATCTGGGTACCACTGAAACCCCCCAAAGACAACAGGCTCAGGGGGCCGGGTTTGTTTCTTTCTCTCTTTCTTTGTTTTCCCATTATCTGAGTAAAGGCTCAGCTTTCAGGGCCGAAGTGAGCCCAGGATTGAGAGATTTTTTTTTTTTTTTAATGGACTAGCAAAAGGAAACTGAACAGTTTCAGTAAATTGCCTAACAGCCCTGACACTGCGCCTTAAGGGAAGGAAGCCTTCACTTTCACCAGCAGACTTAGAGACGCTAATAGCTAAGCCCTCTACCCATTCGACTCGGGGGTTCCAGGGCTGGGCGCACCTGGTCCCTGCACGTCCCCAAGGGCACCCCTACCTAGTACAACTCCCGGGAAAGACAGTAGACGTACCTAAGACCCCAGGACGCTCCTTAGGGTCTGGATTAGACAGGTCCAGGTGCGCTCTGTTCAGCTAGCTGGATTACAGCTACAACAGCTACAGGCTGGATGGACACGGGGTACAGGATGCAGGCTGTGGGATGTGCGGAGCTGGAGGAAGGAGGGGGTGTCTGTCTTTGCCCCGCCTCTTCTCAATCGCTCCTACCAGTTAGGGACTTGCGAGAGTCTAGGGAGATGAGGCAGCGCAGGGGGGAAAGAAGGACGGAACACCCGAGGTCCCTTTCCTTCTCGCCCACAGATGGACGTCCAAACTACAGCCTGTTCAGAGTGGTTGGCAGGCGGGGTGGGAGGGAAAAGAGAGGAGGGAGGGAGGAAGCAGACAGAGAGAGACAGAGAGAAACCACACTTTCCTCTCCTTCTCTTAGTCCCAGGTATCTCTTCATCCCCGCTCATATGTTCAGTCCACAGTTTACAGTTTTCCGAGGGGAATTCCCCTACTTCCACACTTTCTTCTGGTCAAGAAGGGGTACAAACTGGAAATTTCAGAACAAGGAGTCTGGTGATTCCTACTCCATCCCCTCTCCCCAGCTCCCCTTCAAACCCAGCTGGAAAATGGAGCAAAGCAAGGCTGGAGAGAAGACAACTTGCCCTGGGTTCAAATTCCGATTCTGCTGCTTACTAGATGCCAGACTTTTAGAAAATCAGTTCCCTCTCTGGGGCTCCTCGTCCGCTTCTGTAGAATGAGAGACTTAAGCTGAAATACTCTCTACAAGGAGGCTTTCAGCTCTAAATCCTGGATCTTAAGGGGATGGGTGCAGAACATGGAAAAAGAGAGTTCTATCCAAAGCTGAGCTACACCTGGCTCCTTGCCACCAGGGGCTTTCCTAAAGCAGGAACAACCAGATAGAATTTGGTCCTAGGCAAATGAGAAGGCGGTGATGAGGCCAAATGTCATCTCATAAATGGTGAACCTCAGAGGTTCACCGGTGCAGAGCCAGAGAGCTCTCTGTAGCCCTCTCCTCTCCTCCTGGCAGAGAGAGTCTGGCTCTACTCTCCGACTGAATTCTCCCTTTTCCCAGATCTCACTTCCGCCCTCTAGACACTGGTTCATTTCATTTTTTGTTTACACTCTACTCCAGTGTTCACCACCTACAGCTTTCGTGTCAAGAAAAAAAAAAATCCCCAAACCTCAGCAATATTTAGACTAAGAAAGCTGATAAGTATGTCAAGCCTTCCTTGTGGTGAAAAAAGCACTGGGTTTTGTCTTTCTTGACTATGCAAGTTACAAGGATTTTTGTTTTTCCTTCTATTTCAGTGGAGATAGGGAGTGAGAGAAAAATCAAGGATTTCAATCGGAAAAAGTAAAATAAAATTTTTTTTAAAGCAAGATGGTCTCCAATTTTAAATTAAGATTCATCCTGCTATCCTTTAGTATTAAGCCAAATTTTATCCAAAAAAACCGATAGACTCCTTTTTTGATCCGAAAAATTTGGTAGTTTGGGTCAAGAAAATTATTGGTAGAGAGGGGGCAGCTAGGTGGCGCAGTGAATAGAGCACCCACCCTGGAGTCAGGAAGACCAGAGTTCAAATTGGACCTCAGATATTTGATCACTTGATACTTACTAGCTGTGTGACTCTGGGCAAGTCACTTGCCTTGGAAAAAAAGAGTAGAGAGCATTTTTCTCCCCTTCAGGGGAAAAAGTTTACAAGCTAAAAGAAAATTAAGGAAAAGTTATCAAGTAAAAAAAAAAATTGGCTCTTTTATTAACTTACTACTAATGTAATATTTTAATCCATTGGAAGTTAACTCAATAAAAGGGCTTTGTTTATCCTCTCTGAATAACCCTCTGGCTATCACACTAAAACTTACTGAATGTATGGCCCATATAAACTAGTTACCTCTATTTCTTCATCAATATCTGTCTCTCCCACTAGCTTTGTCATGGTGTCCAAATTGGCTTTCATTAGAGTAATTTATTAAAGGCCACCTGGAGCCAAGCATTTTTTTGACTATGGTAAGGCTTACTGCTTGTTGGTCATATTAGAATGATTTTTTCTGATTATCTGATTAAAACCCCTGATAATGCCATGGAGAACAGGCCCTGTGCACTTCAGAGAAGTATGCAGTTCCTGTTGGTTCCCGGAAGTTCTGCTAGTCTCCTTTCAGGACAACCCAGTCACCCTTATTTTGCCCCAGGCACAGACTCTTGAGAATTTCAACAATAGGAATCTTGTCAGAGCTGAATTTCTTCTTGTGGACTTTTCACAGACTGTGGCTGGGCCACAGTAGTATCTAATATTCAACCAACGTTCGAGTTGGAAGGAGAATTGAGGAAATTTGCATTTGGGGGAAGAGGGGAACTCCAAAATTTTGCACAGCTCATCTCCCCCTGCTTTTGTTTTCCCCTTCTTTTGAATTTCTTGGTAGTAGCTATTCCTATCCTTAGATCACTGCAGTAGCAGGGATGGTCACTATCTGGAGACCAAAAAGATAACAAGAGCATTGCACAACCAGGATCTGGGGTTCTAGCACCATGAACAGATCCTAATCCAGTCCCAATCCTTGGTCTCTCCAAACTGTTCAGTTGGGCTCGTAGGCACTTCATTTGCCATTATTCATACTCTAATCCAAGTTCATAGAATGTTAGAACTACAAAGGACCTTAGAGGCCATCTTAGTTCAATCTTCCCATTTTATAGATGAAGAAACTGAGACCCAGAAAGGTGAAGGGACTCACCTGTTAACATGAACATTGAATTAGTAGCAAAGTTGGGACTAAAATTCTTCTCATTGCACCATGCTTCCTAAAAGTTTCATTATATACAAAAATATTTATTGCAGTGCTTTTATTGTAGTAGCAAATAACTGGAAGGAAAGTATTCATTGATTATAGAATTGTGGAATAAATTGTGGTATATGAAATATTATTGTGGCATAAGAAACAGCAACTATGAATTCAGAGAAACTTGGGAAGATTTGTATCTTATGTTACAAGAGATCATGACTTTAGAGGACTGAGGGTGACAAGGAAATGACAAGGAATGAGGGCATATATTATGGGAACTGTCTGATGTATTGGTTTGTTTTTATTAAACTCTAACTCTTTGTTACTAGGGGGAGGTTCATTTAAAGGAAACCATTAGGAAGTAAACAGTGATCTCATTATTTTAAAATAGTATCATTATATTACCCAATAGATAAGTGGTCAAAGAATATGAATAAACAATTCCCAAAGGAAGAATTGTAAACTATAAACAACCACATGAAAGAATGATACAAATCACTAATAACAAGAGAAATGCAAATCAAATCAACTCATAGGTTTCATATCACACTCTGTAAATTGGTAAAGATGCCCCAAAATGGTAATATTCAGTGTTGGCCAGGTTGTAGAAATATAGGCACACTGACATATTGTTAGGGGAGCTATGAAATTGGAAAGCAATTTTGAAGTATGTAAATAATGTGACTAAAATATTCATATCCTTTGACCCAGAGATTTTGTTACTAGACTTGTACCTAAAAGAAGCCATTGATAAGAAGAGAGACCCCATATACATCAAAATATTTATAGCTCTGGGTGAAGGTACCACCACTGCAGCCATGTGGAGTTGGCAATCCCTGATTCTCCTCTTCCTGACTCACTGTTGTTCAGTCTCACAGAAGAATAAGTCAGTCACGAAGCCATTCCACTGCCATGGCATTCAAAGACATGGCAGGACACTTGTGAAGACCAAAGTGGTCATTGACCAGATCTGGATCACCTTCACCAGCTACAATGTGAAATCAATGGAGAAAATGTGTGCCAACCCAATTAGAGGAGCCAAAGAAATGTACTTGAAAGTGAAGAGACCTGTTCGAATGCCCACCAAGACAATTCGAATCACAACTAGAAAAATTCCTTGTGGTAAAGGTTCGAAGACTTGGGATCGGTTCCAGATGAGAATCCACAAACACCTTATTGATTTGCACAGTTCTTCTGAAATTGTTACACAGATCACTTCTATCAGCATTTAACCAGGCACAGAAGTTGTCACCATTGCAGATGCCTAGTCAAGCATTTCTTTTAATAAATTGATTCCAACTATTAAAAAATATTTATAGCAGCACTTTTTGTGATAGCAAAGAATTAAAAACAAAATAGATGCCCATAGATTGGGGAATGGCTAACAAATTGTGGTACACGAATACAAGGAAATATAGTAATATTACATATATATATTGTTATAAGAAATGATGAGTGTGATGAACATAGAGGAAAAAGGAAATGACTACATAAATTGATGGAGTAAAGGAAGCCAAGCCAAGAAAACAATATATATAATAACTATAACAATGTAAGTGGGAAACAACCACACACAATCAAAAGTGAAATTGCATGTTTTTGGACATAAAAACAAAAGTCATCAATAAAAATTCATTTTTAAAAGATATACCCCCAAATTAGCTTTAATAACATGTAAAAAAGATGTGTTTTAAGATGACAAAAAAGTGTCTGTCAATATGAAATTATAAATATTACTTATGCAACACAAACCCTCACTGGGGTCTATAGAGGGATTAATGCATGGGATAAGGTGTTTGCAGTTTCATGTTACGTTGTGGGGGTCGTCTTGAATGAATTCACAGACTCAGACCATCTCCAATCTAAGAAAAGGCATTTATTGAGAGTGACACCTCTCCAGCAGAATGGGTGTCACTCTCAATAAAGACAGAAAAAAAAAAAAAAGACAGGCAATTTTATAGTGCAAAGGTGTTGATTATGCAACAAAAATTATGAATATTAAAAGGCAGGAGGGGTTAATCAAGGGATTAGGTAATATAGGAGGGGTCTCAGTCTCAGTGGAACTGTACATGTGGTTACCCACAATGCATACAGAAAAACCTCTTGGGGGGGACATGAATGTATGATAATGATATTATAATAAGCCTCTCTACAGCATAAGTTCACCTAAAGGATAGCTTTTTGTTATTACTGCACAGGTGCGTACTTAGGGAAAGTTTTTTTTTTATCATTTTTTATCATTTATTTTATTTTATTTGTATTCACTTATTTTATTATTTATTGTTTTGGGGTCTGCATCATGCTTGGGCATCCTGGTGGTGCTGCCTTCTGATTGACCGACTATCGTGGTCCTGTCTTGTGATTAGATGAATGTGGTTGTGGTCAAGTGCATGGACATAACTGCTGTTTCTGTGAGGAATATGAGGAATGGGTCTGGGGGCAGTGGCTAGCTAGAGGCAGTGACTAGGATTCCATCATATGGACATGATTGCTGCTCCACTGGGGCATGACTTCATGGACATTCCTGCTATTCTAGTGAGGCAATAAGGCATATGTGAGGAAGTTAGGATATTGAGTCGGGGAGCAGTGGCTAGGTAGAGGCAGTGTGCCTGCTGTTCAGTGAGGCCTACAATTGAATCTGGAGGCCTGTCGTGCAGTTAAAGCCAGATTGTGTGGTTAAATCAGCATAAGTCTGCTGTTCAACAAGGCCCATAAGAAAGTTAGAATACTGGGGCAGCTTTATTAGGATTTCATCAAAGAAATGGGACTATGACTTTCAGAATCCCTTCTAATGCTAGGATTCTATGAATATAAACAGAAATCACATCCATCAGAATTTGACATTAACCTTTTCACTACCTAGCTCCACTGTTACCAAGTTTACAGAACCCATGTTCAAGATGCAGCTGGCTTGTAAATAAGAATAAAATAAAGAAAAAGTGTAAAACTTATGTTATAAAAGGTCAGGTAGAGACATAAAAGTTTCTTACCTGTACTACAAGGGCTTCTCAATGAGGTTGGTAATCACTTGAAGAGTATTGACTTCACACACACACACACACACACACACACACACTAAAGGGATGAAGAATGGGCATCACTTAGACTATGGTATATAGTTGAAAGGGCAGTCCAATGATCTAATACATCAATGCCTACATCTAGGCAGTGTAAGTGGACAATGAGACAGGCCTAGAATCAAATCAGAGGAAGAGAGGAGGTTGAATTTCATTTTAGAAACTGCAGTGCTTTTAAGGGTCCCAAGGTACTCTCCAGAACAAAGGCCCATTTAAAATAAAACACAAATGTTCTCCTGGTTTCTCATCACACTCTACAAATTGGTAAAGATGAGAAAAAAATGGTAAGAGTCAATGTTGGAGGGGTTATGGACACAAATGTTCTCCTGGTAATACTTTCAAATATTAGATCACCATAGACTTTGAAGACTCAAAGGCAGTTATGTGGTACAATGGGTGGAGCACTGGGCTTGGAGTCAGGAAAACCTGAGTTCAAATCCAGCTTCAGTCTGAGCCTCAGTTTCCTCATCTATAAAATGGGAATAAAGATAGTACCTGCCTCCTAGTGTTGTTGTGAAGATAAAATAAGATATTCACAAAGCACTTTGCAAACCTTAAAGTGCTATAGAAATGTTAGCCATAATCACAGTTGTGGGTGAGATACATACACACACGCACACACGATGGCAGTAGCATATCCCAATGATTTCCTGAGCACAAGAAGTGGGCAAGTCACTTTGTGTCTCTTGGTTTATAAAATGAGGGGGCTTCAGTGTTTAAGGGTCATGTCAGCTGAAATCCTAATGGTTCTATGTGTTGTGATGTATAAAACATTCAAGAGACATAGTTTCTGGGTAATCATTTTTATTGATTATGCTAGCATATAATTAATAAAAGGGTCAGGGGCACTCTTGAATGCCAAAGACCCCTCATGGAACCCACTCAACATTTATATGCCTTTGGAAGAGCAGGTGTTCCTGAGAGTGGCAACCAACTCTGATTGGTTAACATGGAATGAGAGAATGAATATTATAATGAGAGGTGGGCTTATTTTGATCAGGGTCTGGGGGACATGACTCTGATCATTCAGTCTTGGTCAAAGAGACTTACCTATACCTGTATCACCACTTCTTGGGTAATCCAAAGAAAATGGAGAATCCACTTTTCCCAGACCTGTCTGAGTAAAACACAACGGGTTGGAATCCACCAGCTCACCTGAACTAAAATTTCTTTATGTTTTGAACAGATCTGAGTTTTCCTTCTCATTATCAGCCTGCACTTCAAAGGTTGCCTGAATAACCTACAAGGGCTAATTTCTGAATGAGGAAGTAAAGGGGAAAAACCTTAGTCTTAATTCAATAATTGTTTGTTAATAATAATAAATAATACATTAAATATCAATTATATTAATATCATTATAATTTATATTTGCATTATATTATAAATTTATATTTAAATTATGTGAAATATTAATATTAGATAAATAATATAATAATTAGTAATAGGAGAGAAATAATAATTTCTCTCAGTATACCCTGAATCAAGAACCTAACTCACAAAATGAAAGCCTTCAGGTGGTTTCAAAGCTACTTTTTGCTCCTTTAGGTCATGGCTTTCATGTTGGGGGTTACTAGCTGGCTCTCAGATCAAAGGAAAAAGAGAATCTGTCATCTACATAGATACAAATCATAAAGCCAAACCAAAGCTTGTTTTTGCCTTCAGAAGGCAAATGTGTCGCCTTCTGAGCATCTTTTGACTTCATTGACCCTATGCTTCTGGTTAGATATACTTTGTCATAATATTGTCTCCTTTTAGCGTGATCCAGCCCAGTTGTCTCCTTGATTTTGCTTTAGAATGAATCTCCTCTGCATCACCCAACACAAGATTCATATACTCTTTGTTGTTCAGTGGTGTCCAACTCTTCATGACCTGGTTTGGGGTTTTCTTAGTAAAGATACTGGAGTGGTTTGCCATTTCTTTCTCCAACTAATTTTACAGATGAGGAAACTGAGGCAAACAGGGTTAAGCGACTTGCCCCAGGGTCACACAGCTAGTAAGTGTCTAAAGCCGGATTTGAACTCAGGCCTTCTGAGTTCTACCCAGTGGGCTGCCCAGTTGCCCTCATATACTCATCAAAGCCAATTATGCAGTCCTCTATTCACATATCTCCTTGCTCAGTTATCAACACCTGAATCTGGAACTGATTTTGGAGATAACTGAAGATGAGGTTGATGGCCCCATCACCTTCTGCACCTTCTGGCCCTTACAATCATTTTCTAGCATTGATTCTGGCTCTCCACTTATTATCTAAGTCATTTCACCTCCCTGGGCCTCAGTTCCTCCAACTATATTTCACCCTTGGTGGCACTGACTGCTATTTCTGAGGCATCTGGGTCCTGGGGAGTCCCATGCTTATCCTGATGACTTGAACCCCAGAGCCTGTTGGGAAGAAATGCTGAGTTAAATCTTGAGCTCTCTAATTCTAATAGTCAGTGACTTGTCCCTCATCCCCACCTCACTCTGTGGAGGAGCAACTTTAACTACTGGCCTTCAAAGAACCTCTATCTACTGGCCAACCCGTATCTCCTTCCAGACTTGCTATAATTTCAGTGAAGGCTAGTCATGTGACCTTAGTATAGCCAGACTAGGATAATTAGACTTAGTATAGCCATGACTGAGGATAATTATTTTTTTGGATACTAAATGCAATGTTTTTACTCTTGGAATAAGCTCTGTACAGTACAAAGTAATAAGAAAACAACTTGTAATCACAAGACATTTAATGAACATCTACAAATCTGCCCTGCTCCTAAGGCCCTGGAAGATCCAGACACAGGACCTACCTCAAATTCAGACATTCTAATCCTTCTTTGAATGGTCAAGGGAGGGAAGAGACAACACAGTTTAAAATTCAATGTTGTACCATGCATAACCTATGTCAAATTGCTTGCCTTCTCAATGTGGAGTGGGAGAAGAGGGAGATGAGGGAGGGAGGGAGGGACAGAATTTGGAACTCAAAATCTGAAAATAGGAATGTTAAAATTATTTTTACATGTAACTGGGGGAAAATATTAAATTTTTAAAAATTCAACATTGTACTCATGCGTTCAGCCAGATTGGTCATCAGATATCAAGGTAAAAATTCTGGAGGAATTCTGCATCTGGGACTTATGGCACAGAGGATGGAGTCAGGGTACAGAGACTCAGAAGCAGCATAAGCTTTTCTTGATTTGGACTTCCTGGTCCCTGGTCATCATCTCTAGACTGCAGGTAGCTCATCACTCATGGAGTATGGACAGACTCAAAGGCTGGCTCCAGTAAGGAGAAGCTGTCAGCCACGCGTCCTGGTATCCAACCCTGAGCATGAGTGCTTCTGCCCCTACAGCAGTATCTCCTGTTACCACAACCCAGCCAAATATGCAGATCCCCATGACCAGAAAGGGACAGACAGAGTGGATGGGGCACTAAGTGTAAAATGTGGGGGTTGGACTGTGGGACCTCTAAGGTCTGTTGCAGCTCTAAATCGATGAGCCTAAGATCTACATATGATCCTATGAGGGGCATCGTGACATGATAATTAGAGGACCTACTTGGGGGTCGAGATGACTTGGGTTCAGGCCCTGCTCCTAACATATGCTATCTATGAGATCCAGAACAAATCACTTAGCCTCTCAAAGGCCTAGGTAATTCTTTATAAGTTGCTAATGAGATGCCAATCTGCACAAGCAGAAAGGGTTCCCACACAGGGAATCCCCTTCATTGGAAAAAAAATCAAAGGTCTTAAAAAAAAATCCTTAAAATTATTAAAAACACCCCCTTGGAGTGAAAAATCTGTTCTCCTAAGCCAAGGAGTTGCAGTCTCTGCTACTGGGCCCACCCTCACAAAAGAAATATTAGAGGTAAAATAACATCCCATCTTGCTTTGACTTTCCTTACATTTTCCAAGCATCTGCCACTGTCTGGGAGTTGCTAGAACACAGAAGAGACTGCTTCTGTCCATCTCTTACCATTGTTCTGGCTCCTAATCCAGCTACTGCTATCACTACTCTAAAAAGATAAAAATTACAAGCAGGGAGATGGAGGAGCCCCAGGACTCTGCCTCTGCCTCTCTTTTGCTCGGTCAGTCTGCTCTGCTAGTTTCAAAGCAATAAGGTCAAACACTTCAGAACAGGAGCCTGCGCACATGCTGGAATTGGAGAGTCTGAGCCTTTCCCAGACTGTCTGGCCATGCCCTTTTGAAGTTGCAGAACCACACCCAGAAACTCAGGAAAACCCAGACTTGCTTAGAATTTTCAATAGATGGCTCCATATCCTTTCTGAGGGAATTCCATGGGTAACAGAGGAAAAATCCTAGAGTGATGGTAGAACCAGGAAAAAAAGAAAGAGATTTGGAGTCAGGGAACCTATGGTTGAATGCCAACTTTGCTGCTTACTTCCTGTGTGACCTTGGGCAAAATAATAAACTTTTCTGAACCTCAGTTTTTCTCATCTCTAAAATGAGTTAGACTCAATGACTTCTACAGTCATTTCTGGCTCTAAGTCTATGAACAATTATTCCTGTCCTCAAAGTATGAGGAAAGACAAAAGCTGGCTTAACAGAGACAATAGACATCTCTGCTTCAAAGAGACAACAGCATGTATATATTCTCAGCTCACTGGGTTTTGCCTAAAGGAGACATTCACATAGAATAAGAGAAGATTAAGTTTGAATTTCACTTCAGAGAGTCCCAGGCTTTTGCCTGTGCCAGCTGTGAGAGAAACTTGCACAATGTGTATGTCTGTCTGGTCTCCACGTGACTTCCATGAAATCCCACGTAAGACTGAACAGACTCTCTGATTCAAGGCAATGAAAACAACTGGTAAAGAAAGTTCCTACTTTTGAGAGCTCAGAGAGTAGTCACCAGCAGTGGTAAGGAAATTCCTTCAGGAGGCAAGAGCAGTCAGCAGGGTGCTGGCTTTCATGTAGAAACTGAAGGTTTGGATTTAAGGTATTTCAGACAGGCCCTAACACACATCACTTCTTTTGATCCTTAACAAGAAGTCTTCGAGGTGGGAAATCCATGCTTGGATTTCCCATTTTAAAGATGAGGAAACTGAGGCCTAGAGAGAGCAGTGTCATACCTAGGTTCCCACAAGTTCACAGGCTCATAGATTATGAACTGGAGAAGACCATCTAGTCCAACTCCATTTCTCAGATGAGGGAACTGAAGCCTGGAAAGGGAAGTGGGTTACCCAAAGCTACACAGGAGTCAGAAACCAACCTAGGCTCTTCAATCCCACCTGCACCATCTCATCATCAATTTCCCAAATACTTTCACTCTAGTACCTCCACCACTGCCAATGCAGGGGGCGGGGAGGAAGGGCATCAAGGGAAAGAGGGGGAAGAGGGTTCAGCTCTTTCAGCTGTCAGCTAATTTCCATTTTCCTCAAAGAAATCATTTTCACAAACTCATTTAGACCCTTGGCCATTTGACTATATGGGTAATACATACACCTTACAAAGCTACATATGTATACATGCATCGAGTAATGACTCCCCAGTAGGCACTCTGTTCTGTCCTCAGTTCAGAGATCATTCTTCTTGGCAGAGAAAGAAAAAGAAAACAATTGCTGAGTAGTTCTGCCTTTTCTCCGTCATCAACCATCATTGACTAATCTAATGTCCCAATGTTTCTCTGATCCTCTTCTTTTCCCTCAAACAGCTAAAAAAGTAAGTTCCTTTTCTGTCATCTGTACATTCTCTTGACAGTTTCTGTCCTAATTTTCACTGGACTATATCACTCATACTTCCTCTTAGGTCCCCTTGTTTCCATCATCTCACTGTCTTTTGAAAGTCTAAGTTGGTTTCCTTTGTATCCACACTGATCTCTTTAGACAATTCCTCATTTTCTTCCTCACTGGGATTCTCATTACATCTTTGCAATTTCATCCTTAAGAAACAGTTTCTCATCTCTCTTAATTCCCTGAATCCTTTGAAAGTTGGTCTCACAAAATCTGGGGTATATGCTATATGTTATGCTGGCTTGCCCTTCCACATCACACATTCTAAAATTGAGGGGGCAATTCTCACCAAGGTCCCCATCATTTCTACTCAAGCAGCAAGTTCCTCCTTGTGGTGAGTCAGCAACTCCCTTTTGTTGGTTCTCTCACTTTCTCAACGAGGAAACTAAAGGAATTATTAGCTGCTCTGTTGTGAGCAGTGAGGTACAACAGATATCTGGATAACTCAAGTCCTCCAGCATTGCCATATCATACCTTTGTGCCGGGGCTGTGATATTTCCTAGACTCCTCTCCTATTGTTTTTGTTTGTTTTGTTTTGTTTTTGGTTGATGTTTTCTTTTGCAACATGACTAATATGGAAATAGGCTTTGCATAATTCTACACGTATAACCTATATCAAATTGCTTGCTTTCTCAAGGAGGGAGGAAGAGAATTTAGAACTCAAAAATCTTGAAAACAAATGTTAAAAATTGTTTTTACATGTAATTGGAAAAAATAAAATATTAAAATAATAAACAATTTTTAAAAAACTCCTCACCTATATTCTCTTTCTGTCCAGGTAGATTATAGTATGGTGGCTAATAATAAAAGGATTTGTTCTGTAAAACTTGGATTCAGTCAAAAGGCCACACCCAAGGACCTAGAAAGCCACAGATGGCTTCGAGGCCACAGGTCCCCACCCCTGGTATATCTGAATGGTAAACTCACTTGTTTCTGTTTCGGCTGATCTTCACCTGTGCCTACCCACAGCATCCCTGCTGTTGCTATTTTCTCATATGAGTAAGAGAAGCAACATGGTAAAGTGGGGAAAGTCCTAGGAGAAGAGTGCTTTATGATACTGAAATGAACACATACAGAGCCAGGGATACGGAAAAAGGGAACCTGGGCTCCATAATCAGACAGGGCCTCTGCTCCTGATGGACTCTCTGACCTCTAGTAAGTCACCTACGATCTGGAAACTTAATTTCCTTAGCTATAAAGCAGGCAAGTTGGTAGGGGCCAGCTGCAAAAGAGGCTTCAGTTCTAATTTGTCTTGCAAAAGTGATGTATCCAATCACACAGACTACAGGAGAAGTGTCTTACAAGTATGCAAGGCTAAGTATTTAATTCCCCAGTGATGCAAACTTCATCAGAGAAATAAGGGAAAAAGGTGATAGCCGCAGCCACATTTCATTTCCTCATGGTTCCAAGACAATACAAACAAGAGATCATACCAAGACCCAGACAGATATTCTTATTTCTCTAAAACCAAACCAAACCAAAACAAAGTAAAACAAACAAACAAACAAACAAAAAAAAACCAAAAACCTGCAAGTGGCCAAAGTTCATAGTTTCTTCTACAGTCATCTTCCCTCAGTTCTGTTAATGACTGTTTAAGTAGCAATTTAAAAATCAAATCAATGAAATTATAACCAAAAAGGCAAACAAAAAGATCAGCTAACAGGTCAAAAGCTCTCTCTCTAACACTATAAACTGCAGAACAGGTGCTCATTTGCATTACCAGAGGGAGTTTTCTTACCTTGAGTTCCCTAGATAATGGGACCTATGGGTACACACAAAAAACAAACCCAAAAACCCAACCACTACCTGTGTTGAACCCAAGGAAGTGGTAACCACCTACAGAGCCTAACTCTTTAGAGGCTGGAAAGCACATCAGTCAGCCTGAACCTTTTATGTGGGTCTGAGAATACAGTAGACGCAAAACATAAAAGCGGTCCCACCCTTGGGAATGCCAGGACAATCTGGCCAGCAACCAGGCTGAGGCTCCCGGTGTAATGAGTGACATTACCCATTGCTAGATGGTTCCCAGTATTGGAGTGTATTTAAAGTGTACTTTATATATAACTCCCATATACATTACATGTGATATCTGTATTTGGTTTACTACATGTAACTTGGCCACATAATGCTATATACAGTAGCTATGATGAATCATGTTTTCGTATATTTCATCCGTTACACTCTAGGCAATTACAATGTGTATATTAAGTACCACATAGCTGCACTGGCCTATGTAACTGGTATGATGGACATTTAATGTTAATGTATGTAAAATAAAGGATTTTCATATATGTATATGTATATATGTATATGTATATATATGTATGTGTGTATATGTGTGTGTGTGTGTATGTGTATATGTGTGTGTGTATATATATATATACACACACACACACACACACACACACACACACACACATATACACACAAACTATTCCTGGACTCTGGTGACATTTTTCAGAGAATGTAAATTTTTAAGTGAGGGGAACGTAGAAGTGACAGAAGTGGAAACAGAGGCTAGCAGTTCTATTCTTGCCTCTTCTGGTGTTTCTGGTGCTTTCTAAAGGCTTATCTGTACTGCAGCGGATGACTTTGGCATCCTCAGCGTCTGACCAAGCTCTAGGCATTCCACATGGCCTGCTTCAGCCGCCTTCTCGGTTGTGGGAACAAATTGTTCTCATCCAACTATTCCCCCGGGGCAAGTCTATACACAGTTGAGGCAGAAATTCACTAACCAACCCACTGATGGGTCTGATGCCTGTTGGTCACTCTCTCTATCTATCTGGTTTAGCCCTTGATGATTTTATTGGGGTGTGGCCAATGGGCATACTACAGTTTTTTGTTGTTGTTGTTGTTTCTGTCATCTAGGCAATGGGGTTAAGTGACTTGCCCAGGGTCACACACCTAGTGAGTGTTATATGTCTGAGGCCAGATTTGAACTCAGGTCCTCCTAACTCCACAGCCAGTGCTCTATCCACTGGGCAACCTAGCTGCCCCCCCCCATGCTACAGATTTTTGCAGCCACAAGTGAGAGTTGGGTGCCAGGTAGACACTAGAGGTAGATGAGCAGCCCTAAAAAAGGGCTTGGCAAGCCCCCACACCAGAGATGTTAATCTTTCTGAATGCCCCCATCCAACCCAAAGCATTCTATAAATAAGCTATTATCTAGATGTGAGTTTTTACGAGGTTTTTGCTATGTCCTCCTATAGGACAAAGACCAACGGGACCTAGAGCTAGAAGGGCCTGCAAGGGTTCATCTGGCCCAGCTTCCTAATTCTGAAGACAAGGAGTCAGGGATAAAGTGATTTATTCATACTGGCAGTAAGTAGCAGAGTCAGGATTTGAACCCATGTCTTGAATCCAAATCTAGTACTCTTTTATATCATCCCATGCTGTCCCTTTTATAACTTCCAGAAGTTTCTCCTACACTGCTCATTAGATACACAGTGAACTTCTTTAGTATTGAGAGAATGATTATTAAATAATTGCTAATAGTGGGGAAACTTAGGATTTATCCCTCCCTGAAACCTTACTCTCTACTGGGTCAAGCTATTGCTAATAATGAGATTTGATTAACTTTCTCCTCAGTCTTGTTCAGACCCTATCCAGGTGGGGAAGCCCACTGTGTCCTACTCAGGTTTGGGTGGGGATAAATTCTTTGATTCAACTGGCCAAGGCTGGGGGTGATTTGGAAATAAATGATGTGATCAAAAGCCTTGAAAGAGAAAGACAGAAAAAGAGAGAGTGTGTGACAGACAGAGAGCATATGTGTGGAGGGGGCACGCCTCCTCCCCCAGCCCCTCATTAGACTAGGTTCACCTACCCCACCTCATTAATAATATTTGGAACGCCCACTTTTCCAAGGACTTCTAAAGGCTGAATGGGTTCCATGAGGGGTCTTTGGCATTCAAGAGTATCACTGACCTCTTTAATTTTTTTTTTTTGGCTAGGCAATGGGATTAAGTGACTTGCCCAGGGTCACACAGCTAGTAAGTGTTATGTGTCTGAGGCCGGATTTGAACTCAGGTCCTCCTGACTCCAGGGCCGGTGCTCTATCGACTGAGCCACTTAGCTGCCCATCTTTTATGATTTCTTGCTATCATGATTAATAAAATGATTAATTACCCAGAAATTATAGTTCTTGAATTTTTTAAACATCACAGTAGCATGGCTTTATAAATGCATTCACATAATTCTTAATCATAACTCATAGTCTCTTTAAGGCTTGTTACATGAAGGAATAGTTGTTTTAAAGCTTCAGTGTTTATTTATCCAGAGAGCTTTTTCTCCTATTTTCTTGTCGGTATTGTGCTTGACTCTCAAATATAGAATCACAGGGCAGCTAGGTGGCGCAGTGGATAGAGCACTGGTCCTGAAGTCAGGGGGACCTGAGTTCAAATCCAGCCTCAGACCAAACACTTGACACTTACTAGCTGTGTGACCCTGGGCAAGTCACTTAACCCCAATTGCCTAAAAAAAAAAAAAGGAAAAGAAAAGAAAAGAAAAAAACACAAATATAGAATCACACAGATTCCTCCTAGGGACTTTCCATTAACCACAACAAATTTCAAAGCCCTTCACAAGGTAAAATTTTCCCACTTCATGTCATTTCAACATTTATCCTTTCATTTTACCAAACATTAAAGTGCTTAACATATTACACAAAAGGGACAGGTCTACAAAGAAAAAGAGGGGAATTATCTGGGGATCAATAATAAAGAGCAAAAAAAGAGAATTAAGTACACAGCATCTGGTGTACTTTTTGGATACTGAATAGCACCTTTCTTCCCAATGAGTGCAGAGAATACAGTGGCCCAGGAAATTGACAGATATCTAGGAAAGCTCACTCCCACCTGCCTCAACCTCCAGCATCCCACTATAAATCTGCCTCCCCCTTTCTCCTGGGTCCCCTGGGACTCATGTTTATTCCTTCATTCCTCCCAGCCCCATTCCTGACTCTCTGGACTTCTTTCTCCTAGCCAGCCTCTCAATCTGGAAAATTGCTCTGCCCTTTTGGCCTCTTTCTCTGATAGTTCATTTCCTCTTGAGATTTCTATTTTAAGGAAGGACCCCCAGGTCATTCACGTTCACTCCTTCAGTTCTCTCTGGGCTCTGGCTAAACACCTGTACTCTCCCTCTTTTCAAAGACCTCTTATGTGCTGCCTTCCCCTGTAAGAAAGTAAACAGCTTGAGGGAGAAGGGGGAGGCTCCTGGCTCCTATATATATCTCCAACACTTAAAATTGTTCCTGTAACATAGTGAGCACTTAATAAATCCTTGTTGCCTTGGAACACTCACTCTACTAATTAACCAATATTTCTTTATTTTAGACCTTCTCTTCTGGTGCTCTGGACTTCCAAAGACTATGTCTTAGAGGAGATAAGACTCTCAACACCGCCTGAGACCATTCAGTTATTTCCCTATCTGCTGTTGGAGGCATCCTTTCCCTACCTCTCCCTGCCACTTTGCACCTCTTACTTTGGTAACCCGACCACTATCTGTGAAAAGGGCATTTTTGTGACACCTTGGATCATAACTCCCTTTCCTGGCCTACATGTTGTCTCTCCTGTGTCTCCTAAGTGTTGCCTCCACTATTTGACTGTAACTTCCTTGAGAGTATGGACTGTCCTGATTTTCTATTCATATCTCTAGCACTTAACACAGAACTTGGTATATAGTGGGTTCTTAATCAATGTTCTTCACCCATCAATCTATCTCCTGGCTCCAAATGACACTTGGCTCCCCTCAGATGGCACTGATACTCTCACTAGACCTGGTTTCACTGTTTCTGCTATCTCTTGATTCACTGGTCCTAAAGGGGGAATCAAAATATTCTTTTAATTGCCACATCTCTCTATTACATTTCCCTTGACATTCTAGATCTCTGGTTTTCCAAAGGAATTTTGTTATTATTTTTATCAAGTTCTATAAAGTATCACTTAGTAACCTCTCTTCCTCGAAGTTCACTCTATCCAAGTTTACTATCTGAATCAGATTCTGGTGGCTAGCTACCAAACCCCCAGAATGTTTTCCTCCTTTCTCAATGAGTTCACTACGTAGTTCATGTTTTCTCTCCACCTCAACTTCTTTTCTTTTTAATAGGGCACTTCAACAGATATTTCATATTCTCTCAAATACCCTAAGCTCCCACTTCCTCAATTTCCTAAAGCCCCAATCAACGCAATCACAGCCACACACAAGGACTGGTCAAGTTTCCATGATCAAGGACTCTAAAATGTCTTTATTTAAAATGTCATCCCATTTCTCCCTAAGTTTTACTGCACCTAAACCCTTCTTTTTTCCTCACCACAACTTGCATCTGCTTGATCCCCTAGTACTTTCCCAAGCATTTCCATATAATAACAAATATAAAAACCCCCACAAAACCCAAAACAAAACAAAATCCAAAAACCACACATAAGAAGCAGTAACAAAAAAGGGAAATGCCATTCCAAATAATTATAAAACATATACAAAATACCTGGGTATCAATCTTCCAAAGCACATAAAAGACTTTTATAGATTCAATTATGAAACACAGAGCAACTTAAATAGCTGGAAGAATATTCATTGCTCACGGCTAGGCTGTACCAATATAATAAAAATCACAATACTATGAAAATTAATTTATATTTTAATACTATACCGAATTACCAAGGGGACACTTTATAAAACTTGACAAAAATTACAAAATTCATATGGAAAACAAAAATCTGAATGATGAAAAGAAGTAGGGATGAAGGGGGAGTAGCACTTCTAAACCTCCAACCATATTATAAAGCAGCAGTCATCAAAACTATATAGTATTGGTTAAAGAATAGATAGATTAATGGACAGAGTAGACAAGGAGGACTCAGAAACAATAAAAATCGATAACCTAGTGTATAATAAATTAGAAAACGCAAATTACCTAGGAAAAGCTTTTCATTTGATAAAAACTGCAGCAAAACTTAGCAGTCTGGCAAAAATAAGGCTTAGACCAACATCTTACCCCATATACCACAATACATTTTAAATGGATATGTGACCTTAATATTAACAATTATACTATTTAAAAAATTAGAAGAGAAACAGATCATAAACTTTTAAGTTATGGGTAGCAGTATTCTTAACCAAACAAGAGACACAGGCAATTACAGAAGATAAAATAGGTCACTTTGAATACCTGAAACTGAAAAGCTTCTGCATAGACAAAATTAAGGCACCTAGGATAAGAAGGGAAATGGCAAAACAGGAAAAAAATCTTTGTGGAATAATAGGTACACTTGTGCATTTTTGGTGAAGTTGTGAAATGGTATGATTACTTTGGAAAGCAACTTCAAAGTATGCAAATAAAGTGAATAAAATGTCCATATCCTTGGAACCATAGACTCCCATTACTGGGCTCATACCCCAAGGAAGTCATGGATAAGAACAAAGTCTGCGTATACTCCAAAATATTTATAGCAGCACTTTTTATGACAGCTAAGAATAGAAAACAAAGTAGATGTTTATCAATTAGGAAATGGTCAAACAAATCGTGGTCCACGAATGTAATGGAATATCACTATAATGTAAGAAATGATGTGTGTGTGTGAAGAATACAAAGAAGCATGATATTTCTAAGTTGTGATTCTTTTGCTTTCTAAAAAAATACTATTTGTTATATAGGAACCAAAGGAGAAGACTGATCATCACTCTGGTAAGCAGTTGGAAGATGGCCCTAATGTCCCCAAATCTGGTGATGCTGCCATATTAACATGTTTCCATGTGAGTGGAGAGTTTCTCTAAATTATTCTCCTCTGGGTTTGTGACAGGAGGCAGACTGTTGCAGCCGGTATCATCCTGGCAGTTGACAAGAAGGCTACTTACTGGACAAATCCACCCAGAAGGCTAAAGGAATATTCTGTTGCCCCAGTCCTAATCAGTGACAGAATAAAGGTCTCAAAACTGTTTGTCTCAATTGGCCATTTAAGTTTAATAGTAAAAGACTGGTTAATTATTACAAAGCATCGTAAAAGCTTCCAGAGGAAAGGAATTTTTACTTTGTTTTGTTTTGGTGGGCTTTTCGGTTCATGGCAGTTTTAAGGGTTTAGTTTTTAAAATCAGCAATTTTTAAATGGAAATAACTTGACCAAAAATCTGTCACCTAATTATCAGACTTAAAAAAAACAGCTTAACATGGGAAAAGAAAAGAAAAAGAATGAATGCCTAAAACTTAAATTCTACGGTACCACTGTGTTAGTTACTCTCTGTCAGATGGCATATCATCCTGGCAAAGGCAGGCTAAGAAGCGCATGTCACAAACCCTGTTGACCTGGATTCTGAATTGGATGTAATTAATTACAAGTTTCATTTGATCCAGCTTTCAAGTCAAAAAAAAAAATATGATCCTAAATTCTGTGAATAGGTAAAAATTTGGATATTTGGATTTTACCGTTTCAAAGTCTACCCAACTCCAGCCCTAAGCACCTCCCATCATCACTGGGGGCAGCCTTTCCAAGAACACCAAGTGAGTCTCTTAGAAGGAAGGCAAGTTGCCCAGCAATGAAACAAAGAACAGTCCTTTAAAAAAAATTATTTGCTTAAAGCAGGAAACAGGAAAACTTGAGCAAGGTTTATAAACATTCCAACACTTTGAGGATGTTGTCATTTGTTGACTTTCTCAGGCTAAGATGAAAATCTTATTTTGGATAAAGCCTCCACCTGCCACCAAATCTGTATTTTGTGAAAAAAAAAAAATTTACAACCTTAGACCCCACAAAGTACAACACAAATAATTCACTCAATTTACCATATATATATATATATAAATATATCAAAAAGGGAAAAAAAAAGGTAGATTCCTACGGTTTAGGGCAGGAGACTTACCTACATTCATGAATCCAAATGGCCGAAGCACATTTTAATATATCTTCTTATTTTTCACAGCACCTAGAAAGTACAGCTCATGACAGATGGTCTGTGTGTGTATGTTGTGTGTGTGTGTGTGTGTGTGTGTGTGTGTGTGTGTG
>NW_020954562.1:14760262-14788930 GCF_900497805.2 Vombatus ursinus | reverse complement strand
CAGAGATTAGCAAGGGGTTAACAAGAAAGAGGAAGGACAAACATAAACCCTCACAGGAACATAGAATTTAGAGGTAGAAGGGGCTTTAGCAATCACCTAGTCCAATATTTTTATTTTACAGATCTGAAAACTGGGCCCTAAAGAGGTTAAATGATAAAAGTCAAACAGGTAATAAGGAGTTAGGAGGGATAGGTAGTGCAATGGATAGAGCACCGGCCATGGATTCAGGAGGACCTGAGTTCAAATCCAGCCTCAGACACTGGACACTTACTAGCTGTGTGACCCTGGGCAAGTCACTTAATCCCATTGCCTAGCCGCCGCCCCTCCCCCCAAAAACCCTAACTTATATAAACGTTAGCTCTTATTATCACTACTGCTCTTATCACAATATCTCCCCCTTCAGCCTAAGACCAGGCTAAAGATTAAGATCTACAACCAACATCCTACAATCTATTAAATCTGCCAGGCCAACACCCAATCACTGATAATGTATGTTGTGATCCACATGAAGACTAGAACCTAATAAAAGACAGGAGCTAGCTGCCCAAATGCAAACTGGATTCCCAGTCTTTTTGTCAACAATTGGGCCTAGGAATCAAAAACAGTATGTCTGTCAAGGAGGAAGAGTATTCCTAGTTTTTGGAAACCTTCTGAAAATGTTATCTTTCACACAGGTATTCTGATGATCTGTATTTTGTTCTTGGTTAATCTTCGAGCGATAAAATGAGTGAGTGTGAGGAAAACACATTATTCGTTTGAAAACATTATCCAATGAAGTACAAGCTAAAATATTGGTATTGACAAGTCCTCATCCATACACACAGGGAGGAGGTCACAAAGGCTCCTATTCTGAAGAGGAAAGTCTATGCACAGGAACTCTGTTATTTGATGTGTTAATTGAAGATGCTGCACAGAATTTTAAAATTCATATAACTAATTTTTTTTTAATGAAATGCTTCAGGTTTTTTTGGAAAACAAAAAAACCCTCTCACCCAAACCAGGGATCCATCTGCAGCCAGAGGTTGTCCAGACAACTGTCCTTACACTACGGTCCTGGAGGAAACAATCTCATAACTCTTCTCACTTGGGTCACACCTAATCTGTCCTCACCATGGAGTCATTCCAACCACCTGAAAGGAGCAAAAAGCAACTCCACCCTCCTCCCCCCACCAATGACTTCCCAATAAAGAAAAGACCATACCAAATGTGAAAATACCAAACTATTTTATTAAAAGTTTGAAAATCCTTCAAGAAGTTTACAAAAACACCTTTAACATGGACACAGCAAAACTGCCATCAGGCAGAGAGTGGGAGCCAATTTGCATGGAGGCAAGGTTATCCTGCCCATCTGCAAAGAGACATCCCTACATCCCTCAAGGCAGGGCACATTTTTCTACTCCTCTGCTTACTTGAAAAAAAGGGTCATTTCTGCACAAATGGACCTTACCTAAGAGGTACTCTTACAATTAACATTCCATATCACACACAAATTAGGCACCAGCCTTGCACCCATCTCAAGTAATTCAACTTGGGGTTAACAGAGTTAAGTTGGGAAAGAAATACTTACTTTTTGGGCCTTTTCGACTTTTGATCCTTCATACTGACAATTCCTGGAGAGGTGGAGAAATCAGCACTGCAGAGGGTAATTCTAGCCCCCGCTTCTCCCTAGGAATGCTGACTCAGGGTTTCTCAGATCAGGCACTCTCCTGCCCTTGGAATTGCATCCCCCAACACAGGGGTGGTACTCGAGGTCACCTCAGCTGCCAAATCCAGAGTGTCTTGATTCCCACCTTCTTAGAATTACCTATATATTCTTTTATAATGTTTTGGGATGCTTGGCACATTTTTACAGTTAGAATATTCAGACACTTTCTCTTGCTCATTTACAAAAAAAAAAAGTTTTTTTTTTTAAAAAACAGAACATTCAAGCTTCATTAAAAAAATTTATTTTCCATATAAAAGTGCCAAAATATTCACCAACGCTGCCATCTATCTCAACAACCAGCTTACTCTAGAAATCAAAACACAAGCATCTTTATTCACATTGTTTAAAACCAAATTCCATTCACACATTTCCACAGTAACCTGAGTCCCTAGAAAGTGGGAAGTTTGTGTTCCTATTTGCTGTGGTAGTCCATATGTCCAGATTCATATAGGCACGGAAAGGGTTAAACCTTGGGTAATATTCCTGTTTGCACATCACTGCTGGATTTTCCATGTGAGTGGAATGCTGGGTGGTGGGATTGATGGAGCAGCAGCTTTCGTACATGTCATTTTGGGGAGCCCAGATGGAGCCAAAAAGTCCAGACATTGGAGATAAGCTTCTGGTGCTTGAGAGGTAGGGCTGGAATTGAAGACAAAAACCATTATTGAACGGCCAGTAGACTTAAAAACAATCATAGCATCTATTAAAGTCACACGGACAGGATGAAACACATTTCTAGACAAACTGATACAACATTAAAGTCCTTCAAAATTGAGAAAGGATGCCATCCTCCAGGGAATCTTGCTTGCCTGGCTCTCCTGGTATACCTTTACTCTTCTCAGGGAAGTAGCAAAATAGGTTACTGGTCCAGAGGGATTCACTTTTCTCTTCTTTCTTTCTTTCTTTTTCAAATATGGAAGGCTTTAAAGAGCCTTCTGAATGGGCGAGAGAGCCAAGAATAAAGAGCTTTGAAACCAGTGGTTTAACTTGATCAGTTGACAATCTGGGCGACTGAAAGGTCTCTATGAATGTCAACAAATATCGTTAAAATGAGGTCCAGTGGTCCTACTTTTTATTTTAGCCAGCCCCTCCCATTCCTTCCAGTTGTTGCAGTAGGGATATAGCAGGCAATAAGCATTTATTAAGCACTTACTGTGTGCTAAAAAGTGGTAATACAAATACAAGAAAAAAGACATTTCTTGTCCTCTAGGCATTTTCTCTCATTATATCTTAATGGGAAAAAACAATATTTACATAAAAGGCACCTGAAAGGTTGGGATGGGGGGGAAAAGGTAACTGAGAAGGTATCCCAGGAGGGGAATGACTAACTTAGATTATCTCACAGCATATCCAGCAATAACCTTGGGGATTGCTCAAGTCTCTGCTCTGGGCCACTGTCCCTCTATATTTCTCTTTTGATGATCTCATCAGCTCCCATGGGTTAAATGATAAAACTTTACTCTCAGATCTATATATTAGTTTATCTCTTGAGTTCTAATACCCCTTGACACCATCCATCTCTTGAAAATTTCAAAATGGATTTCTCATCTCAAACTTAACACATCCAAAACAAAACTCATCTTTCTTTTTCTGAACTTCCCTATTATTGCTAAGAGCATCACCATCTTTCCCAATCACCCAGATTTGCAATCTCATTGTTATCCCCAACTCTTCTCTCTCTCATCCTTCACATATAATCTGTTGCGAAAACCTGTTTCTACTTTTACAATCTCTCATGTATGTCCCTTTCTCTCATCTACACCTTACTTCAGATCCTCATCACCTCCTCCCACCTGGACTACCACAACAACCTTCTAAACTGTCTCCTCACCCCAAGTTTCTCTCTACTCCAATCCATTCTCCACTCAGCTCCAAAGATGATTTTTCTAAAACAAGGGTCTGATTATGTCCTTCCACTCTGTTCAATGAGCTCCTGGGGCTCCCTATGACCTCAGGTATCAAATATAACTTTGGCATTTAAAGCTCTTTATAATCTGTCTCCTTCCTACACTTTTAGTGTTGTGATACCTGACTTCCCTCCATACAATCCAGCTACACTGGATTATTTGCTGTTCTTCAAACACAGTACTCCATATCTCCTCTCTCTGTACCTTTGCTCTGGTTGTCCAACATGCTTGGAATGCCATGCCACCCTCACCTTTTGACTTTCCTTGGCTTTCTTCAAAATTCAGCTCAAATCCTACTTCCTGCTAGAGACTGTTTTCTCCTGGTGTCCCCAGTTCCTACTGTCTTTCCTCTGAGATGACCTTGGGTAGTCTTCCATCTACTGTGTATATATCTTGCATGTACCTAGCTATTAAATGTCTCCCCCAACAGTATGTGTTTACCTGATGTGTCTTTTTTTTGGTGTCCCCAGCACTTAAAACAATGCCTGGCATGCAGTGAGTACTTAAATACTTATTAAATCTAAGATTCAAATGTATAAGAATAAGGGCACTGCCTAATTGATAAGTGGTAATTTCCAAGCTAATGACAGCCATTTAAAAAAATTCTCCTAATCACTTATAATTAGATAAATGAAAATTAAAGCAACTCCAGGGTTGCTCACACCTATTAGGTTGCTCCCTCCCCCCCGCCAAAAAAAAGAAAAGAAAAATGACAAATGCTGGAAGGGCTGCGGAATAGCAGGTACATTAATGTGCTGTTGGTATAACTTTGAATTGGTTCAGACATTCTGGAAAACAATTGGAAAATATGCCCCCAAAGTTACTAAATTGGGCACACTGTTTTGACCCAGCAATACTATTGCTAGGATTATATCTCAAAGAGGTTTAAAAAGAAGAAGAAAACAACCCATATGTACAAAAATAATTATAGCTGCTTTTTTATAGTAGCAAAACTGAAAACTAAGGTGGTGCCCACAATGGGGCACCTAAATGCTCTGGTCGACTGTACAAAATGGACTTTAGGGATTATCTAGTAGCATAATCTACTCATTCTGCACATGAGGAGAATGAGAACTACTGCAAAGTGACTTGCTCAATGTCACACAAAGTAGCAATGAGCAGAAGTGAAATTCAAACCTAGGTCCTCTCACTCAAAATCTAGTACCCAAACTCACTCCATGACACGATAGTGCCTCTCCTATCCTGACTCCTCATCCTGGAGTAGAGAGGACTTGGGGTTCTTGAGAGATCTAACAGGGATGCATCTGATATAGCAGGTGCTATTAAATGGAAAGGCTTCAAGGAGGAGATCAGTGATGTTGATCTAGTTACTCTAAGTATAGAAGCCTCAACAACAGGCTGGCCCTGGGGGGATAAGGTGTGTTTTGGTCATAGCAACTCTTGAGGAATCATGGGGAATAGTTCTAAGTCACTGGAGCACTTAACCAACATAACTACTAATGGACAAAGGATGGACAGTACACAAGTTAGGAATGGAGACATAATGGATATGAGAATGGCATATGGGATTATATGGAAAAAAAATAATTATACCCTTTGGCCTAGCAACACCACTAGTAGATCTGTATCTCAAAGAGACCAAAGAAAAAGGAAAAGGACCTAATTGTACAAAAATATTTATAGTAGCTCTTTTTGTGGAAGCAAAGAATTGGAAATGAGGAGAGGGATGCCCAACACTTGGGGAACGGCCGAACAAGTTGTGGTTTGCGATTATGATAGAATACTACTGTGTTATAAGAAATGATGAGTGGAATGGTTTCAGAAAAACCTCAACTGACACAAAGGGAAGTGAGCAGAACCAGAAGAACATTGTACACAGTAACAGTAGTTCTGTATGGATGATCAACCGTGAAGGACTTAGCTACTCTATCAAGACAATGATACAAGACAATTCCAAAGGATCTGTGATGAAAAATGCCATCCACCTCCAAAGAGAAAACTGATGAACTCTGAATGCGGACTGAAGCATGCCTTTTTTACTTTTTTTTTTTTGTCAGTGTTTTCTTCTGCAACATAGCTAATATAGAAATGTTTTGCATGACTTCATGTGTCTGTATCAAATTGCTTGCTTTCCCAAGGAGGAGGGAAGAGTGAGAGGAAGGAAAAGAATTTGGAACTCAAACATTTTTAAAATTATTATTAAAAAAATTTTACATGTAATTGGGAAATATTTAACAAAATAAAAATATATTTAAAAAAGTAAAAAATAATTAGAACTCACTGTAAACTCAGGATCACTGACAGAAGGGCTGACATAGCTGGCAGGTTCCCAGGCAGGAGGCACACTGGGTGGGGTACTCCAAGATGACTGGGAGCTATGACTGATGAAAGCTGTGTTTGGAACTTCTGTAGGACAGGGGAAGCCATTGTGATAATTCATGTTTTCTACGATGAAAGGAAGAAAAGGGAGCAGCTTTTCAAACGCGGAAATCAATTCAGAGCAATTTAATTAGATAAGCATTTACTAAACACCAATTACATGCCAGGCATTAAAGATACGAGGTAAAAACAGAAGCACTTCCTGTCTGCCCTCAAGGAGTTTCCATTCTATTGGATGAAACCCTACTTAATGCAAGTCATTATATTACTGTTCTCTGGAAAGAAGCAGACTGCCATGATTACTCTATAACCAGTTACTTAGAAGCAAGCATAGAAAATACCTCATGGAGAATAGAGGTAATCATAAAATTTTCATTCTAAATAAGCATTCAGTTTTTTTTTTGTTTTTTTTAACCAGGCAGAGCAAATAAGCAGAGTACTATGAGCATGCTACCACTCATGGGCTTTGGAATAACACTGTTGGCCACCTAGGAGGAGAAAGATGTTGATGCACTAATGTTAACCCTCTTGGGGCCCTTTGAGAGTAAGAATAATTTGTATGTTCAGGGTAGAAATGTTCTGGCAGCTATGTGGCTCAGTGAATAGAGTGCTGGGCCTGGAGTTAGAAAGACCTGAGTTCAAATCTGGCCTTGGACATAGGTCACTTAACCTGTGTTTGCCTTAATCCACTGGCGGAGGAAATAGCAAACCACTTCACTATTTTTGCCAAGAAAATCCCACGGACAACAGCATGGTCCATGGGTTCATGAAGAACTGGACACAACTGAAGAATGAATGACAACAACAAATTATCATTCACAATTTACAGATGAGAAAACTGAGATTCAGAGAGATTAAATGGTTTTCCCCAAGATTATATAGCTAATAAGGGACAAAAATGGAATTTGAAGCCAAGTTTTCTGGGTCCAAATATACTGTTCTTTACTTCTATATCATCACTGTTCTAAATAGCAGATACTCGTTCTTTGTAATTCATGTTGGGAAGGAGAAGGGTGTGTAGGCTATACGGGGAACTCAAGGGTAATCTAAGCACCTAAGTGTGGTTTGTTTGTCTTTGGGGGTAGGTGGGTGGGGTGATTTTGTCTCGATTTTTGAAGACCACATAGACTCATGATAGTATTACATAATTTGGTTAATCTCCATGGTACATTAGTGAATATCTCAGTGCCACTTTTCATGTTTATTAACTGTTATGAGGTACAGTCACCTGAATATAAATGCTTCTGTACTAAGAGTTCTTACTATGAGGTCCATGGACCCCCTTAGGGATTTGTAGACAGACTTCAGAAGATCCATCAGTTTGGGTGGGAAAAAATGACATCTGTATTTTCACTAACTTTTGGCTTCCATTGTAATCCCATGTATTTAATTTTATGTAATTAATAAAAAAAATTATTCTAAGAAAGAGTTCAGGCTTCACTAAACTACCAAAATGATCCATGACACAAAAAAAGACTAAGAGTCCCTGATCTAGACCCTAAATATCTCCTGGTCAACTTCCCTATATTAGTTCCACAGTTTTTACCTTCTGGAAAGCCGTTGTAATCGTTCACTTCTAGCGGGCAATACACATTGGGAAACTGGCCTTCACAAGCTGTATTCCAGTCAATGAAACTGTGACAAAAGAGAAGGTACCTAGTTTCAGAAACACGACAGCCAGATATCAAGTAAAGGAAGATGAAACCATTTTTAAAGGGAACATTAAGCATGAACAAATGTTAAAACACTATCTTTCCAAAGTCTTGAGTCTTTACACAACTCCACTCCACAACGCAGCATGAACAGTCCTTACACATGGATTCCACTGTGTTTTCTCCACTACTTCTTATTTTTAAAAAGCCAGATTTAGTTCCTTAAGTCACAGGATTAGAAGCATAGTTAGTTGAATGGGACTGGGCAAATCCAAGGGCATCTCAGCAATGTATCATGATAATATCATGAGATGGTATGGCCACGATGAGAAAGATGACCATCATTGACTGGGCACAATAAGTTGTTTTTGCCATGGAGGTAATGGATTTTCAAACTAATTCCACCTCTCTTGGTGAATCCTATGACCAGTAACATACATCTACACAATGTATGCCTTAAGGTTAGGCGTGCAGTCTGTAGTCGCCAACATAATTCCATATGGGAACTCAATCCAGGACCTTGGCTTCATAAACAAATCTAGTACTATCTGGGTTTCCAGAATTCCTTCAAAGAAATCAGGCTGGCACTCCTCCTAGGGAAATCATGACAATCAAAGAACCTTCTAAATAAGTAAACTTCGATAAATGTTGCAAACCATGATGAGCAAAAACACTTGTATGCAATCATAAAATGCTAGAAACAAGAAGCGGATCTAGAAATTTAACAAAATGCACAAGGCAACTCCCTGGTTTTCCTATAGAAAACCAATTCTTTCCATACTGATATTATTATAATCAAGTAGTCATTCCAGTACTTAAGTCTTGCTTGACAATGAATTATTCAATACTTAAGTCATCTGTTGTTTTTCTTCTAAGACTTTTGGAAACTGATGCCAGTTACCATGCAATTTAGCTCATACTGTCTTAGTCATTTTCCTTCCTGGTTTTTTCTCTTCTCTTTTTTCTCTTTCTCTTAAAGTCTTTCTCTTTATTATCTGCAAACATCACTCTTAAAAAATCATACAGAAGAAAGATGTCTAAATCATATACGATTCACGAATAAATAGTACTTTTTTGGTCAGAGATGCAAATAAATAAATAAAAGATCTAGCATGCATACAGGTGTGTATGTGTGTGTCAATGTGTGTGAATGAGTACTCATAATGAACACTTATAAAAATGAACATTACCAAAATTATGTAAAGGAAAAAAATTTTACCTGTTCTGAACAGGAGGGGATTCCTGGATCATGCAAGGCATACTGTTCTCAAGGTTGTAGTTTAAGCTGTTTGTTAGACATACTGGCTGGCCTGGCCACAAATCACTGGGGGGATAAAGACCTAAAGGGGAATAGAATGACCTATGAGAATACCAGTATTCTCTCCCTCTCTGTTTATTTACATCTACCTCATCCTTCAAGGAGGCTCTGCTCAAATTTATCTTCCTCCACTCAGTTTTTTCCAACTGTCCCAATACACACTGGTTTCTCTAAATCCTTCTGCACTCCCTGCCCTATGGCACATTACTGGAGGCATATTTCACCACGATGGTCCTCCTCTGGTGACTCCTTGTACAGAGGTAACTCTGGGCTCGAAGATGACACTGTCCATTTAGGATAAGCTCTGGTAGGTCCTACACCCATACAGGCTTGAAGTGAGCCTCAGACTGTAGGAAAGCTACCTGTGGACCAGCCTGGCTAAGTCTGGAGAAGTCACTAACCAAACTGGCTGTATCCGCAGTCACACTTGAAGACTACCCACTAAATTACAAAGAAGTAGGGGCAGCAAAGTGGCACAGTGGATAGAGCACCAGCCCTGGATTCAGAAGGACCTGAGTTCAAATCCGGCCTCAGACACATAACACTGAATAGCTATGTGACCTTGGGCCAGTCACTTAACCCCATTACCTAGCCCCCCCAAAAAAAAAATTACAGAGAAGTTGTCACTGATGTCAGAGGATGGAGTGTGCACACAGACAAAATGATAGATCCCTAAAGCACTGAAATTTAAGTAAAGATGAGGGAACAGCAATGAGGTTGAGTGATCTGCCCAAGGTGATGCATTCAGTGGGGCTGGGCAGAGGCAGCAGCAGGGTCTTGGAAAAAACCTATGTATTCGACTCCAGTAAATGAATTGAAAGAAGAAAAGCAGGAAAAGGGACGGGGAAGAAGGAAAGGAATTTTTAAAGGATTAAAGAAGGAAAGGAAGTAAGGAGAAAAAAAATAGAGGAGGCTCCTTATAATCCTACCCTTGCTCTATTCTCTGCAGATCACCTGATGAGCAAAACTACTATTCTCCTGCCTGCCTAGACAGGGCATTAAACAAGGAGGCTGAAGGATCATGAACTTGATCCTTCATTATCTAGGCTTACTGGTAATTTTAGCACAGCCACCTTGGGGCTAGATAATGTTCCTGCTGTGCTTCTGAGGGAGATGTGTCTCGCTATCAATTAATAAATTAATTAATTAGTCTAGCTGCCACCTCCTCCTCTGATGCTGACAAGACGTAGAAGGATGATGGTCCAGAAAACAGGGAAGTGGGCAAAGGCAGAAAGTGTGCCTCTGGCATCATCCTTAACCCTGTCACTGTCCACCTCATTCCCTTTCCAACCACCCTTTCCTTTTCATCTTAGATGTGGAGAGGCCAATGTGATCAAGCAATGGAAGGTGAACCCTAAAAGAGCAGTGTGGGTACTGCTAAATGTCACCAGTGATCAAGTGCCAATGGTTTAGTTGTACATAGAGCCAGGCTACAAGGAAGGGAGCTTAGCGAGACCGGTCCTGTAGGAAACACAAGTCTGACAGCAAGGGCAGGTACAAGCAGAAACAGGAAGGGTACTAGGTTTTCCAGCCCTAGATGCTGCCATAAAAGTATCCTGGGGTCCTTTCCATGTTCTTCAATCTGAACTCAGGTGTCAGCAACACTGTGGGCATGCCCCAAGCATGTACTAAGTCATCTACCTCCATCTCAGTCTACACCTGCCACCCACGTCACTCTCTTACCTACCCTGGTCACAATGAAGCTGTTGTCTGTTGCAAAACCTGAAGAGTGATGATCATGCGACTCACCTTTGTTTTTATCAGGATCTGAAGTCACGTCTGGGAAGCTGGGACAAAGGGTTTCTGTATACTGAGGGATGGTATTCATGTCTCTGCTGAGAAAGTGGGGAAAAAAAAGGGGGAATGACTGAATAACCTGTGCAATATGAATATAATGGAATACTACTGTGCAGTAACAAATGATGAAGATGAGGAATGTGGAGAAACACAGGAAGATATTTATGAGTTGTCACATCCTGAGATAAGCAGAACCAAAAGAACAAAGCAAACAATAAGAGCATGCATTCATTTAGCTTAGAAAGTCACTTTATAGGTAAGATCTTCATGCAATCCTCACAACAGCCCTGGGAGGTGGGTGATGTTATCACCCCCCGCCCCTACAGATGAGGAAGACTGTAGGGTAAAAAGAGCCTAAGTGACCTGCTGAGGCTCACAGGGCTAGGAAGGGGCTGAGGATGGATCACTAAGCCAGAAAACTGCCAAAACACTCACTCCAGGGCCTCTCACCTCAGAATAAAGAAAAACCAATAATAGTCCCAGAGTAGATGGGGACTAGATATCCATTACAGACATCAATCAATTCCAGTGGCCCCCAACTGCCTCCAGCGCCAGACCCAAAATCTTCTGTTTGGCAATGAAAGCCCTTTATAACTTAGCCCCCTCCTACCTTTCCAGTCTTCTTACACCTTACTCCCCATCACATACTCTTTGATCTAGAGACACTGGCCCCTTGGCTGTTCCATGTCGAAACACTCCATCCTTCCCCTCCAGGCATTTTCTCTGGCTGTCCCCCATGTCTGGAATGCTCTCCCTCTTTACTGCCACCTAATGGCTTCTCTGGCTTCCTTAAGTCCCAACCAAAACCCTACCTTCTACAATCCTTCGTAATTCTAGCAACTTCCCTTTATTCATTATTTATTTATCCTGAACACAGCTTGTCTGTACATATCTGTCTGCTTGTAGTCTCTTCCATGACACTGTAAGTTCCTTGAGGGCAGGAATTTTTTTTTCCTCTTTTTCCTATCCCTGGCACTAAATAAATGTTCATTGACTGACTATCAGGTGCAGTCAATCTATTTGATATTTCTATGTAATTGCCTGGAAGGAGATCTAAGAATAACTTACAAAAAATCAATCAAAAACACTTAATTTGAAAGGGCAAATGTTAGAAATACTAAAATGATTTTCATTCTGGAATAGAAAGTTTTAGCTTTTGCATGATTTCATCTTCAAGAGCTAAAAAGGTTTCAGAGAGAAGTCTCTGGTACAGGGTTTACAGTGAAAGTGGTTGAGGAGATCCCTCTACACATTCACATATGCCCCTAACAAAACCCCTTGGTTAAAGAAGGTCACATTAAGAAAAATGAAGTAACTGTAGTTTACCTATTAGTTTCAAATCCTCTAAGTTGTTAGCTATGACTCTGCCCTTTAGTTATTATTTTCCCATTAAAAGATGCTTCAGCTATAGGGTCCATTGGGTATTAGCCAAATTTCCTGTTTAATAAGTTCAGCAATGTCAAAGTATCCTCTGCCCTTCTCCACAGGGTAGCAGGCAGCTAAGATCCCTGCTCACATCTCCCTTCTGTCACGACAGGGACTGGTTTGTTTTGTTTTGGGAAGTCAGAATTCAATCAATGGGGAAAATATAAATACGTGAGGCTCTTCTGGTCAGCTAGGTGGCTCAACGGATAGAGTGCCAGGCCTGAAGTCAGGAAGACTCATCTTCCTGAGTTCAAATCTGGCCTCAGACACTAGCTGTGTGACCCTGGGAAAGTCAGTTAATCATGTTTGCCTCAGTTTCCTCATCTGTAAAATGAACTGGAGAAGGAAGTGGCAAACCACTCCAGTGTCTTTGCCAAGAAAACCTCACATGGGGTCACAAAGAATCAGACACAACTGGAAAAAAAGTAATACAACAAACAAGAGCTCTTTTAGGTTCCTAGAGGGAACAGTTCGGTGGCACAGAAAGACCTGAGTTCAAATCCAGCGTCCGATACTGATTAGTTGTGTGACCTTGGGCAAGTCACTTAACTTTTATTTGCCTCAATTTCTTCAACCTAATAGCCCTTTTCTCCCGGGGTTGTTATGAGAATCAAATAATATAATTATTGTAAAGCATTTAGCACAACTTCCAGCACATGATGAGCACTATATAAATGTAAGCTATTGTTAGCGATATCATATAATAACATTTTCTTAGTCTCAATAGTTAAGTCTTCAATTTTCATTCAAATTCCAGCAATGGTGCAGCACTAGCTCATCCTCCTGTCAGCTGGGTCCCTGTTCCTTATAGATTCACAAATTTTCACAGATATTTTCCAATGGGGCTGTCTCACTGGAAAACAAGGAACCAATATACTGAACTATAAAGCCAGAGCAGCTGTCAAACTTGCAGCCAAATGGGCCACCAGATCAAAACATAACTGAAAAGTATTTAATAAAATATAAAATAATACAACATAGATAATGTTAATTTGAGGTTTTCCAAGTCAATACGCGTGGCAAGGATGTTTCTATTTTTGCCCTTTCATTTCATGCTCTTTCACTAGAGTTGGGTAGCAAGAATTCTGGATTTAGAATAAGAAATTATGCCTCAGACAATGACCAGATGTGTGATGCTGCGCAAGTCACTTATTTTAAAAAAAAAAAATCTCTGCCTCAATTTCCTCATCCATAAAATGAGGATAATACCACTTACAACCTAGAGTTGTTGTGAGGATACTATATCTGAAGTGCTTCAACAAACCTGAAGGTGATATAAATGCTAGCCATTATTACTACATTTCAATCTCAACAAGGCCCAGACTTTGTATCTTGCCCCCTTTTTGTATCTTTGTCAGTCAAGCTTCTTTATTTCTAGTTAGAACACAACCATCCTTCCAGTCATGCAAGCTTGTAACCTGGCCCTTGCCCCCCACCTCTCTCAAATCCAATCTAACCAATCAGGAGCCAAGCCTTCTTGATTCTGCATCTCTCATTTTCTTGCATCTACGTCTCTCAATTCTCTCTACTCACACTGATTACATCCTAACGAAGGTCTTTACTGCATCTTGCCTGGATTATGCCAATATCCTCCTAATCTGTCTCCTTCATCCTAGTCTTTTCTCTTTCCAATCCATTCTTCACACATTTTTCAAAATCATCTCCGTAAGATGGAGGTCTCAATAACACCAACTATGTCATTCCCCGGCTCATAAGCCTTCAGAGACTTCCCATTTCCTTTATGGAATAACATGTTAACTCCTTAGCCTGGAATCTAAGGACCTCCAAAATCTGGTTTTAAACCACCTTTCCACACTTAGTTCATAGTATTTCCACTGGTGGATTCGACATTCTAGCCAAATAGGACTATTAGACAGTTTCTGAAATCTGCATCCCATCACCTGCCTCCATGCATTTGCACAAACAACCCATTCCCCTAAAACCTTCTATGATGAGTCTTCCCCAACTCCAGGGTTTTCTGCTCTATTCTTCCCCATTTTACCTTGAACTATGCTTATCTTTATTTGTGTTCTATCTCCCTCCCACCACCACCCAGTAAAAGTGTAAGCTTCCTGAAGGTAGGGATGGTTTATTTTGGTCTTCTATTCTCAGTCCCAGCAGAGTACTGGTACACAGGAGGTGCTTAACAAATATTTATGGAATTGATAAACTATTAAGAGGGGGAAAATCACTAGGCTGAGAACCAGGAGACCCATAATGGAATCTACTTGGCAGGATAATTACCTATCAATCAGTCAACAAGCACTAACAGCCTATTCTGTGCCAGGCACTGTGCTACGCTTTGATGAGAGAAATATAAAGAATAAGGGCAGCTAGGTGGCACAGTAGATAGGGCACTGGCCCTGAAGTAAGGAGGACCTGAGTTCAAATCCAGTCTTAGACACTTGACACTAGCTGTTTGACCATGGGCAAGTCCCTTAACCCCGAGCAAGTCACTTAACCCCGACTGCCTCACCCCCCCCCAAAAAAAAGAAATATAAAGAAAGAAACTCTCTAGTCTCAAGGGGCTTACATTCTATTGGGGGAAAAGAACTGTACACATGTAAAAAGAGAGAGAGATTA
Organism: Vombatus ursinus; assembly: GCF_900497805.2. Classification (NCBI taxonomy): domain Eukaryota; kingdom Metazoa; phylum Chordata; class Mammalia; order Diprotodontia; family Vombatidae; genus Vombatus; species Vombatus ursinus. The sequence goes on along the minus strand of NW_020954562.1, from coordinate 14,774,203 downwards.
TATGTGTGTGTGTGTCTGTGTGCGTCTGTGTGCATATATATATGCATAGAGAGAAAGAGAGAGAGAGAGAGAGTGTGTGTGTGTGTGTGTGTGTGTGTGTGTGTGTGTAAAATAATACAAAGTGGCTAAATATAGGGTAGTGTGGGAGGGAGGGAACCAGGGAGGGGATCATAAAAAGATTCATGTAGAAGGTGATGTTTTAGCTGTGTTTTAAAGACAGAGATTCTGTGAGGTGGAGGTGAGGGAACACTATACACCAGGCCTGAGAGATGGTATGCAGTGTGAGAAACAGAGGAAAGTCCCGTCTGGATGGACTGCAGAGTCCAGGAAAAAAAAAATAATATACAATGATGCTAAAAGATAGGGCCAAGTCATGAACAGCAATTATTAATATGGATGACTCATTCGCAATTCTTAAAACCAAAAAAGTCTCCTATTTTCCATGGCAAGAAATAACTCTGAAGAATCAAGCTGTTGAAAAACTATAAATAGCAGAGTATATATTATAAAAAAATTAAAAAGTAACTTACCTGGGGTTGCAGATGTTGTGGGACAGATTCAAAGTAATAGGGGTTTCAGTTGGAAAATCAGTTTGTGAAATGTTCTCACCTGAGAACAAAGAAAGAAGAATATGATTCGTATGCACAAAAGTATTTACGTATCTCTGTAGAAGCCCCCAACTTTCTGTACTAGGGAGGTGCCCCACTATGCAGTGTGGCTAAACAAATGACGCCATTTGAACATGATGGAATGTTGGCAAAACGGGCAGTTTCTGAGGACACCAGGAAGAGAATTCTATGCCCTGACACAGAATGAAGTAAGCAGAAACAGAAGAACAATTTACACAATTACAATATTATAAAGAAAGAAAGCTCTGCAAGACTTTATGGCTAATTAATGTTATGATAAACCACCAAGTCCAAACCACAAGACTGAAGATGAATCAGCTGCTAACCTCCTGCCAGAGACGCAATGGACTTAACATCCAGAATAAGACACATTTATATGGAAGTGATGAATGTGGGGATTTGTTGTGGAGGTGGTTGGTTTTTTTAAGAGTTCTTTAAAAAAAATATTTTCACCTGAATAAGGTAACTAATGAAAGATTTTTTTTTAATTTCAATTGCATATAATAGGTATTAAGCACATATTTTTTTAACCTCACCCCAAATATTTCTTCCTACTTTAAACTGACATTGATATTCAAATGACTGAATCTAGGTCAGGTCTGTCTGTTGCTATTTTTCCAATGGCTATATACTCGTGGAAAGGCAGTTGTGGTTCTAAGTGCCTCTAACACTTAGTAGTCTAGCCTGGACAAGGCACAGCCTCTCTGAGACTCAGAACTGCCCCCTGCAAAACTGAGACAATGATACTTACACTACCTGCGCCTCATTCTTACAGGGGTATTGTAAGAAAGCGCTCTGTAAGTATTAAAAGGTTATTCACACGTAAGAAATTATTACCGAAAATAAGGGAGAACTATTGATTTGAGCATTCTAATTTTATACTCAGCCACATTACAGAGACAAAATAGAGACCCTCTATTTTGGGGTATTTATTATTTTTTGTTGTTGTTTTTAAAGCCCTCCACCAAAATCCTGCTCTGAAGATTCTGGCTGTCTCTACCAAGCAGAAGATGCTTCAGGTAAGGACTGTGTCTGTCATCTAAGGGGCAGCCTCACGTATACAGAGAGAGAAAAGCATGCATAAATCCTTGGAATAGGATTTTTAAGATTTCCAAGTAAACATAAGACAGTCACAGAAAATTAAAACAGCAAAAGATACGGGGGCTGGCCCTGTGACTATTGGCCAGGAAAATCCCTGTATCAATCAATGCAGATCAACACCTTCTCTGCCACTGCAGAGTCTTAGAGAATTGCCTATATCTCAGAGACTTATGCCATTGGTTATACTATTTAACCATTCTCTATGAATTATTCAAAAAAGCAGTCATGTAAACGTCTCTATAGCTATTGAGCTCATAGGATAATGGGTTTAGGGTTGGAAAGGAACTGAGAGACATCTTATCCCACATAAGTCAATTTACAAAAAAGGAAACTGAGGCAAAAACAGGTTAAAAATAACTCGTCCAGATCATGCAGGTAGAGAGTGGGCAGAGTACGAATTTTAATCCAGGTCATCTGCCTCCAGATATAAGCATAGGGCCTTGAAAGAAATCAGTCAATGGACCCATGAGAAATAAGTTCTGCCTTGTTTAAAAAAATTATGATTTCTCTCAAGGATGTAACTTTGGAGGGAAAACTAACATTTCCATATTCACTTAGCTCACTGAAAGGAGAAAACACCCAAATGATAATGGGAGGATAAAGAAGGGAACAAGTATTTATATAGTGCCTACTATATGCTAAGCACTTTTACAAATTTTTATTTATAAATAAATTTTATTATTTGATCTTCACAACAACACTGGGAGGTTGCTAATATTATCTTCCTTTTACAGAGCTGGATGTTATTATTATACCCATTTTACATATGAGGAAATCGAGGCAGATTGAAGTTAAGTGTCTTGCCCAGGGTCACACAGCTAGTAATGTCTGAGGCTGGATTTGAACTTGAGTCTTCTTGACTCGAGACCCAGTGCTCTATCCCCTGAACCTGAGATTAGAACTGTTTAAAAGATGGAGGGTTAGCACCAGTCAGTATGCACTAGAGAAGAAAGGGCCTAAGAAAGTTTTTTTTTTGACTGGAGAGATTTTTTTTCTTTTTTTGTTTTGTGCTATGGGCATCGTTAAAAAAGGACAATAGGAATTCATCCTTAAATCATTCATCCTTCATCACTGAAAAGGATAAATAGAAATTGGGGTGGGTGGGGAAAAGAGGGTAACTAGGGTGTGAACCACGTCCCCGTCTGAACAGAGCATCAAGACAAATCCTTACGAGTTGGGGAGGGTGTGTCTTCTCCCCTATTTATCTGTTTCCCAAGGGTAAAGAGGGACTCAGCTAGCCCTATAAGACATCCCTATTCCACGATCCGCCCCCCTCCCACCCTTGCTGTGGGCAACCAGAAGCAGGCACCCCTTTGTGCCCTGTCCCCATGGGAAAGGCCAGGTGGGCTGGCTGGCAGGGGCTGTCGCACTACTCACGAGAGGGCAGGAAGTGCCGGGTAGGGAGCACGGGTTTTTTGTCTCCATCGGAGCTGCTGGTGCTGCTCCAGCTACCCCAGCTGCCCCGGCTAGCCCGCACACTCCCTGACGAGCTGCCACAGTCTGAGCTGGAATCTGAACAAAACTTGTCTCCACATTTCTTTTTAGGCCGCTGGTAATGACCTTCTGGAGGAAACAAGACAGAAGAGCATTTCAAAGGTTTCCCCTAAGCTGCTCACTATTGACTCCAATGCACTGAAAATCCAGCTGTATTCATTCAATGGACTCTTCTGTTTTCCATATGAGATTCAGTTGCACCCCTCAGGAAACACTTGGAAAAAAGTCAAATTTACCCTTTAGCTTTGACCCCCCCCCCCTTTTCCCTTTTCTACATCCACCCTTAGAGACCTCCCTCTCTGCCTCCCAGGTACCTTGAAACATCCCTTCTTAAATAGACACAACAGAGCTAGAAGGGGCACTAGAAAGTATCTGATCCAACCCATTACACAGGTGAAGAAACTGAGACTCAAAGAGCTTCTCCAGGTAAGAAGCCATCTGAGGAAATCATCCATACTAAGTTATTAAAGATTTAATATGCTAATAATTATACACCACAACATAAAAATGTAAGATATAAGAACATAATAATTCAGGGAACAGTTCTATAAGAGGCTTTCAATCAGAAGGAAAAGAATGAGTTATTCAATAAGAGAATTTTACATACTAGTTGGGGAGATTTTGAGGTAAGGGAGGCCTTTCAGATTTACTTAAAATCACACCGTATGCGCAACTATGTAGTATGCCTATGTCTAAGGCAGAGTCTCAGCTCACAGAAACTAACCAATTACCTTGTTTCTTCCCCACACTCACAAAATTAAATATTCTTAGTTTTGCCAAAAAGTTAAAGTCACACCAGTGAAAAGCAATATATAAGCTTAACAAGCCAAAGAATTCTGGAAATACTTTCTTTTAAGAAAACCCAGCAAGGTCAGCACCAATAGGATGCATCAGAAGACAGGGAAAAGAGACAGGATTAGCAATGCAGGGTGATTGGGCAGTCATTCCGAATGCCTCGGGCAGAAAAGACAGAATCACATCTCCTACTCCTGTCATTTTTTCCCCTTTCTTTTGAAAAAAATTTCTTATTTATTATTATGGATTTGTCAAACATCAACAAACACAAACATTTTCCTACACAAAGCAAAACAGAAAGGGAAGATTTGAATCTCTATTACATACAGCTGGGGTTTTTTGTTTTTTGTTTTTCCAATGGGCATCATCCAGCTTCTTTGCTTATTTCAGCTCTGACCCAAACATTTCAGAATGGCTCCTTCTTTCCATCTGTTAACATCAACACCCTACTGGCTTTGGGTCCTGATAAGGATCAGCTTGGAGAAAAAGTACAGTGGAAAGTAAAGCTGCCAGGACTAGCCCTGGCCTGTCTTGGGCTTTTGTTCAGCCCGAGATCTGGTACCAGATCCTTTCCACAACCCCTCTGGTCCTATCACCACTGATCCAGTTAGTGGATGACTGAGCCTGGACCAAGAATCCCACTGTTCCATTCCACCCTGTGCACAAAGGTGGAAACACAGGGAAGACAGCTCAGGGTAAAAGGCTAGGTGAGAGATGCCTCTACCTCAAAATTATCCAATTACATTTGTGATTTATGCTGTCTTGGGGTGAACATGGCTCACTCAGAGGCTTAGCCTTTCTGAGCCCAGATACTTCACGAAGGAGGAAAGGAAAGCTTTAACAGATGCCCCTCTCATATCTCAGGATAACAACATACCTGTTTCTCCTGGGGCTGCAGAAGTAATTTTGGGTTCTGTTTTACAAATGTCCATGGTACCACTCTGCATGCACCAGCTCCTCAAAGGAGTGCCACCTCTCAGCTCGGGCCTTTCAAAATCAGTGCACACGTGCTTTGATTCATTCTGTTCAGGAGCCCTACGGCAGCCACAAACATCTCATTAATGTCTTCACCACACATGCACGACTATTACATAAGACAAAATATTATAATAAATTGCACATATAACATATAATATGTGGTATATGATAACATATACTATAATAATCACATAAAATGGCCTGTTTTCTTTATAAATACAAAACATAGCTATAAATGTGACATCCTAACATGTTTATATATCATACATAGGTACATAGAGTATAGAAATATATTACATAAGAAATACATGTGTGATATACATATAAACACATACTTTATATAATATACATATGTATATACATATGCACATACATATATAAAATACATATGCCTATATCCCTGTGTGTGTGTGTGTGTATGTATGTATGTATGTATGGTGTGAGCGCATAAGTATATCTAAACAGGCTAAAATTTGAAATTAGCTAGAAGTTCTTAATTTCTTAATTTGAGATCTGTGATTTTGTTTTTTTAAATATTGTGATAGCTGTATTTCAATATGATTGATTCCCTTTGTAATCCTATGTATTTATTTTATGCATTCAGAAATGTTGATCTGAGGAGGGGGTCCAGGGGTCTATGTTTCACCAAACTAAACAAAAGGTCCATGATATAGAAAAGCTTAAAAAAGTCTTGCATTAGACCTCCTGTTCTTGGAGACACCAGTAAAACATAATGTGAGATAATGAGACAGAGAAGAACTAAAAAGAGATTTGTTCTGATGGTCTGAGAAAGGAAGTAACTTTTTAAACAGAATCATGGAACTTTAGAGTGAGGAGGAACTTTAGAGTGAGGAGAAATTTCAGAGTTCATTGAGTCCAATTCTCTCATTTTATAGAGGAAATAAGATGAAAAGTGACTTGCTTCACAAAGGTCTCAAAACTAGCTTGCACATGACCTAGTTAGCAGACCCAGGCCTACAAGTTAGGTCTAGTGCTCATTCTCCCTATAGTATGTCAAAAGAGAGATTCTTAATGGATGAAACCTAGGTGGCACAGTGGATAGAGTGTTGGGCATGGCGTCAGGAAGACCTGAGTTCAAATCCCACCTCAGACACTTAGGAACTATGTGACCCTGGGCAAGTCACTTAATCTCTGTTTGTCTCAGTTTCCTCATCTGTAAAATGGGAGAAATGTTGGCACCTACTTCTCAGGGTTGTTGTGAGGATTAAATGAGATAATTGTGAAGCGCTTAGCACAATGCCTGCCACATAGTCAGCAGTATATAAGTGTTAGCTGCTGTTACTGTTGTTGTTATCCTTTCTTATTTTAGAGTTTTTTGCTGTCCATTGTAGCTGATGTTTCATGACCCCATTTTTGTGGTTTTCTCATCTAAGATTCTGGAGTAGTTCGTTATTTCCTCCTTCAGGTCATTTGACAGACGAGGAACTAAAACAAATAGGGTTAAGTGACTTGCCCAGGGCCTGGCACTCTATCTACTACACCACCTAGCTGCCCTGTTTTAGGTTAGGGACTTGGTATTGAGCTGAACATAGGAAAATGTACAATTTTAGCATCTAAAGTAATTTAGAATTAAGAGGAAAGTAATTAAGAAAACATATGTAAAAGATGGCATGGAGAGAAAAATGGAGAGGAGGGAGGAGGAGGGATGAGAGGGAAAGAAAGAGAGAGATAGAGAGAGAGAAGGAGAGGGAGAGAGAGGGAGAGAGGGAGGGAGGGAGGGAGGGGGAAGGGGAGGGGGAGAGGGGGAGAGAGTGCATTCCCAATGCTAAAAGCCAGAACACTTGGAGGGTTTGGAAATTCTATCAAGCTGGATGAACTTTGGTTGAGTCACCACTCGGAAAAAGGAATCTCACTCTTGTTCACTACAGAGTTCTTGTGAAGATCAGGGTGTAGAAATGCTTTGCAAACTCTAAAGCATTACACAAGTGTAAAATATTATTATTAAACAGAGGTAGAAGAAATAAATGAAATATGGAATACTTTTCATTTACTTTTTTTCTTCACCTGACTTTTTCTCTGTTCACCATAACCTCCCCCTCCCCCCCCAAAAAAGCCAGAAGAAAAACAGGCCAATTTCTTAGATATAACCTACTTCAATGTTTCAAGGCTCTGTGATATGGACAATTCTTCCACAGAAACAGATTGCCACCCATCAAGACCTTAGTTGATACTGACAGTTGAATGAATTGCTGTGGCCAAAAATCTTTCAGGCTTGTTCCAACTTAACTAAATCTGGTCTTTGGGAGGACACATGTAAATGAACCCAAAACCTGAAGCCTTTATGTGTAAGAGTTTGGGCTCCACAGGAGTAGCCTTTGAGAAAACAGGGTCCCCTACAGATGCCCAGATCCCCAGCAGCGGCCAGACACTACATCCTCCTGACATTCTCAATGTGACACATGGCCTTAAAGTTCACATAATACATAACCACAAACCAAAACGGAGTCATTTCATCTCCCATATCTCAGGCGTGCCAGACTTCTGCTTTTAAAGTTAATCATGTAGCCATAATATGTAATTGGTAAAACTACATTTTAATTCCTCTTTAAAATACTTACTTCTTCCTCTATGCTTATGTTGGAAAGTAAGTTTTTTTTTTTTTTAAGGGTACCTTAGGGTTGACTCTTATGAAATATTAAGTGGGTAAGTGGAGAGATTTGGGGGTGGGGAGGGAGAAGGAACCAAACCAGCTTCTCCTCTCTGACTCAGTTTTCAGAGAGCTGCCTACAGCACGGAGTGACTTGTCCAGGGTCACAGAGCCAGGATGAGGAACTTACACCCAGGGCTTTCTGTCACCAAGGACACTACCTCTGCCCCTCCCGCTGCTATGACATACTGAAACAAGAAAATGCAAAGTTTTCATTTTTCTTATGGCAGACAAATTAGTCAATGGCTATTCAAATCACACTGGAGATGAGAGTAATTATTTAAATTCTACATCAGGCAAATTGCCTGAGTGTAAGGGAAAATTTTGCACAAAACAGGATACCTATGTTTTAAAGCTAAAGTGTCTGCCTTTTCTAGTCATTTTTTCCTAAAGAACAAATAGGAGGCAAAACTTAAATTTTTTTGTTGCTAGTTATGGATGTGGGATTTTTTAAAAAAGATTATACGTGTGTGTGTGTGTGTGTGTTTTGTTTAAAAAAAACATCAAACTTGGTGAAAAGTAAAATTTCAACCCCTGGTATTTTTTTCTGTAAACCTTAAAAAAACTCCATAAAAAAATGAGCACCTATAATAGAGGACATTGACAATCCTGAGTATATATCTCACCTATCTCAAAACTGTATTTTCAAGTATCCTACAAACTTTGGGGGAGGGGAAAGAGGAAAAAAAAGGAGGGGTCAGAAAGAAAATGAAGACATGACAGTTTAGTGTTTGGTTTGGTATTTTTGTTGTTTTTTTTTTTAAGGGGGGGTGGAGTTACACACACACACACACCTTGTAGATGCAGTAACACTTTTTTTCTTGTTTTTTCTAGACGTTCTGGTTTTATTCCAATTTAGATTTGGGAGATTTCCATCCTTCTTTTCCTGCTGTCTCTTCTTCCTATCTTCTTGCTGCTAAGTAAAGACAACAGTCAGTGATGCGGGGCAACAAAGACCAATGAACTCAAACAAACTCTTCAGTGGCTAAATTTGACATAGCAGTCGCCTGCCTCCGGATCCACCTCTATCCACTTTTCAAGCCCTCAATCCACCCTGATCCCCAGAATTCAGGCCTTTTTCAACCACTGGAAACTTGGGCATAACTTTCTCCATCTCTGGTGTGTTTGCATTCCTCCTCTCTCCCCACCTCCCTCAATCCCCTGAGAGAGAAGAAAACCTGGTCTATAAAAATTCTTAATGGGCTAAAAATGAGAAACATCTGCCAGATTTATGGTCAAGGTGCTGTTAAATTCTACCACAATAAATCCTCCTCCCCTCACCTGTTGGCTGGGTTCCTGCAATTCACGTGAATTACTACCGAAGCACCACCAGCAATCACTTCAATAGAACCCAGGGGGAATTTGCTTTTTTAATTTGGGGGGGGGGGGGACCCTAAGTACAAAAATCAAGCCTCTTTTGTTAGATGGTAGAAACTACTACGTTCCAAACCAACCGGTGTTTTTAGCTAGAGGGTCATTTCAGACATTTCTGTTATATCATATTTCCTCTGCTATTTTTTTCCTTTTCCCCTGGAGAGATTTCTGCATTTAGCCTTCAAACACGCTAGCTGTTCACTGTACATACATCACATTCTATCTCTCCTGTCACTCTGCACCCATGGTCTCCCTCCCTCACCTATAGCATCCTTTCAGAGCATAGCCCACGTGGCACCTTCTCAACATGGCCTTATCTGATCCCCAAAGGTGGCAGGGATCTCCTTGAGGTCTTTAAAGACATGATTTTTTAAAAAATCAATTCAACAAACTTTTCTAATTGTGGGGAAGAAATAAAATTTAAATAAAACACATGGTTCCTCCTCTCCTCAAGTAGGTGTAGTCAGATAAAGCACATATTCTGCTACCTGTAACATCTCATACTACATATTGATAAAAAAAAGTACGTACTAAGTGCATATTATATACAACACACTGGTCTGAGCACTAGAGACACAAAGACAAAATACAAAACCGTCCCTATTCTAGAGGAGCCTACATTCATTCTTCTGGGGGATGTAGCACATATGGACACAAGCACATGCACAATAATTTCAAGAGAGAATGCTATCAACTTTGGGGATCAGGTAAGGCCATGCTGAGAAGGTGGCATGTGGGCTATGCTCTGAAAGGATGCTATAGCTGAGGGAGGGAGAGCCACAGGGGAGATAGAATGTGGCGTATGTACAGTAAACAGCTAACATGTTTGAAGGCTAAATGAAGAAACCTCTCTAGGGGAAAAAAAATAGCAGAGGGAATATGATATAGTAGAAACATCTGAAAGATAATGGACCAGGGTTCAAGACTAGCTCTTGAACTTATTAGCTGTGGGCTGTGTAAAATGAGCTGGAGAAGGAAACGGCAAAACACTCCAGTATTTCTTCCAAGAAAACCCCAAATGGGGTCCCGAAGAGTCGGACACAACTGAAAAACAACTGTGTTCTAGATAACCTTTCTAGCTCTCATTTTCTCCTGTGCTTCTGCAGCTCTAAATTAGAATGTCTGCGCCCCGACTGCCTCCCATTCTCCCATCACCCTTGCTTTTCAGTCCTTTCTGGGAGGAATGGGGCTTATGTATCCAGGACCAAAAGCCACAGTCCCAGGCTCCCATGTTCTTTTCCCCCCTCTGTTCCTCCTGCAGCTCATGCCTGGCTACAATCATTCATTCCAAACTCAGAATCGGTGATCAGCAGAGGAAAAGGAAGATCAATGCCACTGGCATGGTCAACTGCTGCCCCCTGCAGCTCACTTAAGGAAAAGGGAAGAGTGGCCATGCCCTCACCATCATGGCACTGTCTCATCATTAGCATCAGGTCAGATGTAAAAGAAGGTATCCTTATCGATCATACAGCCTTCTCGATGATATAAAAGTTGGGAAGGATGGCCAGGAGAGTAGCTGGCATACATGAGATTCCAAAAGATCTTTACAGGCTTAAATCTAGTGAAATGGAATGGGAGGCAGTCTAGTACAGAGTACAGAAGAAAAAAAGAGTGGCTCTGGGTGTCAGAGGTCTTGGGTTCAAATCTCACCTCTTATGCTTATCCCCTGGGTGACCTTGGGCAAATCATTTAAATGACTTAGTCCTGACTGTCACCATTTGTAAAATGAGGGGGTTGAATTACATGGCCTCTAAGGTCCCTTCTTCTACTTTTAGATCAAGAATAGCCATCAAAGGGTTCAAAATAAGAGTGATACAAGTACAGGGTAGGGAAGATGTGAAGGACAATAGTTCATGTGAAAAAAAAGTGAGGATTTTAGTGGATCACAAGCTCAATCTGAAAGGGAAATAAAAAATACTCATGTAACCTCTGGCTGCAATAAGGGAAGCATAGTATACAGAATGAGGATTAGGGTTAGTTCCATTACCCTCTTCCCAGGTCAGGCCCCATCTGGATTACTGCATTCAGTTCTGGGTTCCAAATTCTAGGGAAGGACTCAGAAAAGACAGAGAATGGCCAAAGAATGATGGCCAGAATGGTCAGAGGACCCAAAACTATGCCTTTTGAGAATCTAGTAAGGAACTCTTCCAGCTTTAAATCAATGATCCTATAATCAGCCAGGGGAAAGGGAGACTAAAAAGGGGAAATGATACCTGTCTTCATGTACCTAATGGATACCATGCAGGAAACTGACTGGATCCATTCTGCTTGGTCCCAGGGGGCAGAGCTAAACTTCAGAAGTTAGAATTTTAAAAATTTGGCTGATTTTGGTTTAATATAAAGAAGTATTTTCGAATCATTAGAAAAGTGAAATGGGTTTGCTTTTTAGGATGAATTCCAGTTTCTCATTGATGGAAGTCTTTTTTTTTTCTTTTCTTTTTCTAGAATTTTTATTCTTAACTTAAGAAATAAAACAAGCATTTTCATAACAAAGTAGAATAGAAAAAAAAGAGGATTGCACATGAAACAGCAAATCTATTATGTACAACTTGCTTTTCCTTTTAAATATATAATAAAGTTATCATGTAACTTTTTTTTCCCTTCCCCCAGGCCCTAGAGAGGGCTACCATTAGTCCACACCACACTATATGGTGTATGTAAACATATATATGCGTATACATACACACATATACATATGTAGATCTAAACCATGCATACTTCTATTTATCAGCTCTTCCTCTGGATGAAGATAACATCTTCCTTCACTGCTCTTTTGCAGTTAATTTGGGTATTTATAATAGTCAAAGTGACTTGGTCACTGAAAGCTGGTCTTAAAAACAACACTGCTGTTACTGTATACAACGTTCTCTTGGTTCTGCTCACTTCGCTTTTCATTATTTCGATGGAAGTCTTAAAGCAGAGTAAGGATGACTAGTTGGGGATCTCAAAAGGGCTTCCTGCTCAGCTATGGGCTGGAATAACTGTCTTTGAGGTCTCTGCCAATACTGAGATTCTATGGTATGCAACCTCGTAATTCTTCTTGAATCCGCAGTTAATTCCATGACAATTTCCCAGTGGTCTTTCTGTCCCAAAGAACGGTATCTCTTATTTTTGGTCTTCTTCTTCCCATCACCTGCCAATTGTTTCAATTCCCTAAGACTCTGCTCTGTCCTTTGCTGTCTTACCATTCACTACACTTCAGGTAATTCACCTGTTTTAATGACTTCAATTGTCACCAATAAGAAAACGATTCCTAAATCTAGAGCTTTAACCTTCCACCTAAGCTAGAGTTGTGTCTTCAACCGCCTACTGAACAATTTGAATCTGAATCTCTTTCCTTTACCCCAAAATCCATCATCACTACCTGTGTGACCTTAGGCAAGTGATTAAGTCACTATCTTCTCTGGGCCTTAGGGTCTTCCTCTGACAAGAAAAAGGTGTGTGTGATGAAAGACCACTCCAGTCCATCTGCTCCACAAATCATCATGCTCTCCTGGTTTTCCAACTTCTCTTCACGCTCCCATCGTTCTGCCAAACACACACAAGCTCAAGACTTGGGAGCTATCTGTACAGATGGACGCAAAGAATTTTTTTTTTGAATGATGCTTGCTTTTCGTCACTTCCGCAGCCAACTAATCACAGCAAGTCCTGTGATTTTTTTCTCAAAAACCTTTCTCAGATCTGTCCTTTCCTTACTTGTCTCCCCTGCCACAACTCTCATCAAGGCTCTCATCATTTTACTCCTACAACATTATAATAACCTCCCAGTATCCCTGTATTATCTCTTCCTTCTTCCAATCCATCCTGAACATCTTCCTAAAATACTGCAGGTGCCTTCCCTCTGTTTATTTCCAATTTATCTTGTATATATCCTGCTGGTATATGGAGGTGTGCATGTTGTCTCCCCCATTAGACTTCAAGTTCCCTCAAAGTAAGGACTATTTTTGCCCTTTTCTGTATCCCTAGCATACCCCCAGCACACAGTTAAGTGCCTAATAAATGTTTTTGGACTGACTTTCAGAACTGCTCAAAAACCTTTACTGACCCCATGAGAAACAAAAGTCTAAACTCCTTTGTCTGGCAATCAAGGCCCTCTACCATCTGGTGCCATCTTACTTTCCCCAATCTTATCTTTTACTACTCTTCAGCATGAATTCTCTACTCAGGCTTGTTCCTTCATCATCCTCTAACAAGTTATTTAATGTCTCCATGCCATATTAATAATTTCACCATCATCAACACAATTGCTCCCATTTTCCTAGTTAGTTCCAAATGTTGACAAAGTTATTTCCTCACAATAAGCCTGTAAGGCAGATAGAGCCATAGGTCATCATCCCCTCTCACCCCTATTTTACAGATGTGGAAGCTCTGGCCCAGTGAAACTAAGTGACTTTACTCACTGTCACACTCACTGTCAGGATTCAAACCCAGGTCTGCTGACCCCTTCCTTTCTTTCTGAATCTCTAAATTCCAGCTACCCTAGCTCTCAAGTGCTATTGCCTCCAACAATTGACCTGCACTCATTCCAACACACACTGATTTTTCCCTCTATAAACTTTCCCACGGATTAATGTCTGTATGTCCCAATCAGGCTGGCACCTGATCAGACACTAGCTTATATGATTCACTTAAACATCTCACATAAGCATGTATTGTTTCCCCAACCATCCAGCAAGTTCCAAGAGGGCAAGGTCCTTGTCTCCCACGGAGGGTGCACAATATGACACGTACTTGCCAAAGGAAGAAAATGCAACATTTTTATTGTGAATTTAAGCAGCCCAATTAAGATAACAGGAAAGCAACTTTTGAAAAGCTCTCTACAAGTCCTGAAAGCTAATGCACAAATGTGTACATTGCTTTTTTTTTTTTTTTTTTTTTTTTTTTTTTTTTTTTTTTTTTTTT
>NW_020954562.1:14734779-14760244 GCF_900497805.2 Vombatus ursinus | reverse complement strand
GAGGTGTTGTGTACATTCCTTCTTAAAGCTACAAGACCCGACCAAGTCTGTATTGACCCTTCACTTTTTTAAAATTAAACTGAAAATTTCTTTAAAGGAGTAGAGAAAAGCTGAATACAGACCTCGACTGAAGATGGGACGTCCTGTTTCCCACAACATGTATCTTCTTTAGGTATTTTGTGAATCTTCTTTTCTGAGGAAGGTTTGGCATCAACCTGTTTTTTCAAAGTTTCATAACTTTCTACTTCATTCTTAATAGCCATTTGCTGGTTATTCCCTTAAATAAACAAAAATGATTCAACATTTGAGTAATCAGTTCAATTCATTTTCCAGGAGTTAGTTTCCTCCCAGTCATATTATTTGACTCCTACAACATATATCTTCCTGTTTTAACATGTTCAGATGATGGCCTGACCACTCTCAGTTTAAACAGTATTGAAGAGCAAAAAAACCTAAATTTGAAAGCTCTAAATAAATTTTTAAACCCATCTGGTATTGGGAAAGGAATAGAGAAACTGATCAATGAAATAACGAACCCATATACAGAGCCCAGTGTATATAAATGATGAATACTTGATAAACCCACATTTAAATATTAAGGAATTGGACACCTTTTCAGTAAAAACTTCAATAGCTATGTGACAAAAAAAAAAATGGAGTTGGATCCATTCTTCACATCACACAACTTTTTTTAAAAAAAATTTTTTTAACAAGAAAAGGAGCATGTTTATCTCAAATATATAGAACATTTTTTAAACAGAAGAATTCACCGAAGACAAAAATCAGTGATTTTCACGCTGTCATATTAAAAGGATTTTGCGCAACAAAAACAATCTTAAAAATCAAGAGCAAAGAGAAAGGGAAAAATATTTGCAATAAATATGTCAGTTAACAGTTTGATATCCAGAATTTATACGACAAACTGATGCACATATACAAAGCTAACAACAAACACTTCCCCAATGGAACAACAGTCAAAGGACACAGACAATTTACAAAGAGGAAATAAATCTATATGCTGGTCAATACATGAGAATACACTCATATTCCCTAATAATCAGAGCACTGCAAATCAAAACACCTGTAAGATACCATACTACCTGCACTAGGTTGATAAAAAAAAATGAAATCCAATAAAATCCAATGTTGGCTGTGGGGAAGCAGGCACTCTAATAAATTGTTGGCTGGGTTAAAGGCTAAGGCAGTAAAAAAAATCATTAAAGACACTATAATGATCCCAACTTTTGAACCAGTCATTACACTTGCTACCTGTACCCAAAAATATCATGAATGTGAAAAAAGAGCCTATTTATTAAAAAAAATTAAATACTTTATTTCAAACAGTAAAAAATTAGAAGTCACCTATATTATCCACCAATTAGAGAATGGCTAAGGAAATTATGACCTATTAACAGAATACTCTAAGGCCACAGGATGATAAATGATTCATACTGGGATGAGGTCATGCTTAATGAAATTAGCAGAACCAGAACCACATACAAACTAACTACCACAATATAAGAAGTAAAGAAAACAAGGAAGATGACACAGAACAAGAACACATTAATTCTATTTGGTCTTCTGATCATTTGTTTGGTTTTACATTATTAGAAGTGAGGGATTTTGGTCTGTTTTTGTCCCTAGTTTCATAGGTTTATTTGCTTGTTTTCTTACATTAAGTTAAAGTTTTTTTCAAGACATAAGAGAAAAATATGGGAATTCTAAGTATTTTATAACTAACCCATAAAAAGTGGAAGTAGGGACAATGACATAGGATGCCTTATCCATAGATCACAATGGAGAATTACATCCACCCTTAGCAAATGGAGCCAGGAGTTCAGAGTTCTAGTCCTGGGTCCCTCACTCGATCACTGGGTGATAATATTGATTGTAAAATGAAGAAAATTCTTGTTCTGCCTCACAGCCTCAGCAAGTGTATTCTGTAAACCCTGAATCACTATGTAAATAGAAGCCGTTATTATCTCTATGCCCTGCTACAGTTGGGTCAAGAAGATAATGGAATATGCTGTGAGGTGGATAAGAAATACAACCTGGATATAGTTTCAGTTTCACTTGTTTTCAAAATGTTTTATTTCTCAGAGTTTGGAAGCTGCATTACTTTTTTAAAAATTGCTCCCTTTTCACATAACTTACATTAAAAAATGCCTTCTACTACTTATAATCCTTCTCATCTGATGCCTTACATTCATAACCAAGATTCAGCACCAAGAAAAGAATTCTGCCGAATTTGCTCAATTTTTTTAAATAGAGAACCCTCACAATTAAAAATCCCAAGTAATTTATAAAGATAAGTAATGGCATATTGGGGGAAGTCTATCAGAATCCAGAGTCTTGTTAGCTAGTCTTGCTAACTTGTTATCTTGTTTGTTAACCTAATCTAGTAGCTCTGCCATTAACTAGTCTTGTTACCTTAAACAAGTCACTTACTGATCTGGAACTCAGTTTTCTCACCTGTAAAATGAAGGAATTGGAGAAGAACAGGGTTTCTTAACCTTTTTAAAAGTGTCAAGGACCCCTCTGACAGACTGGTATAACCAATGGATCCCTCTCAGAATAATGTTTTTAAATGTATAAAATAAAATACATAGGAGTAAAGAGAAAACCTATTACACTGAAATAAAGATGTAATTTTTTTTGGCCATACAAGTTCATGGACTCCTTAAAATCTAAGAACCTCTGGAATTCTGGATTAGACTAAGCTGGAAGTATCCTTCTAGTACTTAAAAAAAATGTTTATTAGGTTAATCCAAGTGGGACATATAGGAAACAACACCCTAAACATTTAAAGGAGAACTACTTCAAATCAACTCAACATCCTGATTGAGAAAATTTTCTGAAAAGTAATAGAAAATTCTGTTATTCTATGAAATAACAAATCAGCAAATAGCTTAAACTACTCAGGTTTTCATGCTTAAGCCCAGTTCAGGTATACTAAACATTTTTGTTTTGGAACATAAGCATTCTCTCAAAGATACTATGAATTTTACCTTCTCTGTGTAAAAGTCATACAGCATATTAACTACAAGAAGTTCCCTGCCCCCATTCTTGGAGGGGAAATAAATGTTTGAAAGGGAAAAAAAAGTATAATAAATGTTACATTTTAAAGTAGAATTAAATAAAATAATAAAAATAGGTTATATTGTATAAAGGGTCATCTTTGGAGTCAAGAGAGCTTGGTAAGTTTGAAACCCTGCCTTTGACACTTTCTAGGCCAGGGGTGGGGAACCTGCAGCCTCGAGGCGACATGTGGCCCTCTAGGTTTTCAAGTGTGGCCCTTCCACTGAATCCAAACTTCATAGAACAAATCCCCTTAATAATTAGATCTGTAAAACTTGGACTCAGTCAAAAGGCCGAACCCAAGGACCTAGAAGGCCACATGTGGCCTTGAGGTTGCAGGTTCCCCACTCCTGTCTAAGTTATAGGCAAGTTATTTAACCCCTCACTGCCTGCAGATAAGTTACTGATCTGCAGTAGTATGGAAGACAGCTAGGTGGCACAGTGGATAGAGTTTAAATGTAGCCTCACACACTTACTACCTGTGTGACTGTGGGCATCACTTAACCCTGTTTGCCTCAGTCTCCTCATCTATAAAATAAGCTGGAAAAGGAAATGGCAACCATTCCAGTATCTTTGTCAAGAAAATACCAAGTGCAGTCACAAAGATTAGGACACGACTGAACAAGTATAGAGAATACACACTGATTAAATCTCAGATCCATACCAAAAAGTCAAAATATCAGGCAGAATAATGTTACAGGATTAATATTTTATCCACAATTCATTTATAAAACAGCTCACAAGGGGCAGCTAGGTGGCACAGTGAACAGAGCACTGGCCCTGGAGTCAGGAGGCCCTGAACTCAAATCCAGCCTCAGACACATAACACGTAATAGCTGTGTGACTCTGGGCAAGTCACTTAACCCCAAATGCTCCCCCCCCCCAAAAAAAACCCAGCACACAAAATGATGAAAACTAGAATTTAAGCTTTTTCTGCGGATGGGATGGCAGGGAACAAGGAAAGTTAGGGGAGGTTAGGCCTAGACAACTTCTAAAGTGCTTTTTAAGCTCTAAATCTATGATCACAGGAGCTGATGACTGTTAATTTCCAAGCTGTCTCTCCGGAATTCAGCATAGTGCCAGGCTCATTGTAGGCCCTCAGAACACTCTTTTCTGAATTAACATGAATCAGCCTGACACATGTCTCTTAAACAATCCCTTTGGCTCTAACAAACCAGATTCAGGACCATAGCATTGGGAGCTGGAAGTGACCCTTAAGAGATAACCTAGCCTAATCTAGTCCTCATTTTACAGCTGAGGAAACAAATCCAGATTAAACTCAGGTCTAACTTCAGTGCTCCACTGTCTCTCCTTCTAAGAGCTGTTAAAGTCTCATTCAAAAAAAAAAAAAAATCCAATCACTTGTATAGGACTGGGAAGCCACATCTTACATAGGGGTCAGGGGCTAAAGTCAGTCCTAAAGGAAAAGATCTCATTTATAAAACATAACCTTGAAAATATCTTAAATTACTCATAAAGTACAGTATATTTATATATGTGTGTATGGTGTTTGTCCTTCGTTCTTGAAGAGGACCATGACATCAGGAAGATGATGCCATGACTTGCAAGTGAATTGGATATAAGTGACGCAGGGCTGTGCAAAGTCACCAGCCTCACTTTCTCCTCCAGAGTCATCTGGGTCCAGGGGCAAGAGACAGATCAGGATGACTGAAGATGGCCCCCAATATGTGTGTATAATACGTACATATAATACAGTATATGTTTATAATGTATATAAAGTTGTTCAGTCGTGTCCAAATTTTCAAGACCCTATATGGGGTTTTCTTGGGAAAGATAATGGACTGGTTTGCCATTTCCTTCTCCAAGCCTTAGGCAAACAGAGATTAAGTGACTTGTCCAGAGTCACACAGCTAGTTAATGTCTGAGGCCAAATTTGAACTTAAGTCTTCCTGACTCCAAGGTTAGCACTCCATCCTCTGAGCCACCTAGCTACCTGCTATAATATACATTAAATATCAACTACAATACACATATATTATATGCACATATATTTTACATACCATATATAATACATACATATATACATGTATCTATAAATACACACATATTTTATATACGTATATATATACATATATATACATATACACACATATCAATCAGGAAAGGGATTGGGGTCTCCTGGATTGAAGTTATTGTTAAGAAAACTATTAAATGTAAAATTTATTTTTTATAATATCTAGCAAAGAAAATCTAGATCAGGAAAGAAGCAGGAACCAGGACTTCTATTCAAATAGAATAGAATGAAAATAAGTGAATCCTTAGCTGGTAGGAACATGGATAAGTAGAAAAGGAGGACAGAAATAGTCCTGAAAGGACTTCATAAAGGGATCCTACCAACAACATCATCCTTTCTTCTACCTGCTCCATGAGGCAAGTAAGGAAGAGGAGGAGTCAAAGGAAACCAGGAGGGACCTCCCAATTGAATAGCACTAAGCCTCTTCCCTTTCTGATCCATCTTCTACAGTAGCCAAAGGAATATTCTAAAAGCGTGGCCCACCTTTACTCCAGAAATTCTATAATCAAATCAGTACTCCTCTGTGTGGCATCAAGACCTTCACACCTGAGCTCCAATCTACCTTTCCAGCTACGGTATACATCACTCCTCTTCTTGGACCTCCAGGGTCCAAGTGTAAATGTCCACCTTGTTATAGGTGGTACAGGGAACAGAGGACTGGGCCTTAAATCTGGAAAACCAGAGTTCAAATCTAGTTTTTTACCCTGGGCAAGTCACTTAACCTCTGTTTGCCTCACTTCCTTCATTTGCAAAAATGGGAGTCATAATAAACAGCACCTGCCTCCGAGGGCTGAAGTGAGCATCAGATGAGCTAGTACCCGCAGAGCACTTAGCACAGTATCCTTTCCTTATTCCTCGTACTTAGTACTTCTTCCCACGTGTGAACCTTTGCACAATTAGAATCACAACACTCAGCATAGTGAGAAGCTCAGACACTGAGGTGGGGGTGGTGATGATGAGGATGAAGATGATGATGTTCCTTTAAGCTTGGCAAAGCACTTTACACATATTATTTCATTTGATCTTCACAATAACCCTGGGAGGTAGGTGCTGTTATGATCCCCATTTTACAGATGAGGAAACTCAGGCCAAGATTATATAATCTGCCCAGTCACACAGCTTCTAAGGGTCTGAGATGGGATTAGAACTAGGTTTTGCTGACTCCCAAGTCCAATGCTCTATCCACCATGCCACTTGGCTCCCTAGCTATTTATTCCCTAGACTAAGGGAATAAATGCAATTATCTCTAACACCTATTACCTCTATCACCATGGGGAAGTCATTTAACATCTGATGTCCTCAGTTTCCTCATCTGTAAAATGAAAGGGCTAACTCCACGGCTTCTAATAATCCTTTGTAGCTCTAAGTCTATGACACGGAATGAGGGTCTTTTCCATCTACCATCCAAGTAATCAAATCTAATCAATATAACCATTCCTAGGAAAACAGCCCTTCAATAAATTGTCTTATAACTCCATTCACCACCCCTGTGACCTCCCTGACCAAATTACCTTTCCCTGGCCACCAGTGGTCATACATGTTGTCTTCCCTATTAGTGGGTAAGCTCTCTAAAGACAAGGATTCTCTTCTTTTTGCATTTTATGGCCCCAGCACTTGGCACAGTGCCTGGAATAGAGCAGATGCTTTAAAAATGCTTTTTCATCCATCTATTCATTCATCCTAGAATTTCATGTCTACATTGCAACAAACTCTCATTGGGTGGAATGCCCAGGCCTAACCTGAGCAGGTGTATGCGCACACTATTTAAATTGCAATTTTAATTTCTGGCAAGTTTTAAATCCAGTATGACGTGACTTCAATGTACTTTTAATAATTAAGAATAACTCCTGTTAGTATAGTTTGTTAAGTGCTAGAACCAAAGAAGTCCAAAGAATCAACGTTTTGAAAGTTCCCCTCCTGAAAAGAAAAATTTAGAATTATAGGAAGAATATCCTTCATGAAAATAAACTGACCCTAAAGAATATAATAGTAAGAATAGCCACATCCTTAAAAGTACTTGTAGTTTCACAGACTGATGTATCATCTGCCTGAGTGGTTTAGGTACAGAACTCCCTGGAGGAAGGGATAACAACTGGACTGGGCCTTCTGGTGCTCCCATCTCACATCATCTAAGTGATGTTGGCCAAGTGATGTCCCCTTCTTTACACATCTATAAAATGAGGAGACTGGACAAGATGGTGCCTCAGGTCTTCTCGCTCTGAATGTATGTTCCCAATTCTTGATCGCAAAGTGAAGCAGTTAGTTACTTGTGGAAAACAATCACTTAATAATTATTATTATTAATTATTATTAAATCAATCAGTTTTTACTAACTATAAAGAACTTTTCTAGATCAAGTGATCAAACTCTGCCCTATAAATGGAACCTGGTCCAAATGTAATGAGGCTATCACTGGGATTGTAATTAAGTCAGTAAATAGTCCCAGTAACCCAAGAAAATCCTTTAATCCTTAAAATACCTTTAAAATAGGACTCCTTTTCAAATATATGAGATTTCAAATTTAAATGGTTTTCACTAGTTGATCTGGATGAAAGAAAATGACACAAAAGCAAAGTAAGAAACAAAACAAAAATTAACCTCCCCCCCAGACCAAAACCACTATCTCCAAAAACAGAAGAAAAGAAAGAAAGAAGTTGGGAAAAGCAGAATGCAAGGGACTCAACACAAAAATAGAAGTGAAAAAGCATTCCACAGCATAGAGAGGTGACAAAACTAAAACTTCAGATGGATGCTTCCCTCAAGCAAGGTATAATTCCTTTCCTATTGATATAATCGATGCAAAAAATCATTGCTTAAAGGATTTTCATGCCAAGAATATAACTTCAAAAGTATTAGTCCTCAAAGTTTCTTAGGAGTGAAGGAATCCAAATTTAATATTCCAGACTAGACCACTTCCAAAAAAATAAAGAGAAGTGAACCACAGAACCTTGGAAAATCAGCAATGCCCTCTGGTGCCAAGAATCAGTACAGAACAGAAATTGAAGTGAAAGGTTTATTTTTTCCTTTTTAAGCTGATTCTGGTTGCTGAATTTTAAGCCATTCCTACTTAAAAAAAAAAACATTCTGCACAGTTCAGAATTATTGGATGGGGTTGTCCAATACTTCAAGAAAAAAGGCTAGCTGACTATCGCTGCTTGGAATGTAAGCGGCTTAAAGGTTGCATCTCCAGCAGTCAGTACAGTGTCTTGTATATAGCAAGTATCTTATACATGCTTGGATTTTTAAACTAGTAACTCAAAACAACCTCTTAAGCTTCAACTTAAACGACAAGAATGAATGTACTATACCCCAAAAATCAAACTGTGATCTATGGGAAGAACAAGTAATTAAACTTTTATTGTCAAAGCTAATCAATCACATTTCTGTTTTAAGGAACACATTCAGCCTTCACTAAAGCAACTAGATCACATAAGTAAATGAAAACATGGTTCAAGTTCCAGAAATAGTTCTGCATTTCACATATTTTTGGAGGCACCCAAGCTCAGGCAGTACTGTAAGATTAGGACATGAGTAAGAAAAGCATCATCCTTCACTATTTTTAATTTAAACAGAAATCCAATTCACTCATTTGTTTCTTTTCAGCTGATGTTTGGTCCACATATGGGATAACAAACAAGCATACATATACACTATTCTAATCGAAAGTCTTACTTTATTTCAAAACTATTTTATAACTAATGATGATGTTGATGATATTAACACATTAAGTAAGATTATTATGTATACAAAAGACTTACATAATATCCACAATCTTGGGTCCCATCTATCAACACACAACTCCTAGGAAGGGCTGCCTGGTTCTGTAATTTTAGCTGTCTAATGGCTATTTGGGAGGCAGAAGGATGACAACCAGACACGAGTGTGAGAAGAAAACATGGAACATCGAAGAATCTGTCAACAGGTTTCAGGGCTGGAGTGAATTTTGATATATGATTCACTAGCTTGTGGTTGGAGAGCCTGAAGCAATCTCAGAGGGAGGAGAGATGTCAGGATTTAGACTACGATTGACTTCAGAAAATGTTCTGTGTTTCTCAGCAACAAACGACAAGAATGGAACCAGAGCCATCACTACACATTCTGAACAATTCTCTTCTCATTTAACGAGAAAGTTATGCTATGTGAAGAAAAAAAAAACAGAGTCCAAATGCTTAAGGGCACAAGGCTTGGAAAGGAGGTTCTAACTAGTCAAGGAAGACAATAATGTCATTCCCCAGAGGTAACTAGCACCATGTTCCTTTTTTATTTTTTCTATTGTTTTCATAGTATATTTGGGTACGTTGGGAAGGTCAGTTCAAATGAAGGAATGGAACAATGGATTAGCTGAAAAAGATTAAAAATATTGAAGGTAGTTAGTGCCCACTGACTGAGGGAATAGCTAAATAAATTGTGGTACACAAATAATAGAGAGTTCTACTCTGTGAGATGAGGAATATAAAGAGTTCAGAGAAACACTGGAACATTTATATGAAGTGATACAGAGCAAAACAAGCTGAACCAGGGGAAAGAGGGAGGGAAAAGGGAAGAAAGAGAAGAAGGGAAGTTATCATCAGGATACCTGTGACAACCATATCACCACTGGACCAGGTTCCATTGATAAAGCACTAGTTGCTGACAAAATTGTTACCCTCTGATCCAGAAATGCAGCTGGTGGTTGGGAAAATTTTCACAACTACTAGAGTTGTATAAAATGAGTAGCTTCTCACAGTAGGAGATTTTTCAAGCAGAGGTTAGATGACATGTCAGGAATGGTGTTAAGAAAGGAAGGCATTCCTGGTCAGGCAAATACTGAACTTGATCTCTGGAGACCTTTCCAACTAGGAGAGCTTTGGAATCCATGAAGGAAGTTGTGGTTATTTTCATAAAAAGAAACTAATACTCACTGATTCTTGTTTGTACTCGTGTTATTAAAGATCTCTCCCCCACTACCCTCCTCTGTCCCCCTTTCCCTTGCTCTCTCTGTCTCTCTCCTTTTTATATTTGACTGGGTGTCCCTAAGTAGACTGTAAGACCCTTGAAAGAAAAAAAAAATTTTTCTTATTTCTTTTGCATTTCTCTAGTACAGTGTCATGTGCTTAGTAGGGCTTTTAATTGGTACTGAAAAAATGAACCAACCTAGGATAAATCTGTTGCAGACATGCAGTGTATGAAAACTGCAACAGACTATAAATTGATATCTTTGATTTTAACATGTATGAAGAGGGCAAAGCCAAGACCCTTTGATCAATTTCTCTGCTCTTTTAAAAATCAATCCAATATCCCTTATGATGATTCTAATGAGAGGAAAGCGAAAGGGAGGAAAAAGGGAGAAGGAGAGGGGAAAAAGAAGGGAGAGGGAGAAGAGGGAAAGGGAGGAGGAGAAAGGGAAAGAGGAGAGGGAGAGGAATAAAAAAGGGAAAGAAGAGAGAGAAAAGAGCGAGGGAGGAGAGAAGAGAACAAGGGTGCAGAGGACATTCTTAATAATGAAAGAGTCAATCCCACTAAAAATTTAACAAAAAACATACAAATAATCTGCCTTAGAAACAAAACAATAATGATGCAGACCAAAACCATATTATTAGATTTCCACCTCTAATTACTTCACAGCTGCTTAGCTGAATCACGCAGCAAGCTTGACTCAGACCCTGGCATTAAGCATCAGGTATTGGACACGCCATCAAACGCAGGATCTTGGCAGGGCCATGCAGATTTTCTGACCCCACCAGCCAAACTCTATGCTCCCATATATTAACCAAGCCTTCAAAGTAACATGTTACCTTGACAGAAGACCATATTCTAAAGACACACAATGCCATGGTTAATTAATCTCCCTTTTACATTTGAAGTCAGACGGGCAGCGTGGTACAGTAAACCAAGAGCTGCCTCAGAGTTAAGAAGACTAGCCTTCAAGGCCTGCCTCTGACATACATTAAGCTCTGCTGACCACCAGCAAGACACTCAAGCTTTCAGTGCTCTAGGCAACTCTCCAAATTATCGATGAGTTGCTAATGCATGAGTGAGGGGGGCTTCTACATTGGGAGTTCTCCACACGAATAAAATTACAGGTTTGGACCACATAGATGGATGGATGGATGGATGGATGGATGGATGAATAGATAGATGGACAGATAGATAAATGGACTGATGGATGGATAGCTAGATAAATGCATATATCTGAATTATATAATCTAATATATATTATACACTGTATTCTAATATGCAGTGTGTATTATATACACATATACACACATATATACACATTTATATATAAGTATTTTTTTCTAACAATTAGCAGATACAAGGCACCATAAAAAGATATAGACATATATAAAGACATAAGGCATCAGGAAAGCCAGCTTTTTCCCCCTCATGATATCATAATTGAGGTCCTCTTCCAAGTTTGTCAGGTATTAAGCATTCCCTAAAGATATCTAGCCTCAAATACTACTTCCTATACACATGGGCTGCTGGGTCAAGGAGGAGAAACCATTTTCTTTGGAATGTTGGCATGAAGAGACCTCAGGGGGCTCACAGTGTAACATCCTACCTGATACAGAAATGCCCTCTCTGAGGACCCCGACTATTCTCTCCTTTAGCACTGCCAGTGATGGGGACGTCATTCCCCACTGAAGTTCATTTCTGGACAGTTTTAACTACTGCAAAGTTCTTTCCTTTACTAAACTATGTGTGCCTCCTGGTACATTTCTTTCTACTGTTCTTACTTAGTTTTTCACTCTAACCCCCTTTTCTACCTAACAGCTCATTAAATACTTGAGGACAGCTTTCAAGTTGCCCATCCCCCACTCTCTCATCTTCAGTTCTTTGAACAGTCTCTAACCTGACATACTTTGCAGACACTAGTTTGTGAACATCTCTTTAAAAGGAATGTGACAGAAGTGACAACAGACACCAAGCAGAGACTGAGGACGACACAGGACAGTGGGACTATCCCCTCCTTCATTCTGATCACTATGCATCTATTAAAGTCAATTGAGATGAAATAATATTCGCAAAGCACTTAGCCCACAGTGCCTGCACACAGTAGGTGCTTAATAAATGATTATTCCATTCCAACTACCTTTTCTGGCATTCAGGTTACACTTGAGCTTGCAGTCAACTAAGATACCTAAGTCTTTTTCACAGGAACATATGTTGAAACATCCTTCCCCCATCCCTCCCAGTGTTGTATTCTACAAATCATATCAGAAGGCCTGAGTCATTGATCAAAGGATTGAAAGAAGACAACTCAAGTTCTCTCTCCGGGTTTACAGAAATCAATTAAATAAAACTCTCTAAGCACAATTAAAGATTCAACCCACTAAAAATCCGTATGCTTCCAGCCATTAAACACATCTCCACATTATTCACAAGAATTTCAAGAGAGACTCGTTGGAGTTGCTAAAATTCAGAATACATCAGGTTTATAGATCAGAGAAATGCTACCACAGTCTAACAACACTCCTACCCCCCCCAAATAAGAAACAATATTAGTTTGGCCTGATTCGTTCTAAGCGAACCAATGGCTGGCTCCTCATTCACCATTTTCATTGCTAATGGCTTGCAAATCATTTTATTTAATCAACAGTAAAAGATTTTCAGAGCCTTTTGTCCAAGGCCCCTTCTGTAGTCTATGTCCCTATCTGATTGTTCCTGCCTGAAACAATAAAAACAAAAACAGAAACACGGCCTTCTCCCCCACCCCCAAAGTCCATAGGCAAGGTAACCTGATTTCATTTTAGGATTTGGGGGGAAAATAAATATAATAAAATAAAAAAGCATAATTCCAGAGGGCATACTTACACAGACCGGTGGAGAAGACACAAGTGTACAGTGTCAACATTGCAGATATGAATCCACTTCAAGCATGCCCACTGCTGCCAAGGGAAACAGTGCAAACAGGTTGGAACTAAGGGCATCAGTGGTGCACTCACAGCTGGGAATACACATGCACTGACCAAACGGAGGTCTCAGCATCCTAAGAGTTTCCCTCTTAGACACACTAGTATTAACACGCCCTATTAAAGGACATTTGAAATCCCTATCAGAGATCCGGGCTTTCACTCTAAGAAAATCACCCAATCTCAATTGTTTTTATCCACTATATGTTTGCACCTCTTTCCAAATCACAGAAGAAAACTATAAAACTTTATTTTCAATGGGTAATATACTGACTCACTATATAAAAAAATCCACAGGTTGATTTTTTTTTTCTCCTTTGTAAAGCTGCTAGAAATTGGACTTAAACGTACAAAGAAATATTTTCATTTCGAAAGAGCTCAAAGTATATACTGACTGTTGTATCTGAGACCTGAAAGAAATCAATTCAGGGCCAAATGGAAATTAGAGTAGAGATTTTTTTTAAAAAGATAGTCTGTCTTGGTATTACAAGTCTGTTTGTTTTCAAAGGAATCTGTCTATGGGGGGATTCTAAAAACATCTGATACTGGTATTTTATTAAGTGACATTGAGAACAGAAGACACATAGACAGTAGGGACATGGTGGTGGTACTGTATCATTTTAGTGAACAAGAAAATTTTCCGAATTTCCTTATTTAAAAAAATCTATTTGCAAACCTGAACCAAGAGATAATTTAAAAGAAAAAGGAGTGGCCACTTCCCCTCTATGAAAAAAAAAGTCACATTATTAATCACATATCCCTACCAAATGTCAAACAAATAAAGATTTCACGTCTACGATAGCCAGCAGAAATTACTTTTTCTTAGTATATGTTGCTTCAAATTTTCCATCTTAGGAAACTTGCTCTAAACAGTCATATCTTGGCTACAACTTTCTGTGTAAAATTTTTTTTTTTTTGGAAAATCCAGTGCCATAACCCAAACCAAAAGAAACACACATAAACAGACTCTCATTACAAACAGATCTGGGACAGATATAATAGGAAGCTCGTTACCACAAGAATGGAAAGATTACCATGATTTTTCCTGGAAATTTCTTGCAAGTCTGACTGGTGGTGAGGTGAGCTTTTAGGGAAGTGATTTTCAGGTAGCTTCTTTGAGGTCTTCAGAGGACAGAGCTCCCTTTCCTTGAGCTCAGATACAGTCTCTGAAGTTTTAAGTTCAGTTTCCTTAGGAAACATACATCTTTGTACTTCCTCCTTCATATCACATTCTGAAGAAGGGTTTTTCACAATTAGGTTATTTTTCAGGGCATTTTCCTCTTTATTCAGAAAGTTTCCTGGGAGGGTTAAATTCTTTTGCAGGTTCACATTTAGGCCATTGGCATATTTTAGATTAATCCAGCTCTCACTGACAGCTTCAGCACAGGAGTCCTCCTTTGGGGCAGACGCCAAGCTTCCAGGAATCAGGCTCTGCTTGTCGTCAGGATTCGCACTGGCACTAGAGGCCCCCACCGGGCTGGCTTTCTGTTTGCTATAGTACACAGAACACTTATGCTTCTTCTGAGGGTGGGTATATGTGGCGGGACTTCTCTTGGTGGCATTTTGGATCCTGTTTGGGGGAGCACTGACTGAAAGGAAGCCCTTCCCTCTGCCTTTATCAGAAGGGTTGTAGGAATCCAGGAACGTCTTGCAACTGCTTCTAAATTGAAAAGGAAAAACATGTTGCTTCAAAAAAAACCCCCAGAACCAAATTTTGTAATAGCGTGGCTTTTTATCTGGAAATCTGTAATGTGTGACATTGGCATAATTTAAGTAATAAGAACAGGGTACTTCAGCTTGCAAAGCAGAGCCCTGCAGCTACTCAGTAAGGTAATAGATATTATTATCCCTATTTTCCAGATGAGGAAATGGAAATATCAAGAAGGTAGTGACTTGTCCAAGGTCACATAGTTCAATAAAAGTTTGGGAATTCAACCTAATGGATCTAAATCCACGACTGCCTCCTAATATCTAAATAATAATATCTAAATCCTAAAGGATTTCTGCTTTATCCACTTCTAAATACCCATTTGCCACAAACTACTGCTCTTTTCTGCCAAGAGAAAAACAAATAAAAATGGAACCTTTCCATTAGTAGACACCTGATTACAAAGGAATGAACCCAACCACTAACGTGTCAGCCAGTGAAGTTTGCCAACATAAAAGTTTATACTAACCTCAAAATGCAAAGCTTTGTGTACATACCGCAGAGAATAATCTCTGGGATGGGAAAAAAAAATACATGCAACCACAAGCATTCTTACTTGTACGATTCAGGGCTGATTACATCAACTGGACTGCTATTCTGTTGTGAAGACGAAATAGGATTGTGTCTCTGTCTGGACTTCATGAACTCCATTAGGATGTACTGTGCCTGGTGGAAGGCTATTAAGATCACACCCAACAGGGACAAGCTGAGGAAGAAAGCAATAAGCTTTATAATTACACAGCCGTAAGACAACAAAAACAAAGTCTCCTTCATGATGGGGAGCAATATTTAAACACTGGCCTAAATCTCAAGATACTTTAAGTGAAACTTCTACAACAACCCAAGCAATTGACCATTCTAAAACATATTCCAAAATATTTGCTCAAGTTTCTAAAAAATAAAAATCAATATAAAATACAAGTGTTATTTCTCTGGAAAAAAACACATATTACAAAATCAAAACCTTTAGGCTTATTCATTTGGTAGGAACTAGGTGTTGTGCTATGGTCTGGAAGAGATACAAAAATTAATTAAAACACACAGAACCAACAAATAAGACATGAACACCCACAAATATGTGATGCCGTATAGTAATCACAGAGTAACTATTAAGCAGGCTACCCTCGGAAGGAGACTCTGCTGAAGTCCCTTTCCTCACTGGAGGGTGGAGGTAAATCTGATTCTAGAAAGTAATACCAGTAATGCGGATACTAAGCCAAGGTGAAAGGCTTACTCATTGCATGGGTGTGGGATTGTCTGAAGACTAGCCACGCTAAGTTTAGAGAGGAACATCAGGAAAAGGTGAGAAAATGAAGTCATCATCACCCTCCCTCTTCTTTGTATAAGAGCTTCAAGGTAAGATGTGAGAGCAGAGGAAGAAAAGATCATTTCCAATGTAGGAGGAGACAAGGAAGAACTTGGGGAACAGACCCTGGAAATGGCAGTGGGGCTGGGCTTCTGAAGGAGGGGTAGGCCTTTCAAAAGGCAGAAAGGAAGACAAGGGTAGTTCAATTACAGAGGAACAACATAAAGCAAAGACAAGGGGTACTGAGCCCTGGAGACTTAAAAAAATGACAACTGTTCCATTTTAGTTGGAGTATAAGCCATGTAGAGAGCAAAAACATGAGCTAAAGTGGAAGAGGTAGAGATGCACTAAGAGGACCTTCGATATCAAGCTAAGATAAACCAATGCAGTACAAATTAAGAGGAAAAGCTTTTAACTGAGAAAAAAAACTTTGCAGCAAATTTCAGGTCATATCCAAGTTAGAAAAGGAATTGATTCAAATATATAAAAATAAGAGCCACTGCTAATTGCTAATAAAAAAATGATAAAAGAAAATGAACAGGCAGTACTCAGAAAGAAAGGGAAGGAAGAAAAACAATATAGCCTATCAACTATCATACTGAAAAAAAAAATGGTCTGAATAAGGAAATGATCAAATTTGTTGCTATTTTTCAAGATCATAATAGAACATTTTTGTTAAGATGTCAAACTAAGGACATTGGGTTTTATTTGGTCGGCAACAGGGAGTTAATTGAAGGATTTTAAGCAGAAAAGTAACAACTAGATTTGTGCATAATATTAATCTGGCAAACATTTAAAAATGGGTTGAATGGGGGAAAGATAAATAGGTAGACCAGCAAATAGACTACTGAAGTAGACCAAGTCAGTAATAACAACAACCTATACCAAAATAGTGGCAGTAGAAAAGAAAGGACAGGCTTAATGACCTCTATGGTCCCTTCCAAATCTAAATTTATGATCCTATGTTTATACGTGAAAGTAATCCAGAATGTAGAAATAAAAGGAAAAAGTCAAAGAGAATACCAGATTTTTGATCATGGAGGGTGACAGGGAAATCAGAAGGAAGACTTGGCTTTTATGTTTCAGATATGTTGGGTCAGAAGATATGCTGCTGAAACACTGAGATAGAGCTATACAACGAGAAGTTGGAAAAGCAAGTCTGCAGTTAAGGAGAGAGAGAGGAGAGTTACAGATATATTTTGGGGCAAACACATTAGAGACAATAGCTGAACTCAGACGAGTAGATGAAACTACCAAAGAAGGGTCTATGGAGAAAGAAGGAACAAGATATGCACTACGTTAAAAGATTAGGAAAGGGAGCCAGTGAAAGAGACTCAGAAATAGAAATAAAACCAGGAAAACACATTGCCACAGAAGTCAAGAGAGGCTAATGGTACATCCCTAATAATAATGGAACGTAAGCTCAAGGGAAGGTTCTGATTGGCCCCAGAAGGAAGAACTAAAAACAGTCATTAGGAGTTTCAAAGAAGAAAATTTAGGCTTGACATAAGGAAAAACTTCCTAACAGAGCAATCCAAAATGGGAAAGGGATGCCCTGGGAGACTGTGAGTTTACCCCTCAATGGAGGTCCTCACTTTAGGACTGTGTTATAGTAGAGATTACTATTTTTTGCAAGTCCTGTGCCCTACACATAATAAGTGCTTGATAATTATTGAATTAAAGGAAATTTAGTAGTTAAAAGGGAAGAATGGTTAAAAGTGTGAGACACTGCGATAGGACAAGGAGAATGAAGACAGCAAACAGATAATTCGATTAAATAAGAATTAGATTCCTAATGGACTCAGGTAATATAATGTTTAGTTCTATTAGATTGGCTCATCACCAATGAACATGGTCCACTAAGCCCTTATTATTGTGCTAAGTCCTCATAAAAAAAAGAAAACTGACAATTAGAGGTTATTGCCATTTTAAAATTGCTAGTTTACCCACTGGTATGGTAGCAGGCTCAAAGCCATACAAAACTGTCAATTATACAGGCTCTGATTACTCATTATACTAGGACACCATATGTTCATGCACTCTGCAGGTACTCACCTGACAATTTCTACTCCCTAAGAAGGGGGTTCAGAGGAAGTTCATGGACATGGGAAGCCAGCGGTTTACCTG
This sequence comes from Vombatus ursinus, assembly GCF_900497805.2. Classification (NCBI taxonomy): domain Eukaryota; kingdom Metazoa; phylum Chordata; class Mammalia; order Diprotodontia; family Vombatidae; genus Vombatus; species Vombatus ursinus. Next base: position 14,742,095 of record NW_020954562.1, on the reverse strand, counting down.
ACAAAGAGAACTGTGAGTTTCCAGAAAGACTCTTCCCAACTGGGCCCCGGCACGACATCAGCACACAAGGGTAACAAGTGATGAGGAAGGGTGACATTGAGCGTAAAATGGAATTCTAGGTCTGCGGCGGTAACAAGAGTCAGCTCCCGAATAACCCATGAAGAAGTGAAGTCAGGAGTGAACCTGTCAAGAAACCAATCATTATCTCCCACTCACTGTAGAGTCCTGAGGGCTCTTCTATGTCTTCATCTAGGAGAGGGATCTCTAATTTGGGGTCTATGAACTGTTTTTCTAATACTTTGATAATTTCATTTCAATATCATTGATTTCCTTTGTGATTCTTTTTATTTCATTTTATGCATTTAAAAATAGTATTTTGAGAAGGGATCCACAGGCTTCATCAGAATTCCAAAGGGGGTCATGACACAAAAAAGGCTAAAGACCTATGACCTAAGACTACTGAAGAAAGCCACAATAACGTAGTTCTCTAGAACTTTAAATAGTTTGCCAATCTAATTCATTTTTTCTTGGGATTTAATTCAGCTTAACCATGTATCCCCTAGAAATAATACACCCTCCCAATTTTATGAGCCAACTATGTTGGGAGCTAGTCTCAATTCCCTTTATTTTTGAGGCTAGACTTCATGAAGCAGACATTCCAGCCCTTCCTGCTACCACCATCACCGCTACACTTTCAGCTAGCAGTCTGCACCATTACATAAGAAGATACGCCTCTCCCCATCCCAAAATGAAATTTCTCTATCAGAAATATCACTGTCAGTGGTAAAAAGAAAAGAAAAAAAAACACAGCTTGGGAGATGTAAAGATGAATCACAGTTTTAAAAAAGTAAAGGAATATATTTGTTATATGAAAAATCACTAATAATAAGACATCAGATTTACTAGAAATGTATGTACCTAGGATTTGTGGGAGAGAGGAAGGGCCTAGGAAAGTAGAAGCACGAGTATGACACATGCTCAGGCAGGGAAGATGGTATGCATAGGAGGCTCCAAATCCTTAAAGAGGCTAGTTACCTCCAGGCCACCACTCTCCAGCAATACCTGGAGCAGTTCCAACAGTTTCAGCTAAGTGAGCCTTCAGTCTACCCTTCTCAGAGGAAGAGAAGGCTGTTTTGAGAAAAGAGTATACCTCCTAGTGTTCCTTCCTCCTCTCTGTCACTCTAAAGGCAATGTCAGGCTTCAGGTGACATACTGGGGGAAGATTTTTAATCCATGCGCCTGATTGAATCACTTAACCTTTCTCGGCCCCAGTTTCCTCTCCTATATAATGAGGAGGTTGTATTAAATGATCTCTAAGCTCCCTCCAAACTCCAAATCTGTAATCTTAGAATCGTAACTGCAGGGAAACCTTTGCCCTAGTTAACGACATCTGAAATCCCTTTAATAAGGGAAGGAAGACTTTCCCAATCAGTGAAAAAAAATGCAAAAAATGTAAATGCCCAGCTGAGGAAATACTTGATTGTGACCAAATCTGCAAAACACTAAATTGGTCCAATTTCCTCATTTGCAAAATGAAGAGATCAGACTACACGGCTTCTGAGATCTCTTCCAATTCCGGATTCTAGAATCCTAAACCCATATTCTAAATGAGGGCCAGAAACAGGTACATTAAGAGGAAGAAGAGGTGCTATGGGAAAATGTAGTAAAATGGAAAAAATGTTGACCTTGCTGTCAGTTAAGATTTGCACTTCAGTACAACCATAGGCACTGACTATCTGTGTGATCGGGAAAAAACGATTCAACCTCTCCTAAGACTCAGTTTCTTCATCTATGTAGCAGAGACAATAAATCACAGAGTAACTCTACTTTCATAGGGATACATGAAATTTCCAATGAATGATATAAGTAAATCTTCAAAGTAATATACATGCACATGCACACACACAAACTTCAACTATTGTTACTACCTGCCCCCACCCCCAATAAAAACCACCCCAAAACCCCCAAACTTCACAATTTTGCTTAGGATCAGCTTGATGCAGCCTAAAACCTTCAAGTAAGTATGGGCAAAAACAAGCTACTGACTGAGACCTGTGGCTGAAAATTTAGATAATTCAGGATATGATTTAATTATAAAGGGTCTTAATTACAAGGGGATTCTATAATGGATATGCCACTAAAACAAAAAAGGAATCTGGATTAGCACTTTTTTCTCTGAACTGATAGCTGATTTCCTTCTCTCCCCCACCTACCCTCTAATTTTAGGGATGAAGAAATCAAGAAACACAGAGGTGGCCCAAAGTGGCCAGATTAAAAAAACAAAAACAAAAACAAAAAAGCACTAGTCCCATAAAGCCCACTTCAAAATGACATGCCATACTTTCATATAATTGGTCAGCAGCCATTTGCTGAATTTCTACTCAACAAAAAGAATTCTCCTGCCTACAATTTTTTTAAACTAAAAAAAAAAAATTACATATTTAGAGTTTGTCCAAATAGTGATTACCACTGAGCAAATTGTTGAGATTTTTAAAAATGCCCATTCACAACTACTATCAAGGGAAATGGGTTGGCTTTCTTATTTACAGGTGTTACGAGAATGTGGAATATAAACAGCAAACCAGAGCCTCCCTCAAGCAGCAAAGAACTATAAATAAGGGGGAGAAAACAAATGAAGAGATCTATAAGCCAAAAGGCCAGGTTTCAATGTGACACAAAGGAAAAAAAAAAGTATCTGACTTTTTTCTAACTTGTTCAAACCCATCATACCTGGTCACATATATCTTGCCCAAAACACTACACAGTAATATGCTATGATTAAAAAAAAATTGAATTCCTTGATCTAAATATTTTGCTACAATATAAAGAGATTTCAAAATACACTGCTACTGGGGTTCTCCTCCCCTACTATTTAAATGTAAGAGGCAAAGTTCACAGTTCACATAAAGTGAAATACTGCTAAGTTCCCAAGCTTACACAATGCTGATCTCCCGGGATGAGTTTGGATCCAGAGAAAACTCTCGGCAGCCAAGCACTTCAAATCCATAGCCTTGGCAATTATACCCATTGATCTTCATTGAGGAAACCGTTGTGGTAAGAAGACCGACATTCTCAACCTTGAAGTTTTTGGTAATAGATAAGATTTGCTTGCTGTCCTTCAATTCTAGGGAAGACAAAAGTTAACATCTGGTAAGGAAGTAATTGCTAAGTATTTTGAAAACAGTTTTACATCAATGGGAGTTATTAAACATGACTGATTACAAAATCAAAATCAATCAGCATGAACCTGACAAAGTATGGCTCCAGCTTAATTTCTACAACCATCACAATGACCCAATGTCCTATTTATCTCAAGGAATCATACATTTGAGGTTCTTCACAATCTGGCTTTACTACGTGCAAGATAGTGATGGGTGAAATACACACAAATTAGTAAATATAAGACAATCTGAGGGAAAACAGAACACCAAAACCCAGAGGAAGTGGGAGTGGAGAAGGTAGGGAGGGGATCGATGAAGCCTCAATAGATGGAGGTGGTAGCACTTGAACTGAGCTTTTAAGGAAAATAAAGACTCTGAGGGACAGAGATCAAAACATGAATATATTCCAGGAATGGGGAATAGTCTAGAGCTTAGGGGATAGCAGGTTAACTAATTTGGTCTACAATATGGAACATGTAACTGGAAGTTATGTAAAATAAGGTTGGAAAGGTAGGAACAGGAAGCCTTCCCTCACACTTCTTAATTCTAGGGTCCTCTAGCTATTAACTATTTGCTATTTATCCTGCATATAGCTTACTTTGTATATATTTGTTTTCATGTTGTCTCCCCCATTAGATTGCAAGCTCCTTGAGGGCAGGGTCTATCTTCTGCTGCTTTTTGCATCTCCAAAACTTAGCACAGTGGCTGGTACATACTAGATGCTTAACAATAATTACTGAATTAATTAAATTGGACAGGCTGAGAAGTTTGTATTTTATCCTAGGGGCAATAGGAAGCCAATGTTGGTTGTAAACAGGGCAGTAGGATAGTCTGATTGCTACCTAATCAGAAAAAGTAGAACTGGGGAGATTAATTAGAAGCCTACTGAAATAGTCCAAGTAAGAGATGATAAACGGGTCTGAACCAGGGTGGAGTTGTGTGAGTAGAAAGAAAGGTAAGAGATGAGATGTGTTGGTGATGGAATCAACAAGATTTGGCAAATGATTGGATACAAATATTTTGACACAATACACAGAGATTTCAAAATCTACTGCTACTCGGGGTTTTCCCTTCTAACTATTTAAATATAAGAGGTAAGGTTCACAGTTCACATCGAGTAAAATACTGCTAAGCCCTCCCAAGCTTACACAATGCTGACAGTAGGGGTGGGATGGGGAGTAGGAAAGAGCCAAGGATGATTTAAGGGTATAGGCCTGGGATGATGGGAGCGCACGTATGAGGAACAGGAACTCGAAAGGATGGGTGGGTTTAGGTGGGAAGACCATACCATGTTAGGCATCCTGAGTCTGAGATGGTGAAGGGGCCGTACAAGACAAGATGCCCAGGGAACAGCAGAGACACTGGAATTCCAGGACTGGATGATTTGTGAATAAGAGAGAGGATGGTGGGGCTAATGAGCTCAAGAAGGGAGAGAAAAGGAAAATACAGAGAAAGGAGCCCAGGGGAGAACCACCACACTAAAGAGGAAGGAGATGGAGAATGATTCAGAAAAGCAGCCAAAGACAAAGCAGCCAGATATCCTGGCAAAACCAAAGGTGGAAAGTCATTGTAAAATATTTTTAGAAATGTCAAAGCCCACAATCCACCTCAGAGAATAAAGTCAATTTATTATCATAGGTCCCATACCAGTTTTGCCCCTTACTACCTATGTGTCCTCAGCTAAGACAGTTAACCTCTCTATGGCTTCTGCTTCCTCTTCTGGAAAAAGGGGGGCATCTGAATGCCCTACTTTATCAAGTGGCTGTCAGAATCAAATAAAATTGCCTAAGTGAAGCACCATGTAAAGCGAATGATATCATCATCATCATCACCATCACAGTTATTCTGTCTGTGCTATTTCACTAACATGCTGCCCTTGGTGCTCCCCACAAACACAGGTAAAAAGATGAGTCAGGCCAGGGTGTGTCTAATGGAAATCCTCCTCTTATGTAAGGGCCATCCAGGGAAGTAGCTGAGAAAAAACAAGTTAAAACAGAGAATATGTGAACACACAGGTAAGAGTCAGACGCAAAAGAGCCGGCAAAAATCTCACAGTGGAAAAATTTATAGGGTCATAGATTCAAAATGGGAAGGGACCTTAGCAGTCACTGAGACGAATATCTTCACATTTTACAGATCTGAGCAATAAGCTATGATAAAGCAACAGGCCATCAGAGATTTTTTAATTCCTTACATCAGAATATTTTAACATAATATACACAGATTTTTAAATATTGGGATAGAGAAGGTTAAATAACTTGCCTGGTCACTAAGCATCTGAAGTGTGCTTCAAAAGCACTTATGTTGTCAACCACTACATTAAGTGCTGGTTTGAACACAGGTCTTCCTGAACACAAGTCCAAAACTATCTACTACATATTGGATAGTGGCTCTAATCTCCATCTTAATTAGGCCAGGAATCTATAACAAGATCAATAATGGCTAAGGTTTAAACTGGGCCTCGTAGCTTAGTTCCACTAATATTGTATATCTGGGGGCTGGGGGAACAGAGCTAGTTATCATTAATCTGGTAGGTTCTTTTCTGGGAATATTTGAAAGGCTGTGCAAACCATCGATCTCTGTGCCTGTAACAATGAATTATCTCCCTCCTGTCTGCTCCTATAAATCACTCTTATACTGCCAGAACTAGCCCATTCGAGTCTGGCACCCAGGATCAGTCAGTACCTGTTCTCTGTACCGTGAGAGAGCCAGGACACTGGCTATTCTGGATGTCTCTGAAGGCAATATAATAAACTGGGGAGCTGGATCCAATTGGCTAGATTAGGAGGGGAAGTCATCACTAATGAGGTCTGGCCCCAAACTCAGCTAGTTTGCCTCTTGTCTGGGAGAGTATGTCTAATAGCTTATTGGCATAGGATCTGAGGAAGAAGTCACAATTTATGAAATTAACCCATTATGAGAGTCAAATAGACTGATGATGATTAATTCATTTAAATAAAAATGAGCAATGAGTATCTTCTGAGTTGGTAAATGGAGCACAATTAAGTGTTGCATATGAATTTTTTAAAAAGATCTTAAAAAAAGGATATCCACCTATAAATTTTCAAATTTTCCACCAATGTACTCCCTTACTGCTAAACCCATGTTATGTAACATGTATGTACATTCAAGGAATTCCCACAAATACACGTTTCCATTCAATTTAAAATGTTAACCTAAAAATGAGATCTCAGTACAGAGTTTTAGGTCCATAATCATATGTTACTACAGGCCCATCTAAATGGTTGGCTATACTCACTCCCCTACCAAAAAGACTTTTAAATGCACGTTGGGTTTTCTGTGTCATCTTTTAACCTCATTTCCCATAAGCAAGTAATTGGTAAAGTCAAATTAATTTCCTCTTTCTCCATGATACTGTAAATACCACCCTGGAAATGTTTGCTTTGACATCTAAACCTACTATGAGCCAGACATAATTGTGATTATTGCAAGTATTTTCTGGTGACAAAAGAAGGAGACCAGATTATACCTGTTTATGACCATTCTTAATTTAACTATTAGTAGCAAGACTGAAGGAGACTTCTTGATTTAAGCACCAAACAGTTCCCATTCCGGAGAAGGAATTCTCAATACTCACGCCGTCGGCAGTCCATGAGAGTGGATTCAGGCACCTTAAACCTAAGGGATCCTCCGGTACCAGGAAGCCTTCCACCAACTTTCAGTAACTCTCTTGCTCCAAATCCTTCCACGGTGATCATGTCAAAAATGGTCAAGTTATTTCTTTAGAGAGGAAGAAAAATAAATGTAAAGCTTTTAATTTCTGACCAAGAAAACTAATTTATAATACTGTTTCTAAAGCACCAAAAATAAATAAATAAATAAATAAATAAATAAAGGCACATCCCATGCTTAAGGGCTCTGGTCAACCTCTCATAGGAACGTTATATCAATACATTAAAAAAAAAACCTTGATTTCATGTAGGTATGATTCAGATCCCTTATAGTTTTAGAGAGTTACCTGAGCCCTAGAGAGATTAAATAAGTTTTGCATGGTTATACTATATGTGTATATGTGTGTCTACACATATATGTATGTGTGTATAAATACATACATGTATATATGTGCATATGGATATATGTATATATATTTATATACACATACACACACACACACACACACACACACACACACAC
>NW_020954562.1:14728253-14734758 GCF_900497805.2 Vombatus ursinus | reverse complement strand
TGACTCTAGATATAGTCCTCTAGCATATTCCTCATGTAGTAACATTTATGTAACAGTCTTTTAAAAATATTTTGACGCAAAACTCAACTATAAAGTCATGAATCCATTGGAGCATAGGTTCATAAGACTGTCAGAGGTTGCAGGCACTTTAAGAGATCATCTCATTCAACTCATCATTATAAAGATGAAAAGACAAAACTCAAAGGAAGTCAAACCACCTAAGTTCATACAACCAGTAAACTATAATGTCAGGATTTGTCTCTAAATCCTACAACTCCAGTCTACTGCTTGATATCATGCTATGGCCAATGCAGGAATGTATTTTACTTGACTATGCATACTTGTTACGAGGGTTGTTTTTTTTCTCTTTCTCTCTCTTTCTTCCCTTAATAGGGGAAAGAAAATAGATTTTTTTGTTCATTAAAAAAAAAAACTTAATAAAATTTAATTTCAAAAATGATGGAAATTAAAAAATCTTAAAACTATTATATCATGCTGCCTATACATTTCAATTCAATTAAATTACAATTAAATACAACAGACATAAATGTTGACTGTGTGCCAAACACTAGGCTGCCTAGTTTGGCTGGCTGTCCATTAAAATGTTGTCCTGTTTAATATCATTTCACCTAAAACTATTCTGATTCATTAGATCATCCCTATTTTACTGGAAAACATCACTATATACCACACCTCCTTATACCTCATCCTTGTTAACATTATTATAAATTTTCAGAGCACTTAACAGCTAATATTTCATTAAAGAGGAGGATGCTGATAGGGCAAGCCATGTATCATTCTCCCCATTATACAGATAAATTAACTCCAGTAGAGGACAATTAGGTAATTCTCCACTTTACCAGAGGAACTTTCCACTAAGCCACAGTCCTTGGCCATAAAGGGAATACTTAATACAAAAAGAGAAACAGAAGGGAATGTTTATTAAGCACCTACTATGTGCCAGGACTTGGGCTAAGTGTTTTTCAAATAATACATCGCTCGATCCTCACAACTACCCTGCAAGGTAGGTGCCATTATCATCCCCATTTTACAGTTGAGGAAACTGAAGCAGACAAATGTTAAGCAATTTCCCCAAGGTCACCCAGCTACTAAATGTCTGACAGGTCTTCCTGACTCCAAGCCCAGTTCTTTTATCCAATGACCCACTCACTGAACTGACTCCAATAATATAAAAACAAGGTAAAATGATTATATTCTATTTAATGAACATCTGTCATACATTTACAATCAATGCAGGTGCTCTCAGAGAAAAACCTACCTTATGAGTATAATTGAGGTTACTTTTCTGTAGTCGACGGGTGTAAAAACAACCCCAACCCTTCTCCTTTCCAGGGGCTGTAGATGCAGGTGCAGCTCTTCAGACTGGGCTGTCACACGAAGGTCTTCATGGCCCCTTGTACCCTGCCAGTGATTCACACACAGCTCATTACAGCAGAAATCACCCAGGGCAAGCCTGTGCTATTTACCTTTACCAAACCATACTCTACAGTGGAACACAGCAGTAACTAGGGATTAACTTACTAAAGAAAGGTAATTTCCAAATGAGACAACCTCTCTAACACCATCCTATTATGCTTTCTTGTCCAAAAGTCGACATCCCAGGATGGGGTATCCCTCAAATTTGTAATCAAATTTTACTCCCATCTGTAAAATGTAGCTCAATACTACAGGACCGGGAATTGGGTGCCTACAGAGGCCTTTGGAGGTTACCTGGTCTAGCCTCACTTGCAACCACCATGACAAATAGTTATCAAAACAAGGCTTTGCGTGCAGGTCACTTATTACTTCACAATGCAGCCCAATCTGATTATAAGGCTCCAGACAATTACCAAGTCCCTTGGGATATATAATAAATTAGAGGGTGGGAGAGTGGGGAGAACTAATCACATGACCAATCAGGCTTAGCAATGCTCTTTAAAAATTCAAAAAACAGAGGCAGCTACGTGGTGCAATGGATAGAGCTCTGGTCTTGGAGTCAGGAGGACCTGAGTTCAAATCCAGCTTCAGACACATAACACTCGCTAGCTGTGTGACCCTGGGCAAGTCACTTAACCCCAATTGCCTCACCAAAAAAAGGCAAAAAAAAAAAAAATTCAAAAAACAAAGTTCTGAAAAGGACACTTCTCATTAATAGGGTTCTTCTTTAACCTGAACTCGAAGTTCTGGAATTTCCATCCATTGGTTCTACAATTTTGAACAAGCCAGATATCTGGATGTAATTCTCTGTTGTTCAGTCATTTAGTTGTATCTGCTCTCTTTGTGACCCTGTAGGTCATAATGTTCACGGGGTTTTCTTGGCAAAGATAATGGAGTGGTTTGCCATTTCCTAATATCTGGTCCTAGGGTCAGAAGACCTGAGTTCAAACCAAACCTCAGACACTTATTAGCTATGTGATCCTGAGCAAGTCATTTAACCAGTCTGCCTCAGTTTCTTCAACTATAAATAATAATAGCCTCCTACATCCCCGTTTGGGAGGATCAAACAAGATAATATTTATGAAGTACCTAGAACACAGTAGGCATTATATAAATGCTTATTCCCTTCTTCCTACCCCAGGAAGTTGAAGGAAACCTTTATTTGAAAATGTTTTAATGTGTGCCAGCCATGAAGTCAGGAAGACTCCTTCCTTAGTTCAAATCCAGCATGAGACACTTACTAGTTATGTGACCCTGGGCAAGTCATATAACCCTGTTTGTCATCCATAAAATGAACTAGAGAAGGAAATGGCAAACCACTCTAGTATCTTTGCCAAGAAAACCCCAAATGGGGTCACAAAGAATCAGATACGACTGAACAACAAAACTATTTTAAAATGGAATGCACAGAATAACCCACAACACTCCACATGTGACTGATGTCCAGAGTACATCTGCAAACTACATCGAGTATTTATGATATCATAGAAAAGCTAAGTAATTGTGAAGATTACAAGGAAATCTAATTTAAATAACTTCCAAATGCATCTCAAGAAAAACAGTGACTTTTCACACTGCTTCTGAAACTTTTAATTCCAATCTTGTAGTGATTAGTTTGTTATTAAAAAAAAAAAGGACTAATATTTCATACGTGTGAGAAGCACTCTCCTCAGAGTTAGGTTTGTATATTCCCTATACATTTCTGACACCTAAAGTGTAGAAAATGGGGTAGAGGTAGGAAAATGTAAGTATTTCATATATACATTTTCAGAATTCCATCCTCTAGAGTAGATTTCATATAATGAAGATAAATCATTTGGTAGAATGAGTCCTTTATCTTCATCCAAAGAGCCAGAAAATCATTAGAATGAAAACTGGGAAACCAGGCTCCTAAGTTAATAAGCAAAAAGTAATTCCAGCATGCCACAATTAGTACTGTCCATAAACACATATCAAGTACTTCATATTTCTAAGAGTACTTTCTAACCCTCAGAATCATTCCCTTTTTAACAAATGGGAAAAGCTAGGCTTTTAAGTGAGATGGTCTGGTAAAGATACACAGTGGGTTAGCAACAGAGCCCCTTAATGGGATCAGAATCCCTGCATCTGGCCTGCTACAATCCTCATTCAGCAATAACACCTTCTGATATCACTTGCTCGCTCTCGGTGATGATCAAAAACTAAATTAACAAAGTAATTTACCAGCTAATACCAACCAAACACTATAATATACTCACTAGCTATCTAGGACACTGCAAAAGAAGTAATGAACAAAAATTGGAAGATGGGGATTAGTAACAGTATAATCACTTCATGAAATCCAAAGCAGGTCTGGCTACACTTTGAAATTCAACATATTAAAAATTTAAAGAGTTTCCTAATATATATGACATGATACTTTTAAGGACTTAGCAAATGACTACCAAATTCAGCATGCTATAACACTTTCAACATATCAGTGAGACCTACACACTCATGTTTTCTCTTGTTTCCTAGAATAATTCCATCTTTGCCTAAAGTAAGCATCTTACCAGATGGGGGCACATTTCAGTAAGCTGGAATTCACCAGTTGTGAAATTAATCGTTTGGATATCGATGTCAAACCTGAGGAGAAAGAAAATAAGAACAGTGGGAAAAAAATTAGTACTTTATTCAAATATGTCAAAAGATAAATGAATGGTGCATGCTTTTAAACAAATGTTACTTGGCTTTCATGTTCACCCTAGTGACATCTAATCACCCAATACTGACCATACAGAACTATCACTGGCAAATGACAGACCACAGATTTAGATTAGAGGGGACCCTTCGGGGTAACGGAGTCCACACAATTTAAATGTAAGGAACTGAGGCCTGGAGAAATGAACACATATGTCACATCAGTGCCAGAATTTGAACCCAGATCTTGACTCTAAATTTAGCAGCCTCCTCCTTTCCTTCTTTGGGTTCTCTCTGAGAAAAAGCACAAAAGATGAAGTGCTGGACTTGGCATCGGGAAGACCTAGGATAAAATCCTCCTTCTGACTTTTACTGTTGCTGTGGTTATAGGCAAGTCAATTAACTAACCTCTGTGAGCCTCAATTTCCTTGTCTGTAACCCAAAGTTGAACAAATGGGTCTCAATGGTTCCTTCTAGCTCAAAATCAGATCCTAAAGTTACAAAATAATTCATTGGGCAAAAAAAGGGAGAGTGAAAACACTGTATACATCATGGGCAAAAAAGACTAAGAGGATATCCGGAGTTGATTATCATTCTCATGAAGCTAAAGTGAGAAATAATGAATCTTTTGTTATTTTTGTTCAGTCATTTTCAGTCCTGTCCAACTTTCTGTGACCCCATTTGGGTTTTCTTGGCACAGATACTAGAGTAGTTTGCCATTTCCTTCTTCAGCTCATTTGACAGATGAGGAAAATGAGGTATACAGGGTTAAGTGACTTGCCCAAGGTCACACAGCTAGTAATTGGGAGGCTGGATTTGAACTCAGGAAGATGAGTCTGACTCCAAGTCTGGAGCTCTATTGCGCCAACTAGCTGAGATATATGTGTGTGTGTATATATACATACACACACCCATACACACTTATATATATACACATATATATACATATACATAACTTTATTTATATGTAAATTTTATTTCATTAAAGTAGTTCATATTTTCCTATTGCTCATGCTAAGTGGAATTCTTAAAATGTGTGCTGATATTCTCTCATTCAGAATTAATATTTATAAAATCATTACCACCAAGGGGCGGAAAGCATGACCAAATTCCAGTGAGAGTTGCATTGTAAGGGCACCACAGAGAGTGTTAAATAACAAACATCATTAGAGCCGGGGGATCAGTTACACTTTCAAAAAATAATCACCACCAAAGGGCTGGGAGCACGAAGGTCACTCAATCCCCGGGCACGGAAGTTAACTTGTACTTTCTACATGCAAATAAGGTACAGATTTAACTTCAGAAGGGATCATAGAGATTCCTTAATGACAGATAAGGAAAATTAAGCCCAAGGTAGTACAGCTGAGATCTGAACCTATACCCTTTAAGTTCAAGTTCAGTGCTCCTGTACCTCCCTGTTCTAAGTAGTTTTTTCTCAGCATTAATAATAGGAGTTCCTTTATGAAGCTGAACGATAATTATAATGATCAATCAAGCTTAGAGCCCAAGGAGAGATGTGAAGACCCACCTCCCTCCGAGACACTAGGCGTGGCCCACTGCTGAATGAGTTCTGCTACACTGTTTCATTCTTTGTTACAAGAATGATTGTTTGGGTAGGTGGGGGTCTGGGAGGGAAGGTGCAGGATATATTTGGGAACAAAGGTGATATAAAAACAATACAAACTTTGAAAAAAAAATTAAGTTTCTTCTTAAGATTAAGTACTTTACCATTTATGGAGCAGGTTCAATGCCCATTCAGGTTCAGGATATGAAGACAGAGGGAGCAGCTGCAGGGTAACTGGGAAAGATGAGGGATTCCTCAGCACAAAATATTTCACCTAGACAGTTGAAAATTTTAAATTAAAACACCTTTACGTGATGACACTGGAAAATTAGATTGGTCAATTTAGGAACAGTGTTCTAGTCCTAAGAGGGATCATTCCAATCCAATCCAATCCAACAAGCCTTTCAGTCAGACTTTGTGCTGGGGGAGGTTTGGAGGAGTGGGGGTAATACACAAAAACAAAAGAAAAATAATCCCTATCCTTAAGGCCCTCCCATTCCCCTGAGGAGTGAGGGATGTACCATTTAGTAGACAGGTGGCACACTGGATAGAGCACAGGGCCTAGAGTCAGGAAGACTCAATTCCTGAGTTCAAATCTGGCTTCAGACACTAGCTGTGTGACCCTGGACAAATCACTTCACTCTGCTTGCCTCAGTTTCCTCATCTGTAAAATGAGCTGGAGAAAGAAATGGCAAACCACTCCAGTATCTTTGCCAAAAAAAAACCTCAAATGGGGTCATGGAGAGTTGGATCCTGGACAAGTCATCTCACCCTGTTTGCCTTGGTTTCCTCATCTGTAAAATGAGCTGGAGAAGGACATAGCAAACCACTCCAGTATCTTTGCCA
>NW_020954562.1:14722778-14728217 GCF_900497805.2 Vombatus ursinus | reverse complement strand
GCCCTAAATGGGGTCACAAAGAGTCGGACGCAACTGACCAACAGATAATTACATGCATAATCACTTGAGGAGGGAGAAGATTAACAGTCAAGAGCATTCAACTGGTGCCTTTTACAAAGAGCAAGGTCTGTTTCGTGTTCTGTTTGTTTCTAAATATAAGAGAAGCGAAGACTATGGTAAAGAAACATTTTTGGACCCAGGAGTAATGAAAACGAAATCACTGAATCAGGTATGCTACACATTGATATATGGCACCAAATGGGTGGGGGATGGAGGGTGGAGGAAGCCTATTCATAAGTTGTGAGATCCTAATGTATTATGAAATTCAGAGAGGAAAATTTCACTTTATAATTTTATAACATGGATGCATGTCCACTGGAAAATAACAGAACAAATTACAATATATGAATTAATGAATACTGGGGCTACAGGAAATTACAAAATGGATCAATTTGGAGAAACATTTGGAGAATCAGTTTGGAGAAAAAATTTATATCAAATGATGCAGAATGAAGTGAGCAAGAGAACAACTAATACAATAACATAACTTTGAAAGACCACTCTACTCTAACCAATGCAATGGCAAATCATGACTCCGGAAGACTCCCACCTCTTGGTCAAGTGTTGATGGAATTAAAGGTTCACAATGAGATATTCATTTTATAACATGGCCAAAGTGAATTTGTTTTGCTTGTCTATACCTGTAAAAAGGAAGGCCTTTAGGGTGGAAGGAGAGAGGAAAGGGTTTATGATATTGATGCAAGGAAAAAAATCCATGAAATAGAAAATACACAGAAGGGAACAGAAGGTACTTCAGAAGGGGACATAAAGGGCAATGATGTTATTATCATGTTAAATTTAACATAAACATCAGAAAAATGAGCTACATGTAACTGAAGTTTGCATTTTCATACATAATCCTCTTTTTCTATTCTTTGTATACTGAAATGTCCAAGTCTGTTAATTCTACAATAAACAAGAAACTTTAAAAGTTTTGTTTTGTTTTGTTTTTTAATCATTTGCCCAGTATTCTCCCACAAAGTAATAGCTGAGAATGCAAGAATTTTTTAGGAATCGTGAGCCCCATTTGAAGAAAAATGTTAATAAGTTGTTGTTGTTCAGTTGAGTCCAACTCTTTGTCACCTCATTTGGGGTTGTTTTGGCAAAGATACTGGAGTGGCTTGCCATTTTCTTCTCCAGATCATTTTACAGATGTGGAAACTGAGGCATACAGGGTTAAGTTACTTGTCCAAGATCACACACCTACTGGGTGTCTGAGGCCAGATTTGAACTCAGTAAGTGAGTCTTCCTGATTCCGGTCCTGGCACTCTATCCACTCCACCACCTCACTGCCCATCAATAGGTTACAAAGCAGTAATAGCTTGAGCTAAGAGAGAACTGGAAACAATGTTTATTTTCTTAATCATTTTTATAAAAGGGATAAGACCAGAACAGGGTCACAAAAAGCTAGGATGTGGCTTGGCTTGAACATATTTCTCTTTAACTCTGCCTCCTTTTCTATCCACTAAAACCACACTTTCGTAAAAATGAAAATAAAAATTAAAAATAAAAATAAGACAAGAGTCATTTAAAAAAAATAGGCATGGTGCCTAAATAAAATCAGACCCTGCTTGAACATGTATGCAATATGAAAAAGAAAGGTGACTTCCAAACTTTTTAAAAAAATAATTTCACACCCTATTCTTGTGATTTTGTTTTGTTTTTTCTTGAGTTAATATATATGTCAAAAGGTTAGATAAATAACACATTTATTTTTTAAAGTAAATTTAATTTTTTTTATATTTCATAATATTCTCTGGAATAACAAGAGGCACTGAAATTACACATGTGTGCACATACACACACACACATTCTGTCTGTCTGTCTCTCTCTCTCCCTCTCTCAAACTAATGGTATAGGAGATAAAGAACATTATCCTCACCATACTGGTCCTGAGGGCAGACGCACTGAAGTTCAACGTAAGCCCAGGCTCTGTGATTAAACGTGGCAAAGAGGAAGCAAATGACCCTGATTCTCGAGACTTCTTTGGATAAACAAATGGAGTCATTCCCAAAACACTCCTCCTGTTTAATAAAGAAAAAGTTTTATGCAAAATGTAAGCCTACTTTCTGCCAGACACTGTGCCAAGCGCTAGGACCCCTAGAAGGACCCCTAACCCCAACATCTGCTCCCAAATAAGTAGGTATTTAATAAATGCTTATTGATTTGTAGGCATCCTTATTTCCACGTATTCACATAATATTTCTGGATATTTAAATATAAGTCAACCTTTAAAATTTCATTACAGCAAGGAGAGTACTACATAAAAACTAATGTCATAAAGTATACTAATGATAAAGGAAAGTGTTTGTGAAACCTTTGGACACACCTGCAGAGTTGACCACTTTTTATCTTCTGCCAGCTCTGATACAATTTGTTTGCAAGCTCAGAATCCACCTTTGGAGTAGAATGGTTCAAAGAAAAGCCTTCCTGCCAATAAGGACTTGCTGGAAATGAAATCAAGCTGTTTATTTGCAATAACAAAAAGCACAATTCAATTTACTTTATACCTAAAACTAAGCAGCCCACGATTCCCAGAAATACTTTGCTGACCAATATGGAAGACATCAAATATTCTGAGAATGTCAGCCTTCTCTAACTACCATCTCCTATATATTCATTATTAATATCCTTCATTCCAATGGTCAGTTTAGATTTAATATTGAATTATCTAAATTAAATCATCTAGATTATCCATTTTGACCAGAGCTTCTTGATGTGGAGCAGTGAACTTGTTTTTTAAAAATATTTGAAAAATGTATTTCAATGTAATTGGTTTCCTTTGTTGTTCCATGTACTTATTTTTATGTATTTAAAAATCATACATAAAATACATTTAAAAACACTATTCTGGGCAAAGGTCCATAGTTTCATCAGACTGGCATAGGGACATGACACAGAATAGGTTATAGACCTCTGATCTATATTAACTGTATAGCACTGTGTATAGTGGCCTGGTCTTGAGAATCAGAGTCCTCGGCTAGGTTTATGTCTTGCCCCTGACACATACTCATGGTGTAACTGAGGTCAAGTCACTAAATCCCTCAGAAGCTGTAGGTAACACTCTGAGGCTACAAACTGGCAAACCAATCAGAATGTGAGGATGGCTTTTTCCAAACAGGGAATTCCCTATATCTAAGAAAGCACGGGTCTTAATTCACCTCCAAAAAATATTTCAACAAAATGTTCAATTTTATTGTAATTACATATGACAAAAACAGGGTCTGTGAATCTACTATAAAATATCTTTTAATTGTCCCAACTGTGGAATTTTCATTAATTTTAGTTTTAGCATTCAATTATTATTAATTTTACACACAAATCTTACTTGCCCTCACATCATAAGTTCCCAGGGTACTTAATATTTCACTGCCAACAAGAGTACAGATCAATAAATGAGCATGGCTGGGCATGAAAAAAAGATGGTGCAGCTACTTACACAAGACAAGTGTACCTGAAGTACTTGGTCTAAGAATTTTATTGCCACCTTTTCTATTATTTCAATAGAACTGGAGAGCGCAATATTAAATCAATATACAATCCTAATCCAACTAACAAGTTTCTGAATGTGATGCTTGCTTGGAAAATGATTATTTTGAATTAGAGATTTGGGGAAAAGTCTGGAAATGTCCCCCATACCAACACTACAGTCCTCACCCAGATTTAATCCTTGTGAAAATGGCTATTAACTGTCACAGAACTAGTCTCCCAACCTTGCAGTATCACTCTGAATTCTCTATTTTATCTGTCCAAAACTTTGCCAGGTGAGAACAGAAGACTTCTAAGGTCCTAGCTAAGGAAATGAGTTATCTTATACATGAAGCCAGGGCTTCCTGTCTGCTCTTTATTAAAAAGGGGGCCTAATGAGGATGGAATGAATAGATACACGTACAAGAGCTTTGAAAACGAATAAAGGATGTCACAAATTTAAGAGATTCTGATGCAACTATATTAATTAATATAAAAGAGATGAATACCCATATGCTGTAACTCCCATCCAATTTCAGCTCTAACACCAAGAGTGAATAAAATACTTACCTTTATTTAACTTTTCCATGTAATAGTGCATTCCACAATGGGCTACTGCTTCAGAGACCAGACTCCCTGCCTATATAGAAAGGCAATAAATAATTAAAAAAGTAACACCAAACTGACAAACCCCAAAGCACTCGCACATGCAACATGTTAGCCTACATCTGTAGTAAACACCTATTTCTCTAGAATCAGATAATGAGAATGCTAAAAAAATCAACAGACTTCTACCCCATCCAAATTATACTTTAATGACAGATGACAACCAAATAATGTATTATTTGAAAGAATGTTTGTTCTGTCTCATGAGATCAGTACAGATTCAATTCCACCTTCCTACACCTTGTAGATCAACAGTGCTTTGCAGTGGGAGTCCATCCCCAAAGAGATGACCCCAAGGAGTAACTCAAACAAGATTTACAGATACCTCCTAAACCAAAGAAAAGTTAAATTCTTTTTAAGTTAGGAGCATTTTGCTGCATTCTTGTTCTCAGAAAACCTGATAATCCAAAATTGATTAGGAAAACCAACCTATTAACTTCTTTCCAAATGTATATGTTTACATCATTTAATCATTTTGAATTGATTATCAAGTAGAAATCAGTGTTGTAATATTGCTGGATTTCAAATCAGTATCAAAGAACGTAACCCTCTTTTACATAACAGCCAAGCACTGACAGATAACAGAAAGTTTGGAGATCTCAAAGAAGTCTAATCATACACATCACACCACACATACATACACAAACTGTCTGGTAAAACAATACCTTGGCTGGAGGTGAATAAATCTGGAGAGGTATTACAAACGTAGCGCCTATGTTTGTGGTCAAAGACACATGGGTGAACATATTTACTGCAGTGTCTTTAACACCAAGTCTCAAAGAAAATATATTCCAACATCCTGGAGGTAGAAATAAGGGGCCAGTGAAATTCTGAATCTAAAAGGAAAAAAACCAAAATAGATTTTTTTCTACAGCTAATCACCATTAAAATCTCACCTATAAAAGGATATAGTATCTAAAACCTCCCCTTCAAGATTTTCCTTTTAAAAAGTTGTTTCCGAACTGAAAAGGAAAGACTGAATAAAATGGCTTGTCAAATTAAGTGTGAGGAGATCAAATACTTTAAAACACATCTGCTTGGAACTTCTTGTCTTATGCTCATTATTTTAAGGAATGGTCATGTAACTCCATATTAAGTAACCTGAAAGCTTTCACAAATGGCAGCATTTCCCCCAATAATATACTGTACTGATTTATTCTAGCAGACCCTCTTTTACTGAAGAATAATTTTCTTAATGATAAATGTTGGAGAAGATGTGGGAAAATTGGAACACTAATGCATTGT
>NW_020954562.1:14700591-14722768 GCF_900497805.2 Vombatus ursinus | reverse complement strand
TTTTTTTTTCTTCTGCTGTGTTTTGTTTCCTCTTTCTGGTGGTTCCTAATTCTTTCTTACAACATCACTAATATGAAAATATGTTTAACAGGAATATATATGTATAGCCTATATCAAATTGCGTGCCATCTTGGGGAAGGAGGTGGGGAGGGAGAGAGAGAAAAATTTAAAACTCAAAAGCTTATGTAAGTAATTGTTGATTATTCAAAATAAATTAATTAAAAAAAATAATTTTCTTAGTGCAAATCATAAATCAAATTTGTTATTTCCTGAAATCCTGTATTTACATTAATAACTTCTGACTTGATGTGATCAGCAAATATTCTTAATTCACCCCCCCCCAAAAAAAAGGCTCTGGATTCATGCTGTTACAGAAAAACCCACAATACAATTCACAGCTCCATATCAGGGACACTCCTCCTCCGCCAACAGTGCTTACAATAAAATCTAAGTGCAGCCCATAATCAGGATTATTTTTCACTGCGTACTTATGTAATTTTTCTCCTTACAAAGTGATCTCATTTTATACAATTAGACCAATGATATATTTTGAAACATTTTTTGGTTTAAAATCCAACATGTTCAAAATTTATACTGTCCCCAACCCCCAAAAAAAGAACCACCACCACCAATGCTATGAATGGGAAGTAGGCCATGTAATCTAACCCTCTCATTTTACAGAGAAGGAAAATCAAAAATCAGAAGTTACGGGATCTGCCAGAATCCAAACCACATACTGCCTTCAAACACAATGCAACATGCTGCTTCCCAAAACCATCTCCTGAAACAATTATTTTGAAAATATGAAAAATAACACAGAAAGGTGTTTGTAAGTGCCTGAGCTAGAATGAAACTAACTTTGAAAAAAATCTGCACATACCTACCTTTAAAATATGCCTGGTATCCTTGGGAACAAGCACATTATTTATAACAACAACAGGACTAAAATGACTAGTGTACCAGATTGACCAAATTCCGGATGCATTCCAGTGTGGCTCAAGGTGAAACTGGACTGCAGAAGGGTCAATCGCAAAATACCTGGGAACAGACACACAGAACACAGGGATTAGCCTCAGGCTTCCTGCTAACACTCTGAGTGAAGGGTTGGCACTGATCTCACTCTTAATTTCAAAAAAAGTCAGACATGCTAGCTAACTGGGATTGGATTATTTAGTCTGTAGATAATCTGCTCCTCCACTTCTTGATATCCTCCTATGGCTCAGTTATTACTGTATGAAATAGAACAGGAAGAGATAAAAAGATCCAGATCAGTTAATTATTCCAGCTTTAACGAGGGAGGTAAAAATTATTTTAGCAGCTCTACCCGAAGAGAGGCTAAGATGAAAATCTCACCTATAAAAATAGTTATCTAAAATCTCCCTAAGGATTTTCCTTTTAAGGAGCTCTTCCCTAACTCTTAATGAACAGAATTAAGACTGAATTAACCTGCTGCCAATAAATTCATAACCTCCTTCAAGGATGGGGCTGCTTTATTTTTGTCCTTCTATTCCCAGTACATTGAAGAGTGCTTGGACCAAAGGTGGTGCTTCATAAATGCCTGACTGATTGATTCAACCTACCCTTGCACCACAGGGCGAGAGAGACATGCTTGCAATGTGGCCGTGCCTTTCAGATTTCTTCCTTCCCCACGATAATCAGTTTCACTGAGACATGATGGAGCTGTTTGGAAATGGGAAGAAAAATAAGGGTCAAGCACCAATCTCTTGGTTTCCACTTAGGCTTTTCCTCTTTACTAACTCAGCCTATTACCTGTGTGCCTCCTTTGCAAAGCCTTTCATGCCTCTAGTTTATTTTCTTGGAGAAAAAATTAAGTTCCACATTTCATCTTTTTTCCATGACAAAGCCCTGCTTTTTCTCAACTAATAGGGGAAAAGTCCTTAGGCCTGCCAAGTACAGTAAGATGGGGGAAAAAAATGCAGCTAAATTGGGTGCATATCATAGCATAATAGCATAGCAGGGCACTGAAGGAACTGAGAAGGAAAGAAATAAAATCTAAATGGTAAGCCGGAGTTTTGGGTTTTTTTTTTTAATGGTGGTATCTTTTGACTGTTTTGTCATTCAGTGCCCTGTCTATGAAAAAAGAGACAAAGGTGGGAGGGAAAAAAAGAATGCAGATCTGAAAGTAAAATCGAATTTCAAAAAATTTTCTTATGGAACAAAGTACCCTAGAAATCTTTGATTATTCTTAACCCTGACCATTGCTGCATTAAGAGTTCCAACACAAAATTTCACATAAGGAATATGAAATAAACAGCACTGGCATTCTTTCCTCATGGAAACTCTAAGAACTATTCATCCCTGCACAATGGGAATCAAACTCATTATCTTCCCCTTACACTAATCTGCAGTTATAAATAAATCACTCCATACAGACAACAAGAATTATTATCATTATATCACCTATAAAGGCATATTCTGCCTAACATCAATAACTGGTTTCCACAAAAATGCAGCTTTAGGTGCAATGACAAAACAGGGAACAGTTAATCTCACGGGAACAATATTACAAATGGGTGATCAGCTAGTGGCATCACGGCAGAATTTCAAGATATTACAGTAAGGTTGGCCATTACATATTTATGGTATTCTTGGGAAAAAACATTAGTGATAACCATTCATTCATGGGGAATATGCTTTGACAATAGAAGTAAACAGGAGACTTTGCCAAACATGTACAAATACTGTACCTTTACAAATAAAAGAAGCAATTTTGGTAAAATTGGTTGCAGAAGAGGGTAGCAGGACTGGTTGAAATTGCAGAGATAAAGAATCTCTTTGTGAGAAATGATGTACATCCTGAAATAAAAGATAAATATCATTGACCTCCTTGTTGGAAGATGGCTATTGAGTATATTATTTTGTGAGAAACTTGAAGGATGCAAAAATGGAAAACAAAAATAATTGGGAGAGAAGAGGGTGGAAAATCAGAGATCCTAGCAGGAAAGATTCAGACATGCAAAGTGACATCTAAGGGGTGACCCAAATTATCTAGGCAGATGAAGAAGCAGCATGAGGGATGAGTGCAGAGCTATTGCCCAAAAGATAATTAATTGCTGATATTATGGGAAAGAGGCCAATTTTATTATCACTCTAAGAAGAAGGCCCAAGCAAAAGGATTTAAGAACAGACCTGGACCAAAAAATGAGGGAGACTGTGATATCTCCTATGCTCAAGTCAAAAGAATAATTTAGCTACTCCTCCTGTCCAGGTTGCTTCTGATTCAATTATAAGTTTTAAGGTTCTCTGACACTACACTTATTAAATAGGAAAATTAGTTCTATTTATCATCATCAGTTTTATTTGTCACCATCCTAAGTCTTCAGTACTTCATCAGATTCAAACGCTCATCCATGTGTATACTATTTCCTTCCACTGGTGTAGATTACACTGTCTCATTCTGTGTGAGTCTTGCCTGTTATCTTTCCATAACCTAACACGCTCGTCTCCCACCAGAGAAAGAGCTAACACCTGGGGGCTTTCCTCTAAGTTGGGATATTTTGTGGGGATCAGTGGGGCACCTGGGAGTGTAGCTGCATCTCTTTGCTCTCACGACCTTACTTGCCTCCTTTCTCCTTTTCCGATCGTGTATTTCCTCAATGGTAACCCTTAGGCCTGAGAGGCAGCATGGTTTAGTGGATAAAAGGGCTGTCCTTGGAGTCAAGGACCACCTGTTCCAAAATGGTTTCTGTGACCCTAATGAAGTCACGTAACCTTCTCAGAGTCCCAACCAATTCTTTAACGATATGGACAAAACAGGCGTTGATCTGCCTTGGTAGAAGGAGTTTTCTCACTGGAAGGTCTAAATACCAATGAAATCATAGGTCAAGACATTCCTTCATGCCCCCCAAAAAACTCCTTTTTAGTCATGAGCATCAATATGACAATAATGCCTTCTATTTGTATAGCACATTACACAGAGTGCTTTCACATACATTTTATTGGACCTCAAAACCCTATAAGGTGGTCATTATTAATCCATAAATGTCTATTAAATGGATAAGGAAACTGACGCCTGCCCAATGTCACAAGGTGACTAACAAAATGAAATGGAATTGGGAGTCAAGTACAGGATCATTTCACTACACTTTTCTCTTATCAGTAATAAATGATAAACATCTCTTGATAAACTTTGATGTATATATATGTGTAATCTGGTAAAATGTACTTTATTTTCTACCAAGTCTCTTCATTTGTTTATGTTAACCAGAAATATATTTTCTTTAAGTCACACATCCTCATTTTCTAAATTATTATCTGAGAGAAATGATGATATAAAAATGGACTGCAAAAAAAAATTTAACCACACGATAAATAAGCTAGAAGATCCCTGAGAGTTTGTATAGTTACAGTGTATAACTTCTGACAAAATCCACAGGAAAATCATCCAAGAAAAAGAGAAACTAAGCTATATTTTCATGATGCACAGAAAAAAATCCATCTATATAACCTCCCTAGGAAGGTTGGAACAAAAAATGTAACTAAAAATTACTGTGTTAAATGTACATTTTGAAATGAAAAAAAAATACATATTTTTACATATCTTGTATGTTACAAGATAACCTAAGAACACCATGTTACAAGAGAAAGTCAACAAGTAAATTACCTGTATCCACAGAAGGCTGTTTCCTGAATGTAATACATACATATTTACTGCAGAGTCATCTGTCAAAAACAATCAGAATAACTGAATTAAAACAAAGTTCTCTTAATTTTATATCTTTTTATAGGAGTTATTGAAATAACATCCTATAAATTCCTGTCAAAGTTGTAATAAAGATTTCTTCATTGAAATAAAAATTGGGATTTTTTTTTCTTACTGTAACTTTTTTTTTCCCTAACATAGAAAAAAGACAGTTACCACAGGCTACCAAAATAATGAAAAACAGCAAGTGCAGAAATGGTAGATTTGAGATTTATGGTCAAGAGGACAGTCAATCTGACCAACTGCATTAGCCTCAATAACAATCATCAAAAGATATAGCAGGTACTTCTAAGATAGTGACTATTAGGGCAAGAAAACAGAAGGGAAAGGAACAGCATATATTAAGTGCCTGTTATGTTTTGCTTAAGGATATATGACTTAAAGAAAATATACTTTTGGTTAGTATAAACAGAATTAAAAGACTTGGTAGAAAATTAACTGCACTTAACAACTAACTCCAAATTACATATACACATATCCATCTAAGTTTATCAAGATCTGTTTATTCACTTATTACTTCAAGTTCTACCAATCACCAATTTTATCTGTCATAATCCTACATATGTTTTTGGCACTATATACACAATATCTCAATCCTCACAACCACTCTGGGAGGCTGAGGCTATTATTATCACCCCCATTTTATAGGAGAGGAAACTAAAGTAGATGAAGTTTAAGTGACTTCCCCAGGGTCATACATCTCATAAGTATCTAAGGATGGACTGGAACGCAAATCTTCTTGATTTCAGGCCCAAGTGTCCTTTCCACTACACCATAGCTGCCTTTAGGAAGCAACACTCTTTCACATACTGACGGATTAAAATTGGGCACAGTATCATGAGACGCCACACCAGGGTTCTCAACCCCTCTTGTGTCCGAGCCTCCTTTGCGAGTCCAGTAAAACCAGTAAACCCCTTCTCATTATCATGTTTTCAAATGATTCAAAGCAATACTCAATTTCAATTAAAGGTTCTCAAAATACTATTTTCAAAAAGGAAATGCTAAATTTCAATTAGAGGTTAGTGAAATAAAGATGCCACTTTTTCCCATCCAAGTTTACAGACCCCATGAAAATTATCCAAGAAATCCTCATAGGCCCCAGGTTTAAAAAAGAAAAGAGAAGAAAAGAACCTGCATGATAATAATCTAAGACTGCCTACAAAATGCTGACTTGCTTTTAACTCTTAACTTGTCAAAATTTGATACATGGTGGATTTCTCCCTTCTTTTTAAATGCTAACCTTGAATAACTTAAATAACTAAAGAAAATGCTATTATTCACGGTAAAGAACAAATGCTTGTTGCCTAATGGGCCTAGAGACTATGTGTCAAATACTTTGCAAACTTTAAAACACTATAATAAATGTCAGTCATTACAATAATATTTATTTCTTGAACCACTGTTACAAATTACTACAAAAAGGGTTAAAAAAATTTACACTGTCACCAAACCCTGTCCCTAGAAATGGTACTGATTTCCTTCTTCCAAAATAACGTAAAATACAGGTTTCTGATTGAATCAATCAACCAAAAATAGGTATTTCTGCATAATGGAGCTTACGGATGAAAAACGGTGTTTATCCCATTAAAGTGCCCAGAAAGTTAAAGCCCATAAATTTTAAGGGGCGGTAAAGTTAATACTGTTAGGCAGGACTCAAATTTTCCAGGGTCAAGCTTCACAGACTACACTACTCACAGGTTTCCAGGAACTTCTGGCTCTAATTTACTATAATCTGGTAATTCACTGAAAATTTAGAATAACAATATTAATATGCATTTACATAGCACTTTAAAGTTCATGAAATTCTTTATATACGTTATCATATTTGATCCTCACAACCACCCAACGATGCAGGTATTCCAAGACTTATTGTGCACATTTTCTACGACACAATAAAAATCTGGAGAGATTAAGAGACTTTCCCATTTTCTCAAGGCTAATGAGTGTTCAAGAGGCAGGGGTCAACCCCCCACCTCTCTGATTCCAAGTGCACTATGCCATTCTTCTAATAACAAGGTCAAGAGAGCTTCCATTCAGTTTAACAGAAACAAATGAAATGGATGTCGGGTGATCTATGTCGACTAAGGCTGGAATGGAATGCCTTTTTTTTCATTTGCTTTAGAAAGATAGAAAAGGACATACTCAGGCAGCAGCTGCCACTTTTCCCCAAAAACTGTAATATTGCCTCAATTAGCTAAGATAAACATTGTGGAACCCTTCACTCTGTTTACAGTTAGAGTAAAGCAAAGGACTTTCTGCCTTTGCCTGAGGACAACTATCCCCAAGTGAACACTTCCAAGTAATGAAGGCTTCTATACCCACCAAGTTGTATCATAATGCAAGCTTCAAGGGTTTTACCTTACCTGAGGTCTCAGTTTTGTCTATAGCTACATAAACAATGGAGAGATTATCTAGTAAATCTTGTCTGCTCTCCTCATATTCTTCAGGGGAGGTTTCCGTGGTTAGAATTATGCTCATCTGTAGCAGCAAGGTGTCATCTGACTCTAGATAACAACTCTGAGGATGGATGGGGGGAAAACGGGAGAGAAATTCATCAATCTTTCAAAGTACATAAATCTGTTGACTTCAAAATACCACCCCCCAAACAAACAAAAATCACCAAAACATGGGACGATTTTTAGTTCTAAAATATAGATGCTCCTTTAAAAAAGAAATGCATTTACCTTGAGTTGCTGACAAACTTTATTATGTAAACTGCATTCTAGATGAACTTGTAAGAGACTAGTATTAGTGGTTTCTGCCTGGAAGAGTAAGAAGAAAAAAATCATTTTAAAAGGAAGGCTTGGTAAAACTCAGTGCGTAGGACAGAGACTTCATAATCGTAAGCTCCTTTTGCAAATACCCCTAAAACGTATTTGTGGAAATGTAAAGGTTCCAAGATTTTTCTGCCTCCTCTTTTTAATATGCCCTAGGGGCTAGACCACATTTACAAAATTGCACGGTACATTTGTAATGATTCTAAGCTGCTCGCTGCTACAAACACCCATTTTTCTAAACGTTAATTTAACCAGACATGTCAACGGCACAAGTCATGGAAAACCACAATCTTGTTAAATTCACAATTGCTGGGGACATGAAGGCCTTGGAAAGATGAATATTGGATATAAGAGATTATACCATACTGTCAAAGATGACTTTAAGAGAAGAAGTGCAAAAGATACCATAAAAGGAAGCAGATCAATTATTTAGGGAGATCAAGAGGTAATAAATGGATAGGACTGCCCATCCTCAAAAGAACCAGAGGAGTCCTCTAGTGGTTTGAGTAGAAACTCGATGGAAAAATTTACAGAAATGGACAAAAACCTGCACCAGTGAAGAGGGCCTAAAAATGAACGAAATCACAGCTCTGCTGAAACACAGAGATATTCCAATACTAGATTGGAACATTGTTGCATGGTACTCACATATATCTAGGGGAACATTAAGAAAAAACGGCATTAAGCAACTGCCTTTACTTGATGTATCTGCCACCTGAGAAGAATTCATTGTTCTCATTCTAAACATAGCAACACATTAAATTAGGTGATCTACCATTAAAGAAAGCATGAAAGTCAAAGGGATAGGCAATTCTCTAAAGGAAAAGTTTATCACCTATCAACCAATACATCAAAACCTGGTAATCCAGATCCTGTGTTTCCAATCTAAAAAATTTTAATTAGAAAATAAATAGCTTACAAGAATGTTTTTTAAGTTTATTTTTTCAAGACTGTTACCCTAATAAAATGTATTTGTCACCCACCAAATAAAATTATGCAAATAGTTTCACATGATGGCCATGATTAGGCTTCATCAATTTCCCAATGAAAAACTGGATACTGGAAGCCATGTAAAAAAGAGATCAAGGAGATATACAACCAGAAAAGGAAGTATGCTACCCAAGGTTAACCGATTAACAACCTATGCATCACAGTGGTCCCCAGGTAATGTAAAGCAATCTCGGTCCAACACATCAGGTGGACCTATCTTCTCTTAACACTCCCCACCCACCCCAAAGATTTATAAGAAGACATGCTCAAAAGATACCCAGTCTCAGAAGGCATGAATGGTTATTGTTATCTAGTTATTAACATAGATCTATTCATTAGAGTTCCTTGATGTCAGAGACTGTTTTTTGTCTCCTTTTTTTTTTTTATGTCCCCGGTACATAGTACAGTGTCTGGAATAGAGTAGATGCTTAATAAATATTTACCTGTTGATTTCTGTGTCACTAGTATAGCTATATCAATGAAATCACAGAACCACTAAATAAAATTCTTTATTTTCTAAATTTGTTACTTATGTATATTCTCTCTCCATATATATATATACACACATACATGTATATGTATACACATACATACATACATATATATACATATATATATATATTTTCTAGTTCCAACATGTTATATTAAAATATGCAGGAAATATTTAAAGAAATAGAAGAAAAGGAAGCCATCTATTATGACCATATCACTTGCACAGTGACTAAAAACCTAGAATGTTATGTACTTGGTTATTTTTTTTTTTGGTAATAGCTATTCTTCAGAACTTTCCATTAATGTAAAATATTGAAAGTAGCAAGAAAATTTTTTTATAATTTTAATGATTTATTTAAAAGTTATATGCCACGTATTAAGGAGGCATAAGAAAAAATCTCAGTAAAAAATGTGAAAAAAAAAATGAAAGAATCCACAAGAGGGAGTTCCAGCACCTCCAAATTTCCTTTCTATCATTTACAGAAATAACAAAAAATGTAGCTATAAAAAGAGGCGGCATGGTGTACCAGAGGGAAAGTACGCCTCACAGGCAGAAAGATGAAGGTTTAAGTTCTGCCTGTGACATCAATGACTCTGTCAAGTCGGGGCCTCATGTAACTTTTCAACGCTTTAGCCAACTCCCCTAAGATTATAACTTACAGAAAAGATGGTGGCCTGCATCGAAAGAGGGAGTTTCATTGTCTGGAAATTTCTGCTATCAGTGAAATCACAGGTCAAGTCTTTGCTCATCTTTGCCACATGAAGATTTTTCCAATGGCACCATATGGTTGCCACCTTGTGCTATGCCATAAGCTCAAAAGAAAACCCTAAGCAGAGGCTCATGCAGCAATGGTGAGGGGCCATTGTGGATGTGAGCAGGTAACTCATTACCAATGAGGAATTGCATGAGAACTAGGATAAAAGATAATCAATTATGTGACTAGAAAAGGACGTGAGTGAACCAATTATGTAGCAATACAGGGCAAAAACAGCAGGATAGACCATATGTTGTTCCGGTATTCACAAAATATCAAGCAATCTAAGAGGGCTCTATATTACAATGGATAGAAAACTCCTATGGAGATAATGGATGAAGACTTGCAAAATTTTAAGGATGAAAAGATAGAGATGGTTGTTCCCCTCCAACCCACTCCTCCGTTAGTACCTGGAACATAGTAGGTGCTTAATAAAATGTTTATTTTTCTGAACCTAGAACTTAAAAAAACCAACCCTGAACTCAAGGTCTCCACTATTCTCTACCCCCCCAAAAAAAGTCATGCAGTGCCATTTCATATACCCATGTAAGCCTCTATGCCTAACATAGCTATATATATACTAAGTCTGATATAGTAATTGCTAACATTTATATACCACTTTAAGGTATGCAAAACACTTCACATATATTATCTCATTTTATAATATTGGCTCATCATCCTGCTAATTTCAATCAACTAATGTTTAAGGTCTAAAATAATCTCTTATACCATTAGCTGCAACAATTAACTGAGCAAAGAGATGTTACTAACATTAGCCAGATGATATTTTGTAGTAAAATAGAAAAAACCTTTGAATTGAATTGGACCTGAGTCTGTCTTAGTCCTAGCTCTGTTATGTGACTTCTGGCTTCAGTATTACTGTTTGCAAAATGAGGACGACAACCTACATCACAGGGTTACTGGGAGGAGAGAGCTTTGGCAGCTCTAGAGGAACTATGGCAATGTGAAGCAGCTGTCCTGGATTGGCTAGTGAGGCAGAACGGTACTGTGGAAAGGTCACCGCCTCTCAACCCGGGTTCCAAGCCCACCTCCAACATTTATTATCTGTGTTACTTTGAGCAAGACACTTAACTTCCCTAATCCTCTCATCCCTAAAATAAGTTGGGATTGAATGACCCTTCACATTCCTTCCGGTCACCCTAAGAAATCTACAATATATAAAGTATTCTTTGAATTCTCTTCAATCTGGACAAAAGGCCTTATTACAGATAAAAGGAAAAAAAAACCAAGTCTGTAGCACTGTTCTTCATAAATCAGGCAATTCTTTATTAGTCTAAATGTCAGGGTATGCAAGAGAAGTATCATTACCCACATTTGACATATGAAGCAAATGAAGTTTGGAGAAGTTAGATAAATGTCCAAAATATCAAACAGCTAACTGGGGAGTTCCAACCTACAATTCAGGCTACTCGGCTCCAACCCTAAACTTTTCTTACAACAAACAAATCACAACTAATCCAGATGCCTACAATCTACACTGAAATTTAGGTATAAAATATACATGCCAATGTGGACATATATGTAGAAGGATGTAGTGAGTTGTACAACAATGTAAAAAGAACTGGGCTGTCAACTAATTTTGAAATTTAGTTTTCACAGTTTTGTAGCTAAGAGGTAATATAGTGGGGACAGTTGGTGCAAGAGCATAATAGATTCCCTTGCATCCCATCCACCAGAGAAGGCTCCAAAAAGGAGGTGGCACTTTTAATAGGTATTTAAGGAGGTGAAAACTCTTTACAAGACACTGAAAAGGAAGACCCTATAAAAGAATTAAAACCAGTATAACTCAGAATAGTAACAACAATCAAGCTTATAAATATAGTAAAAAGAAATGGCAGTGACTTCAAATGATTGGGGCATTCTTATTTCACTTAAGCACAATTATAAATAAGAACTGTACATTGACATAAGTAAAGTCCCACTATAATATTTCAAAATGGTCATGGACAACAGGAGGGATTATACCTGTTCTCATTGGCCCGAGGGCCTAAATAGTGTCAAGAGATAGGTTTAGTCACCACATTAAGGAATAATTCCCCACCAGAGTTGTCTAGACCTGCTGTCTCAGGAGATAGTGAGTCTATCCTCACTGGAAGTGATCCAAATGGGAGGTGGGTGACTACTTCTCGGGAATGCGGTGACTCCGAGGTCCCTTCCCATTCTGTGATTTTGTGATTCTATAGTAAAATATTTCAAAGTGAATACGTGGCCTAGCATAACTGAGTTGACAAGCCCCCAAGGATGTTGTAGTCAGGAGCACAAGGATGGTAAGTGATTTGCCCAGTGTCTCCCAGCTAGTAAATGTCAAAAGCAGGATTTAAACCCAGTCTTTCTGACTCCAGGCCCAGCATATTATCTGTTGTGCCAAGTTGTCTCTATTACAAATAGAATACAAACGAGTGGTTTAGGGGGAAATTTTAAGAGTTCACATAACCAAAGGATACTGAAATGAGTACCAAAGTTTTATGAAATTGTAATTACCATGGCCATAGAAATATGGTCCGTGAGACCTGGCTTATATTTTAGATGCCATCCAATCTGACCCCTTCATTTTGAAGATGAGGTTAAGTGAACTACTCAAGCTCACAGTGGAGGCAGAATTTGAATCCAGATTCAAAGCTATTACTCTTTCCACCATCCTTACCTCCTCAGGTCACCTAGTTTAAACTCTTCATATCACACAAGGAAGCCAAGACCCAGAGAAGCCTTACTCAAAATCACAGAGACAGGAAGCAACTGAGAAAGGATTTAAGCTTCCAATTCAGTGATCCAGTCACCACTCTTTCTGTAGCACGACTCTATCTCTCAGAGTGATAAATTCCTATTTTCTTTGAGTCTATCTTCCTTAGTCATCTTTTTTTGTATGTTTTTTGAAGCAACTGGGGTTATGTGATTTGCCTGGGGTCATACAGCCAGTAAGTGTCTGAGGCTGGATTTGAACTTCAGTCCTCCTGACTCCAGAGCCGTTGCTCTATTCCACATACCACCTAGCAGCCCCCTTCCTCTGACATGTTAATGTTTCTCCGACTATAAGCTAACACACCAACGTCTACACCCTGTATCATGCTCTACAAAACAATGCTATTTCTGTGTCTCAAGTCACTCAGATGAGGTGATTTGTTCATCTGATAAATATGAACCAAAAATGACGCTAGAAAAGAAGAGGGAGATTTGGCCTCTACCAACATAACCATCAATTTCCATAATAAATGAATGTAACACAGTACCACCTACATGGCACACATGCTCACCTGAGTCTAAGCTGAGACAAATAGGGTTAAATGACTTGCCCCTGGTCAGAGAGTCAGTCAGTGTTCAAGGCCAAATTTGAACTCAGGTCTTCCTGGCTCCAGGCCTAGCATTCTATCTACTACAACACCTAGCTGCCCCTTGCAGGCACTTAACAAATGCTTATTTTCTTCCCTTCTATTTCTACAAATATTTTCTTTGATAGTAACCATTTTTGCAGCATTTTTGATATAACAAATGGAATATTAGACCTCATTAATTTCTTGGATTTAAACTTTAATATAGTTGTACTCATTTAATTAAACATAGAAAAAAATTAAGTAAAAAAAAAATTACTCCTTCACTTCTCAAAGTACTACAAAGCAGAGGAGGAATAAAGCTTGTCAGAAAGCTTAAAATGACTGTGGATCTCAGTGATAGGTCCAAGCAAGAGTTACCATGCTGAACAAACATCAAGCAATTGTGAGGCATCACAAAAAACAAAAAAAAGCTAGAGATAGGAAGATGAAAAAAAATGAGAATTCCTAATTTCAATGATCTTAAAGTGGGGCTGGGAACATACACAAAAAAGGAAGAACCAAGATAGAAGTAGGGGCAAAGAAAGCCAGCCACTGTGTAATAAGTTTTACCCCATGAAAAGTCAAAACAATTATTTACTACACATCATTCACTTTCCCTGGCAGTTAATAAGTGACATAAATGGCTATCAAAAAGAAAAAAAGTGGGACTATTTTGAGGAAAAACTGACAACCCAAAAAATGCAGCAGTGATAAGGGTGTATGACTTATAGGAAAGAAATATGGTCACCACTCATCAACTTTAAAGTTAACAACCTTAAAAGCAATTTTAGAGAAGTAAAGTGTACTTTCTAATTCTAGAAAACAGACGAAAAGATGCACTGTCTGGAGGTAAGGGACAGTCTGTCCTAAGCAAAAACCATATCCAAATATACACTTTTAAATAAGATTTTATTTATTTTTAATTGTCTTTTTTTTACATTACATTCATTTCTAAAAATATCCCTCCCTCCCCCAAAACAAGCAAGACCTCTCCTTTTTAACAAAGATGTAAAAAGAAAGAGAGTTTGGCAAAACTCGACCCCATCCTACTCTCAAGCAAATAAAACCAATGCTCACAACTAACCAAAAAGATCAGAAGGCACGTACCTAAGAAACAAATGCCACACTGAGAGCTCATCTTGTATTCAGTCATAGTATTCACTCATAGTAACATTAAAGGGTTATGTGATTCAATAACACAGTCCTATGCTGCTCACAGCACTGCCCTCAAGTTTTAGGGCTGAACTGCTAACATGTCTAAATCCCCATTAATAGTCCATCATGGAGCTGTATTTCCTTAACTTAGCTACAACTTCTTTGAACCTACTGTACATTTCTGGACAATAGTCCATAATAATATATCATGGAGCGATGCTTCCTTAACTCAGCTGCAACTTCCTTGAACCTATTGTACATTTTTGGATAATAATCCATAATAGTACATTATAGAGCTATGTTTCCTTAACTTAGCTACAACTCCTAAGGGTTAAAGTGCTTATAACCAGAAGAGAACCTCCTTCTCTGACTGGTCCTTAGAGTTTCAAAGCCAACTTCATGTGATGGCCTATTGACCTAATGGGAAGACTCTATTCTATTCCCAGCAAGGCTTTGGAGAAGAACGCCTGGGAATCCTCCCTAATCATCTTTACTTAAGGAATACAAAACACAGGTAAAGTTGTTCCTTCCTGGGCTCCAAACGATTTTTCCACACTCAAAAACTCACCTGTGTTTGTGAAATCTGGACACTCTGGACATGGGGAAGCAGCAAATGAGCATTCGGTAACTGTTTTGTGGAACCTTCAGTGGAGAATCGTGGAGCTCCAGTTCCAAAGACCTGGAAGAAAAATGACAAATCACACTATTAGGAAGATATAAAATACTCAATCTTCAAGTATCAATTACCATTCCAGAAGAAGTCTATATTCCTGATGCTAAATTTCAAGGATCTTCATCAGTTAAGGATCCCATGCTTATAAAACCATCCTTCCCAGCAAACCACAGGCCTACAAGCTGAATGTTTGTACTATGTAGACTGTAAACTATATGAGGGCAGGAAAAAGGTCTTATAAAAATGCTGCGTGGAGCCAGAAGATAACTGTACACAGTGACAGCAATGTAATCAATTGTGAATGACTTAGCTATTCTCAGTAATACAACGATCCAAGACAATTCTGAAGGACTTATGATGAAAAATGCTATCCATCTCCAGAGAAAGAACTGACAGAGTCTGAATGCAGATCAAAGTATACTATTTTTCACTTTCTTTATTTTTCTTGGGGTTGGGGGGGGGGAGTCTGTGCTCTCTTTTGCATCATGGCTAATATGGAAATATGTTTTGCATGACTTCACATAAATAATCTACATCAAAGTGTTTGCCTTCTCAAGGAGTAAGGAGGAGAGGAAGGGAGGTAATGTGAAATTCAAAAATTATAAAAAATGAATGTCAAAAATTGTTCTTAAATGTAATCGGGAAAAAAATGAAATGGCATTCTATTAAAATTGTCATATGGCTCCAAACCTCTGGAAAGAGCCTGCTTTACCCAGAACTCTTTAACAAGTACTTATTATTTGAATTTTGTCTCTTTTATTTTGGCGTGTCAAAGGCACACTGCCTTCAGACTGACTAGATTTAGTTAGAAGAACTATGACTTAGTTAATGAAATTATTACGTTTGGTCATCTCAATGTCCAAAAAGAAATTCACACATCCCCCGAGACTCCACATGGGAGAATGACAAAACTACTAACTTCTTAAGTTTGCTTTATAAAAGAATGCCTTTTACATTTTACAAGAGAAAAACTGAATATCCAACTGAGTTTTTTTTCCTACTCCAATATCTGTCAAAAATCAAGAGACCAAGATGAGGCCACACTGCATCATATGTGACAGTTGTAGCACAGAACAAGTCTGTGATCTGTGTCCAAGTTGGGCATGAAAAGGGGTTTAAACTAAGTGAGACCGAAGTTAACTAAAGGGCTATGGATCTTTTGAATCTGGGGGTCTTAGAGCACAATGCCCACCTTTCCAAAACTGCTTAGAATTCTTTTTCTTTTTATAGCCTCTTTGTACATAAACTTTATAATGAAGCTAAGATCAAACAGATTTACTGGGAAAAAAAGAGGGGGAAAAATTACTTCACCTGGTAGGAAATAACTCCATAAGAGGATGTATTTATAAATAAAGAACTTTCAATGCTCCCTTGTTCAGTTGGTAAAAAAATAATTCTGAAGGAGGTTTGTCCCATTGCTGGAATCACCTGAAAGACAGGTATACATTAATTCCACCTGCTCAAAACCAATAATTAAAGTATCTCTTTAATCCCTCCACTTAGACAACTTTCGTGCTACTTAAAACCTACAAACAGTAAGGATGACGATCTCTCTGGATTTCTACAACAGATTAGAATCCCCAAGTCTGAGGGCACTTTAAAAAAAGAACATACCAAAAGGTTTACTGACAACAGAGAACCCAAATCCTTTAACTTTCATTTGGGATTATAGTGTCTCTGCCCCTACACGAGCCACTTATGTTTGTTTGTTTTTTTTTATAAATTTCCTCTCAAACTTCACATTCAAATCTTTCAAAGCTTTTCCTAGACACCAGGAATTCTTAATCTTTTATGTGTCATAGACCTCATTGGGCAGTCTTGTGAAGTCAGTGGACCCCTTCTCAGAATGATATTTTTTAATGTAAAAAACAAAATGCATACGATTTCAAAGGAAACAAATCATTTCTAAATACAGTTTAAAAAAAAAAGTTCAAAGACCCCAGTTAAGAATCTCTGCCCTTCACCAAAGTTTTCATCTTTACATAAATATAGAGGAGAACCATACAGGAACACTCAAATGCTTTAGCCAAATAAGTGAAATGTCATTACTGGATATGTTAAGATGATAAAACAATATTGGTCTTTCTCCTGCCATTCCCCTAAGCCAAATTCCAAAAACCAAGTTCAAAAGTGAAGGTGAATATAAGCAAACATGGAAAAATAAAGCCATGTAACTAGTTGGGAATTGTAAACAGAGTTTAAATACCATTCAAATTAAAAACATCAAGAAAGTTTTTCAGTCAAGTCCAACTCTTTATGACTGCATTTGGGATTTTTTCTGGAAGAGATGAGGAAACTGAGGCAAATAGGGTTAAGTGACTTGCCCAGGGTCACACAGCTAAGTAAGTGTCTGAGGGTGGATTTGAACTCAGGAAAATGAGTCTATCTGACTCCAGGCCTGGGACTCGATCCACTGCGCCACCTAGCTGCCCTATGTGAGTAAATGCTTAGGCCAGCTAGTTAGACTTATCACCTACCTACCACCTATTCTCCTCCATAAATGAATTTTTAAATAATTTTTCATTGCATTTTAGAGACAGAAAAAAAGGCTGCAAACATTTTCTAATTATTGAATATTTCAGAATCTGCGCTACACTAAAAGTTCACAATTTGAGATTTCACTTACAGTAAACGAAAATCTTTGCTATTTATACACTCAACTATCTGGTTTGAAGTCTAAATTTTTTCTCCCTTATATGCTGATATCAAGACCCACCCCAAAATAAAGAAAAAACCTTCTGGAAAAAATAAACACCAAAGCAAATAAGCAGAGGGAAAACACCAGGGTTAACAGGGAAAGGGGAGACAAGCAGAAAATGAAAACTTTGGGCCAAAGAAAGCATGAAACTTTGGCACCCTTCCACCACATAGTTTCCAAGGGTATATCAACACTCACCCTGCAATGAACAGGAGACACATGAAAATGTCTAGAAGCTGTAAACACTGAATTCACTACAACTTCTTTATCCCTACTAGGGTTATGAGCATATAGTATTTTGGCTGTGGGAAGTCCCAATAACCTAAGAGGGAAAATGAGAAAAAAAATATTATATATGTGTATGTGTATAGACTTATCATATTTTTACAAGAGATCAATTTTCATTACCTTCTTTTAAAAAATACAACAAATCCTGGTTCCATCAAAATATATCAACTACAACAGTAAGAAATAGCATTTCCTTTTATAAACCTTAATCCAAACCAAAGGGCAAGGGAAAGACAGGATGGCTAGACATAGGCTGCAAAAAAAAAAATAAAGCTATCATTAAGGACATTTATGATAAGGAATCTGATCCCACTCATGTGAGAACCAAGAAAGCAGCTCATATTCTGTGCTGGTACGCAGTATTTTAAAAACAAAAAAAATGGACTGAAGCCTTCAGTGTGGTGAGTCTACTCTCATTGGAAGATTTATCAAAAGACCTAGGTAAGAGACACATGGGATGAGATGATGAGACAGGGCTGCCATTTTTACCTAGGATGTGAATCCCCCAAACCAAGAAGCTCATAGACTTTACCTGACAATCCCAACCCCAATGGGGTTTATGCTACACGAATCCAATGGGGCCATTAAACTTTTTTAAGTACAATACACATTAGGCACTAGATATTTCTCCAACTCGTACAAATAATTCAAATGAAAATAAATCATGTTTAGATAAGAGAAAATTTGCCTGCTCACATGAAAACCCAATTCCCTTAGGCTTTGTTTCTGGGCATTAAGTGTAAAGGCTATTTGCTGAACATTCCACTCTTCTGGAAGTAGTGGTCTTTCAACTCACAGGAGTATTATTTCTTGGTAGCTCTGGCAAAAGGAATTACTTAATAGATGCTAAAAAAGACTGCCTTGGTAAAAAATGAAAACATGCAACGCTGTGACATAAAACCTTGCTTTGTAACACTATAATTACTAGAGTCAATTTTTATCATAGCACCTGTCTCTGACTGTAACTCCACTGAGGCAGGGGAAAAGGAGTCAACAGATAGACAGATCTGGAGGAACAGGCTACTCCTTAATCACCTCACTGCTTATCTCTTACTCTCCTCCAACACCAAGTACAGTATCAGTCCTTGCTTCAATCAACAGTGGCCCTGGCTTCAGTTCAACTCAATAAACAGTAATCAAGCACTTATTATGTGCTATGCTATATTCCAGTCGAGTAACATTCTCCTAGACAACACAGGTGGCTACCAGAAATGTCACTGAAGTCACAGGTGCAATTCCAATAGTTCTAGTAAAGAGAGCTTGAATGAGCAATATTTCTTAGCAAAGGTTAGGAAACACAACTATTCTCTGAATTTAACAAAAATCTCAGGGCTACTGGGTCTCTGTTTTCCTTTAAAAAAAAAAAATTAAAAAAAAAAGGACCTATGTAACCACATTGAGAAAGTCTTATAATCCAGAGCCACTGCAAAGGACGGAGAAAGGTCATCCTTGGAATAAGGAAGACCTGGGTTCTAGTACTTGACTCTGGATATCTTGATATGTGACCAAAGACATGTCACTTAACCTAACCTATTACTGTTTCAAAGACTACCTACTAAACCACATCTATGGAGGGTGCTTCCACACTGGGAGTTCTCAAACAATGAAATCACAGGTCTAGCTGACAAAAAAATCAACATCATCTTTAAAAATGGCAATCATCTACTTTTCTCCTTCTCTAAATCAAAAGTGTTTAAGTTTTAACTAACAAGAATTGAAAAATTAGAATCAATTAATAAACATTTGTTAAGGGCCTACTATCCACTGAGATAATTTTTAAAGTGCTCTTACTATCATAAGGAGGTAAATTTTCTGAGTACAACAAGCAAAGAATGTCACAATCAAGAAAGTCCTATTGCAGTGGCCCAACATCTTACCATCTCATTAAATTAAACAGCAATGTCTTTCCTGGTTTTTAATTTCCAAGAAAAAGGAATCAATTAGTTAAGTCATTAATGCTTACATGTAAATGCTTCATATCCTACCGACATGACTAGGAGAACAGACTTGGTTTCATGTAACACTTCACCTACATGTGTAAAATATCTCCCCAGGGAACAACCACCAAGGGCACTGGGGAGAATCAGAGCCCACAGCCGTCCTACCCTCCATAGAAGCTCAGACTGAAGCAATAAATCAAACAGTTGGGAATGTTGGCCAGGACTTTGGAGTAGTTATCACTCTGCTATTTTTAAACTGTTATGAAGATCTTAAATTTCCTTTACCAGAGACAACTGCCAGGTTCCCCAGGGTCTAAAGGACAATCAAAAGGGAAGTTCTCTCTTTGAAAGGCAAACCTCAGAATTTTATACCTTATCAATCCAGCCTCTTCTCAGGATAATTAGCACCCTCTACTTCAAAGCTGTCTGCCTATAACAAAACCCTTACAATAACCCTCTGGAGTCAAGTGGGATTAAACAATATTATCCTTGCTTGATATATAGGGAAGCTAAGCTATGGAAGGGGAAAGGGATTTTACCCAAGGTCACACACAGAGTAAACGACAGTATCAAAAACAGAAACCAGACAGCAAAGTAGTCATGGAAGGCATTCTTGCATTGCCCCCCATTCTAGTACGTCTGATCCTTCCATTTGTTAGATATGCATTAAAACTTCATTCATCTCAACACTGATAATTTGGAATGCATGGCCACGTAGATGTCATGGATAAATTTTTTGAGTAAAAAATTCAAATAAATGTCTTCCTCTAAGAACATTCATAGTAAAACAGTGTGATATAATGGAAGTCCACTGACAAAGACTCTAGACCCAGTTTTATTGCCTATGTGATCTTGGGCAGCTATATGGACCTCAATTTCCTAAGCTATTAAAAAAAAAAAAGGAGGAAGAGGAGATAAAATACTTAGTCTGCCTACATAACAGGACCAAATAAGATAACAAATATGAATAAAAACATGAAGTCACTTTAAAGAGAGAAAGGCATTACTATTAAGGTAAATTGAATTTAAAACTAAGTTAATCACAATGAAGGTTGAATTAACCTTTATTTTAATGCCTTCAGATTATGCAACCAGTAATTCATTCATCTATACTAATTAACTAGATTTATGACATGTTATATTGATTATAAACTGTAGTTTTTCACTTACAGTTTAATTTTGTTTTGTTAGTGGGTGAATCAGCAAGCATTTTTTATAGTGCTTACTATGTGCTACATACATACAAGGTTTATACAATGTACATGGAACATCATCTAGGAAGGAATGGGGGCAGAGGGATACCAATAAAGGTCCCCTTTAAAAGATGATTTTTGAGCAGTCTTAAAAAGAAGCCAAAAGGCAAGTAAGGGGAGAGTATTCCAGGCATGAGAGCCATTGACAAGGTATAGACTTGGAAAACAGTGTCATGTTTACGGACCAGTAAGAAGGCCAGTGTTCCTGAATGACAGACAATGGAGAAGGAAGTAAAGCCTAAGAAAACTGGAAAGGTAAGAATGGACCAGACTATGGTGGGCTTTGAATGTCAAAACAGTAGATTTTATATTTGATCCTGGAAATAATATGGAGTCACTGTAGTTTGCTGAGTAGGAAAGTGGAGTGTGACATGATTAGATCTGAGCTTTAGGAAAATCACTATGGCAGTTTAATGGAGGATGTAATGGAGTGGGGAGACATTTGAGGGCAGGAAGACCAAACAGAAGGCAGTAACAGTCCACGTCACCTAGTGAGACACTATTGAGGAAAAAGAAAAGAAGATGCAGAAGTGACTCTTAGGCGACACCAAGAAAGTGAGTGAGACCTGGATGAAGATTTAGCAAAGGAGAATAAGGAGAGGTCAGATAGGTAGCATGAGAACTGAAGATCAGTGCCACAAATACCTGCATCAAGAAGAGGCTGATCAATGGTGTCTAAGGCTACAGAAGTGATCAAGAAAGTCGAAGACTGAGAAAAAGTTATCAGTTTGGCCATCAAGAGATCACTAGTGACTTTGAAGAGAACCATTTCAGGGGAATGAAGCTGAAAGTCAGATTGCAGAGGAGTGAGGATTTTTTTTTTAAATTATAGGGGAAGCAGCCTATAGAAAGACAGAATGAAGGAGATATGGAGGAATGATAGTAGGGGCAATCTGTAAGAGAAGATGGGATGAGATTAAGGGTCATCTACAGCAGTTTGA
Source organism: Vombatus ursinus (assembly GCF_900497805.2). Lineage (NCBI taxonomy): Eukaryota > Metazoa > Chordata > Mammalia > Diprotodontia > Vombatidae > Vombatus > Vombatus ursinus. Next base: position 14,700,754 of record NW_020954562.1, on the reverse strand, counting down.
CCTGACGAGGTGAAGGGCTTCATGTGAGATAGAGTTGAAGGATTGGGGAAAAACATCTGAGACATGTGAAATAAGGGAAGAAGAGGAAACTCTCAATGAATAAGAGTTCGATTTTTTCAGTGAAGTGTGAGTCTAGGTCCTTGGCTGAGATAGTAGTGGGGAG
>NW_020954562.1:14696064-14700546 GCF_900497805.2 Vombatus ursinus | reverse complement strand
ATGAGAGATTATGTAACACAAAATTTACAGTGAACCCAATCAACATGGTTTTATGATTTTTCTCCAACTTCATCTAGCTGCATATGAATAGAAAAGAAGGTTCCAGAGAATGGGGGATAATCCAAAGTAAGAATGAATCACTTAATCCCACTGAACCTCAAGTACTCTCCAAGATTGTCAATTACAGACCTCCTGCAATCTTCATTTGTGAATGGCGTTTATATACCACCGTGACCACAAGATCTTAAATACAGATGTGAAAGGAACCACAGAGGCACATCTACCAAACTTCCCATTTTACAGATGAGGAAACTGAGGACAAGAGGAGTTGGCCAAGGTCCTCTGGCTCCAAATCCAGCACTCTTTACACTACCACCTGGATATATTAATAAGCAAAACCACCAAACTTTCATGTGTGGTCCCCCAGGTGGCAACAAGCAGAGCTCAGAGACTGTTTGGTCCATGAGTCCCCAAGGGGTAAACAACATGGCGACTCACACATGGCCAGTCCTTCACAGTCCATAGAGTGCTCTCTTTGAAATAATACCATGAAAAGGATATAATACCCCATTATAGAGATGATGAGACCAAGACAAGGTCAAGTAACTCATTCAAGATCACACATTCAGTAAATGGGACACCCAAGACTTCTTTTGTTTCTGACAGGGCAAACTCCTTGAAGGAAAGGGGACATGTCATTTGTCATCTTTATAACCCCAGTCCCTAGCACAGGGCATAGCAGAGGCCAAATAAATGTCTATTGGAAGGAGAGATGATAGCAACAAATGAGAAAATGTATGCAGAATATTTTACAATCCTTAAGCATCAGTTGTTAGTATTTCCAATGAACTAATTCAGTTTCAAAAGACATAAAAGGCTGTTCCCTAGGTGCAACTTAAAGGCACTAGCTATGACCCTTCAAATATTTGATACCATTAAATATTTTTTCTTTTCTTGCATTCCCCTTTCTCCAATATTCCCTCTTCCCATATCCTTTCTCTTTCTCATTTTCCTTAAAGGGAAGATTATTGAGCTAAGACTCAGGAGGGAGACCTGGGTTTGAGTCCCATATCAGAAACTTACTAGGTGTATGACCTTGAGCAGGCAGGTCACTTAGAACTTTACAAGCCTCAGTTTTCTCACCTGTAAAATGGGAGTAATGATACCTTTAGTCCTTCTCTTATAGAGTTATTGTGAGGATCAAATAATGAATGTGTATGAAGTCCCATGCAAACCTTAAAGCATGATATAAATTTTGGTTATTCATATATATATACACACATATACATATACACACACACACATATATATACATATATATATCCTATGTTACACTGGATGTAATATAACTATATATACATACACACACACATAAATATACACATATACATAACTATATATAGCTTATATATGTATACATATGTACATGTGTGCATATACACACAGAGGATAATGTGATAGAAGGCAACAAACGTGATATATTATTGAAACTTATAAAATAAAAACTGATGGGAGAGGGGGAATTAAGAACAAAATGTATAAAGGGGAAAACAAGAAATCAGATACTTACTGCACTCCAAAATCTAGCACTGAAGGCTGAAAGTGTAAGCCCTTCCCACTGGATAGCTTATCTGAGAAGCTAAAAAGGAAAAGAAAACAGAGATTAATTTTATTATCCTTTTGAAGTTTTCATGCTGAACTTAAGACAAACAGGGCAACTCACTAAAGGCCCTTATGTGGATAAAAACTCTCTCTACTATAAGGATATTTTGAGCCAGGTTCTAAAAATGCTTTAAAAATAACCAACTTGACAGCAAAATGTTCTTCAAATCCAGTGCAGAAATTCTGGCTAGGCAAGAATTGTTACTCATAAATCACGGTTAATCTAACAATCTCATCAAAATGGACAAGAAAAAGCTAATGTAGGACTTAGCCTCCAGAAACGCACACAGACAGAAAAGGGGGAGTTGAAATTTTAATAGGCTATTTTTTCTGGATCCAAATAAAAGAATGCTTTCTAGAAGTTCAATTGTTTGAGAAGTTCTATAAACTTTGTATAACATAATTTTTTTTCTTTTTATCAGGCACTCATCCCACACATATTCCCAAAAAAATTAATACTTGGAGCCTTGGGCAAACCCTCTGTGGAAAGCTTATGGGAGGACAGAAACTAGAAATACTTGGGAGGCAAAAAGGCTGTTTTGCTCCACCTCCAGCAGAAAAACCTACCCTCATGAGAAAATGAATCCAAAATGTTGAGGTACATTTTGAACTGTGGGGACTGATTTCCTTGGCAGGAGGGTCACTTTCTGCCCCCTCTATTCTCTCCAGTCTCAACACAAAACATTCCTTCCTTTCATACCTGTGAAGGAACCCCGCACCCCCAAAACACCTCCCCAAACCTTAACAGTTCCACATGACAGAGATTCCTCTGCTGATATCTTTTGGGGATAAGTACATGAGAAGGAAAGGGACATTACATATTCATTTTAAAAAAAAAAACCCTAGTCAACATTGCTATTAATGTTCAGGAAGAATAATAAAAGATTTCTTTTGATTTCACTATTGAAACTTCATACAGTACTTCCTAATGGGCTTATGAGTGTACCAGGACTTTGTCTCAGAGGAAGAGAATATAAAACAGAATTGACTTAAAAAGAAAAGATAAATCTAAGAAAAATAGCCATGATTTAATACTGAATGGTTTTCCCCCAAGTGTAATTTTAAACAGGTCTCTGCAAAAATTGTAGGAGAAAAAGAATCTGCCCTAAAAGAAATACTGCACATCTTTAGTCACTTCACAAAAAAAAAAGTGAAATCTAGCTAATTTACTAGATTGTGCATTGAGTCTGCAATGGACTGTATTAATCCCTTTTAAGGGGACCCTACACATGAACCATACCTAGAGCTTTATATTTTAGAAATTCCTTCAACCTACTGCATATCTAAGGTGGGACTACAATGAGCACAGTCACAGCCAGAGAACAAGCATTTATTAAGTATTTACTGGGTTAAGCACTGTGTTCAGTACTGGGACTTTTAAGTTACTACCCTCAAGGAGGAGCTCACAATCTAATATGGGTAACAACATTCAAAAAAATTCAACAAAAAAGAAATATACAGTGTAAATGGGAGGTAAGCTAAAAATAGCATGGGTGGGTGGAGGATTTAAGTGAATCTTGAAGGAAGACACTGAGAAAAACCTGACCCCATCCCTAAACCCTTAAAGGTCAAGCTTCCCCAGGACTAAACCCGGTCCTCTTAAATCCAGAGCTCATGCTCTGGGAGTGAGACGGACCTGGGCCACAGGTATCATCTATTTACCTGTGTACATGTTGTATCCTCCCAGGAGAATGTGAATTCCTTGAGGGCAAAGATTATTTGATTTTTGGATTTGTGTGCCTAGCACCTACCATAGTGTTTTCCACAAATATAGCACTTATTATAGCACTAAATGACAAGAAAAAAAGTAGTCACCAAGTTCAGGCAGGTCTGAGACTAACTCATACTAGGAAGATAAAGCAGTTCATAGAATCATAGGTTTAGAATTGAAAGAGACCTCCAGGCTTATCAAGTCCAATCCTCTCATTTTAGGGGTTTCATTGTTTGCCCACGGTTATTCAGGCAGTAAAGCCCGAGCTAGGTTGTCACCAGTCATCCTCTGACCAGCAGTTCAACACTCTTCTCAATACACAATTATCTTTTGAAATCCTTTGTTATCTAGCTAGAAAAGGGAGCAAGTCAAGTAAGGAGGCCTGGCTTGCATTAGAACATCTTTTTCCAAAATAATTGAGTCTCAGAACGTTTCAGGGCTTGAATTATAGATATCTAAGGCTAAAGAAACATTGCTGAGACAAAGGGAAAAGGGTATGTAAGGGAAATTTTGGAACAAAATATAAGAAATGAAGTCATCTAGGGTACAACCTGAATAAACTGGAGTCTAGAAGACCAGAGTTCAAACCTACCCTCAAACACTAGCAAGCTGTGTAAGCCTAGGTGAGTTATTCTGCCTATCTGCCTCAATTTCCTCACCTGTAAAATGAGGATAATAGCACTAACCTCCAAGGGATGTTGGAAGGATAAAATGAGATATTTGTAAAGCACTTTGTAAACCTTAAAGCACTATATAAATACTAGATACTGTTATTTTCATCCTTAAAAGTTGTTACATAGGGGCAGCTAGGTGGCCCTGGAGTCAGGAGGACCTGAGTTCAAATCTAGCCTCAGACACATAACACTTCCTAACTGTGTGACTCTGGGCAAGTCACTTAACCCCAACTGCCTCACAACAACAACAACAAAAAAAGTTGTTACATGCATTTTTAGTACATTAATAATTTTATATTTAATATCTGAGAATGGAAAATACCGCTGGCCTTAAGCTTTTTTCCTGAAACCCCCAAACAACACTGTGGGGAATACCAGGATCCTACAGAAATGTTCGGTCACAGGGTAGTGTAAACCTATGATATATGTTAACTT
>NW_020954562.1:14695972-14696042 GCF_900497805.2 Vombatus ursinus | reverse complement strand
GAATACCAGGATCCTACAGAAATGTTCGGTCACAGGGTAGTGTAAACCTATGATATATGTTTTTACTGAA
>NW_020954562.1:14695475-14695938 GCF_900497805.2 Vombatus ursinus | reverse complement strand
CTTTACTGAAATGTTAAATAGCAGAAATTCTCTCAGAAGAGGACAAATTAAGTATCAACCTAAACCATCTGAAAAAGACAAAGGTCAAAAAGGTCCCCAACTCCCAACAAAACAAGGCCTTTAAAGACATCCTCTTTTAAGGGAAAGGGGTAGAGTCATTTACAATCCAGTTTAATACAGCCAATGTTTATTAAGCATCTACAGTGTCTAAGACACTGTTTCAGGCACCAGGGACAAAAGGACACAGACAAAACAATCCCCACTTTCCTAGAGAAGTATCTTCCCACTACAATCCATCCTACATACTGAAGTGATTTTCCTTAAGCACAAAGCTGAATGCTACTCCCTTATTCAATAACCTCCAAAGGCTCCCTATTACCTCTAGGATCAAATATACTTATAAAAATCTTTACAAGTTGGCCCCAATCTATCTTTCCAGCCTCATTTGACCTCCTCTCTCTCT
>NW_020954562.1:14694819-14695431 GCF_900497805.2 Vombatus ursinus | reverse complement strand
CACACACACACACACACACACACACACACACACACGACTTATCTCTGTTGGACAGACAACACTCTATCTCCACTATCCATGTCTTTGCATTGGCCATGCTCCATGCCTGGAATCTGCCTCATGCAGCTCAAGAATCAATTTCCACATGAAGGCTTTTCTGATTCCCCAACTACTAGTGCCCTCCCCCAAACTACCCTTTTACATATGTACGTCTTGGTTCATTTATATATGCCCTTGTTGTCTACCCCAGCAGAATATAAAAATTCAAACGAGGAATTGTTCCATTCTTTGTATCTGTATCCCCAACACCTTGCCCAGTCCCTAGAACACAGAACACAATAAATGTTTGATGACTATAAAATGTTCAAATACTGGTACTGCTACATAACCTTGAGCAAGTCACTATCTATGATTCTTTTTTATTTATTTTCAATTCAAGGAACAAAACAAGTTTTTCCACAACATGGTATAATAATAAAAAGAAATGATTGCACATGAAACTACAAATCTACCATGAATAATTTGCTATTCCCTCCAAATATATAACAAAGGTATCCTGTAAATTTCTTTTTTTTCTTCTCTCCCCCCATCTCCCCTGTCCTGGATATGGCT
>NW_020954562.1:14656593-14694765 GCF_900497805.2 Vombatus ursinus | reverse complement strand
AGACAGACAGATAGACAGATAGATATAGATATAGGTATACATAGATATATATGTGTGTATGTATGTATATATGTATATGTATATGTATATGTACGTATACACACACACACATGTGTATGTATGTATACAGTCTATGATTCAATAATCATATTTATAGGCAATTAAAATAGCAAGAATTCAGAAACCCGGAGTCTCACAATCTCAAGAGTTAGAGCAGATCTAACAGACAGGCTTAAGCTAACCCTACCTGTAGAGAAATCTCCTCTATAAAATTTCCCGTCTAACTCATGATGTCTTGTGAAAATTACAAAACACATCCATTTTTCCCTTCTTAAATTACTGTCGTGGAATCATAGATTTAGAGCTGGAAGAGACTTCTGAGGTCACTGAGCCTGACTTCCTCATTTCACAGAGGAGAAAACTAGGGCTTATCAAGTCTAACACACCTCCAAATCCAGCCTGCTATCCACTGTGACAGGTGGTGCCCTGTAACTTAGATATGGCCTCTTACCACTTAAAAAAATTTATAAATAAAGTTAAAAGAGGGTTTTTGTTAACACTGCTTTAAAAGTATGTTTTTAAAACTAAAGTAACTTTATCATTAACCTAGAGCACTTCTCTCATTCAAAAAAAAAAAGGGTGAGAGAGAGAGAGAGAGAGAGAGAGAAGCACCCACAGAAACCTCTCAAGTATGTGCTAAAGTATGAAGGGAAAGGAAATACTGAACCTCCCAGGCCACCAACTCTAGTCCTCTAATGTCTGTTTCAGGCCAGAAATGATGTTCCCTCCCTTTGAATTTCAAAACAAGTCAGTAGCTTCAGAGAAAACACTCAGCTGATTTCTCATTAGCCATGAAAATAGAAGAAAAATAAAAGGTTTCCCACAAACCTCCCATAAATCAACCTTAATCTGAAAGGACAGACATAGTACACTCTAGCTAAATGAAGTTCTTTTGAAGAGTATCTGAAGTCAGGGTCAACCTGACCCCTTTTACTTTTAGGAGTCCAGAATCCAACAAGAAATAAAAAGGGGTGGATCCAGAGGAATCCTGCTTGAGTTGAGCCAGCATTCCAAATGTATTCCCTGCCCCCCCCACCTCAAGATAAAAGTACTTTCAAAAAACAAGCTTAACCCCACAAGAAGAGATGAGAAGACACCATCCCCCACACCTTTGTCTGGGATAGTAGGGGCAAATGGGGCATAGCACACTGCATATTCTCAGATTTTTCAGATGTACCAATTGGGTTGACCAATTTTTTTTCCCCTCACTTTCTTTTTATAAAGGTTCTTTTGTTAAAAAATTTTTCTTATAAGGAAAAGCTTTCTGGAATGGGGTAGGGAATGCAGGGGACAATTAAGGTGATATACAAACAAAATAGCAATAAAAAATTTTTAACAATAAAATCATTAATACAGTATACAGTTTCAGTTAGGCTTTACTCCATTTCTATAAAAGAAATGTCTTCTAAAGTTTGAGGAGGTTTTTTTTTTCCTTATATGAACACTTCTGGGGTTCTAAGTTTAATGAAAGCCTGTCATCAACAAATCAAAGAGAAAATCCATTTAACATGGAGTCATGTTTTTTACTGCAGTCAGGGGTAAGAATCTGAGGGAAAGAAGGTGAGAAAAAGAGAGAAAGGGAGGAAGGGAGAGAAAAAGAGATAAAGAGACAGAGAGGCAGGGAGGGAGAGAACACAAGAATGAAGAGGGGAAGGAAGGAGAGACAGACAGGACAGGGGACAGACAGACAGAAACCCAGAGAAAGTGGTATAACATGGGTAATGAAAGGGGCCTAGTGTCAAACAGGCCTTATGAAAATTTCCCCAACAGCAGTAAAGTCTGAAGAAAACTCAAGCCAAGTTACTCTAAAAGGAATATATATAGATATAGAGATAAAGATATAAAATATATGTATACACATATATGTAAAATACATACATATATTTTTATATAAGTGAAAGGTGATAGAGATATTATCTTTCATTTTAAAACTGCGTCTTCTTTCTAACACAAGGACTACTTGAGTTTTACCTCTTGACCATCAGGACAAGAAAAAGTGCTCAGAAGCCTTTTCAGATGGCAATGTGTCCACCCTGAATTGCATTTCAGAGATTCTCAAATCCTTTGTGCCTAGAACAGAAGAATTAAATCCATCCACTGTTATTAACTACTCCAACCTATTAAAAAAATCAGTTTGGTATCCACTCATTGGGAAATCCATTAACCACCCTAGTACTATGCCTACTCAGTAGGAAGAAGTTCAGACAGTGATTTTCCTTCCCCTAAAGAGAAATTTCTCCTAATGCTCCTCCTTCAATCCAAAACCCATAAAAAAAAAATCTCTCGGCAACAAAGATTTTGAACCAGAATCACATATGGCCAAGAAGGAGCCACACGCACAGCCTCTACCAGAGTTAAAACCTTGGTGGCAGCAATGCCCTGAGAGGTTCCCTACCATTCTTAAAATCACAATGACCAATCCAAATGAAGCAGAGGGGTAGAAGTAGAATGCTGGGAAATCCACTGGACCACCACGGTAAACACATAGCTACTACACAAAATGTGGTACAATATGGATATGGGTTGAGCCTCCCAATTTTTAACTTTCTAAAATAATATGAACTTGTAGGGAAAGGATCCAGGGAAGCCCTTAGGGTAATGGTTTAAGAATAGGATTCAATTAAGAGCCTCCTTCTCCAGTTTTTATTTCTCAAATTTTATCCACACAAGTCAAAAATAAATAACTTATGGGTTCCCCAACCTTTTCCCAGTCCATAGAGGATCAGAGATTTCAGGCCAGAAGGTACTTCCAAAGTCCAACCCCCTCTTTTTACAGATGAAGATTAAATGACTTACCCAAGATCACACAGAACTAGCATTTAAACCCAGGCCCCCCAACTCCCAAAACAACTCACCTTCCACTTTCCCATGGCTGCCTCTTCTCTAGCATCTGTGCCTGTATCATCCTCTATGCCTAGAATTCTGTCTACTGAAATCCTTCTATTTTAAAGCCCTTTTAAAAGTATGTGTGTGTATGAATTGTGTTGATACCTATGAGGGTACTCCACTGCTAGTTAATACACATTTTATTCTGTTTTTTTGGTAGAAGGAACAAATTAATGAAAAGAATTAGGTCTAGTCTCCCTGCTCTGCCACCCTCTCCCCCTACTCCCCAGGCACTTAGACCTCCAACTCCAGAACTCAGCCATCCACAGGTAAGGAAGTACTTTAAAATATTTTCCCTTATGCAAGCATCAAGTACTCAAAACAGGCCCCAGTTCTATGGCTGGTGATATGGAGGCTTAGCCTGTGGACACACCAGACATATCCCTGGCATGACTCTGCATACTGACCAACCTTTTGACAGCTCCCTGGCTGAAGCTACTGATGTTCTCATAATAACAACTAAACTACTTATGGGACCCTAGGAAGTCACTTAACTTCTCCTGGTCTCAGTTTCCTCATTAGTCAAATGAAGGGGTTGGAGCAGATCACAGGATCGTTCACAGATTTTTAACTAGAAGGAACCTTAAGAGGTCTGGTCCAACAGGTTCATTTGATTTGATGAGGAAGCCAAGGCAGGCCTGTCCAAGGTGACACAGCTGGTGAGTAACAGAGTCAGGTTTCCACCCCAAGTATTCTGACTCTATCTGACATTCCTTCCATTGGTATCCATCTGAAAGACCCCTTTAGCTCTGGTTTTATTCATGTACTGATTTTGTATATATCTTGTACATGCTTATAAATGCACATGTCTACCCTGACAGAATGTAAGCATGGTTTTATTCATGTACTGTTTTGATTATATCCTGTACATGCTTATAAATGCACATGTCTACCCTGACAGAATGTAAGCATGCTGAGAGCAGCGATTGTCTTATTTTTGTCTTTCTGATAAAGTATCTGGTACAATGCCTGGCACATAACAAGTGTTGAGTAAATGCAGGATAGACCCACATGCTACAAATTCAACACTTAACCATGAAAAGATGGATGAGGAAAAAATATTTGTCAGTTAACCCTTGTCAGGAGGTTCCCCGGCAGAAAGAAAACCAAAACTCGTGAACATTTCTACTTCACCAGCAGAAATCACTTTTTACAAGGAGCTGTGAAGCTTGTTAACTCTGGAGACAAAATCCAGGTGATTTTATTTCTTCCATTATAATATAAGATTAAAAAAATCATTGAGTGGAATCTAAAAAGGTTTCAACAGTTCCTATAAACTCTAGGGCTCTCAAACTTCAGAAAGTAGGGAAGACAGCAATCAGAGAGACAGGAAGTGTCTCAGGTTCAAGACCTGTACTGAACCTGCAAAGGTAGCATGACGGAGAGAGAGCCTTTTTACCTGGGTTTACGCCAGCCTGACAAGCTTCCCTGGAACACAGATGCATGCAGTTGCTAAGGTGTTTCCCTCAAACAGACTGCACAGGGCAATAGGTATCACATCTTAGAATTTTACCCCAGTGAGCTAGCTGCCTCGAGGTAGAAGGCACAGAGTAAAGGCCAGCGCTGATGTCAAGGCTGAAGTTTCCATTTCCTCTCTAAATACTTTGCTGATCATTGGCCTCCTGTCTATGGCTGTGGCTAGGCGGGAAGGGGGAGACTGCAGGCTAAGGTAGCTAATGCTTCATTAACAGGCAGGAGGAAGCAATGACAGGCAAGGGGCAAGCCAAAGCCTCTCATATTTTTCATCACCTGTCCATTTTCCAAATCAGGAATAAACCAAAAAGCATTTATTTAAAACTATGGGCAGTCAGTCAGTAAGCATTTATTAAACACCTATAAATGTGCCACTTGCTTGTGGTAGGTACTGGCAATACAAAAAATAAAATAAAATAAAATAAAAGGCCAAAACAACATAGTCCCTGACCTCAAGAAGCTTACATTCTAATGGGAAAGGCAACAAATTTCTATGTACATCCAAGCTACATGCAGAGTAAACAGAAGGTCATCTAGCTCTGTACTAAGTAACAACCAATACAGAAGGCACAGAAAGGAAGAAGGATAAATTCTGCATTTACTTCACCCAAAGCAGACTCTCTCTTCTATTGCTGGGCCATGTACTCTTATCTTAAATATTCCTCTCCTCCTTTCTTTCTTTCTTTCTGATCCTTAAGAAAGGGAGAAAACAATGGGACAGAAGCAGCTCTGAAGACACACATGTATTTCCCAGCTCATCCTCCCTCTCACCTGTTCCGCTAACATCTGCAGGCAGATGAGCAAAGCAGTGAAAATTTTTGCAAACTGGTGTGTTTGTTTTTATGAATGGTTAAAAAGACCAACCAAACAAATTCAAGTTGGTTCCTACAGACAAGGCATCTACATAGTATTTTCACTGAGGTTTCTATGTATCTTCAAGCTTGACTAAGAAACACTTTAGCATTCCTTTTAAAAGTTTTTAAAAGGTACTTTCACATCCAAGATTATTAAAAAGTGTATTTTCCAAACTTGGTACTTTCAAAATATATGGAATATGTGAACATTTTAAATGTTTTTAGAGGCAGAAGTAGATAGGAGGCTCAAGGAAAGAGGAATCCTTTTGACCTGGGGGTGGATGGGGGGAGACTCGGAGAGGGGAGAAATCTGGTAAAGGTTTCCCAGCAGAGGCAGCAACCAGAGCTAGTCCTTAAAGAGAACTATCAAAAGGCAGAGAGATTAGGGGATGGGGGTTGGGAGCTCTGTTCCAGGCCTGTACAAGGGAACAGTAAAATCTCAGGGAACAGTACCTATCCCACGTTCGCTACAAAGCACCGTGCATACAGAGCACTACTGTGAAATAAGTATATTTATGTGTCTCCACGGGAATTTAAAACAACTTTCTCATTTTCATTTTGTTATAGTTACTGATAAAACAGCAGTCACACCCCAGTGTTCAACTAAGAATCCTGGCCAGACTTCACTGCAAATAATAACAATGACTTACAACTATGTACCTTACTACCAACACGTCTGCACATTTGAAAGCTAATTAGTCATCTTCAAATTGCCACGGCAGAAAGCAGCAACTTTGGACAACGCATTAAATTCTAACTCCAGTGAGGGAGGGCTGGGCTGGCCAAGGTGCTTTCCTTCACTTTCCTTCCTAGCTGCAGGCTCCTGGCTCAGCATTCTTCCTACAGAGCCTTGGAGCTTCCACCCCCCCCACCCCCCACTGCTTGGAGGACCTGATTACATTCCAAGATCATATTAGAGCCACTCTACTATGATGCCTTATTAACAGAAATGAATCAGAATCAAAGCAGCCACAAAATTAAAGGTACATTTTATACCAATATTCTGATTTGGAATGACTGGATAGTACAAAAAAATCCACCCCTCTAGGGGCTTCTCCATCAGCGGGGAATGTCTGCCAAATTATACACAAAGGAGTAGGACTGGGGGAGGGGGCTCCCTCAAAACAAAGCACTGAGCACAAAGCGCTGTCAGAGCAGTGGGATGCCTGAGGACTCTTCAGTGGCTATTACTATCACATGTGACATTCCCCCATTTCCTATATGCAAAGAAGGTCTGTGGCACAAGGAACAGGGAAGAAAAACTATTTCCAAAGTACCTGAAATGCTTTCCTCAATCTGTAGCAGACAATTCAGATTGACATCCTTTTCATAACTTTGTGAAAAATTTAAAAACTTAGATAACATTTCAAAGACGTAAGCTATCCACAATTTTATTATTTTTTTTTTTAACAAACACATAATTATCCTTAGGTCCCCTCATCAATCTAATAGACAGCATAGCACCCATCTGAATATGGATGAGGATTCATTCGTGTAAATAAAATCCCTCTACCAATACAGGTATCCACCTTGGCAACTTAAGAGTTGCCTAGAGACTCTGCATGTTTTTTCTAAAATCATTGAGCTCATCATTTCTTACAGCACAGTAGTATTACATCACAACCATACACCACAACTTGTTCAGCCATTCTCCAACTGATGGGCATCCCTGAAATTTCCAGTTCTTCGCCACCACAAAGAGAGTTGCTACAAATATTTTAGAACATGTAAGTTCTTCTCCTTTATCCCTGATCATCTTTGGAAATAGACCTAGTAGTGGGAACTGAGAGTAACTTGTGCAGGGTCACCCAGGCAGTTTGTGTCAGAGTTGACATGTGAATCCATGCCTTCCCAGTTCCCAGACTGGTTCTCTTTCCACCAAGCCATGATACCTCCCTTAGGGGTCAGAAACAAAAATACTCCTAAAGGAATCATATTTCTCTCCATCTAAATATTAGCACATGATTATTTTGGAACCAAGCTGCTATGCTCATGAACAATATGAACAGCACTACTGGAAAAATCTAAATTCTAGCCGCTTTCTAGTTCCCCTGAATAGCTCCCTCCCGTGACTGCAGGAAGCCACAGTGCAGAGGTACAAAGCCCCACCACAGACATGGAGCAACGCAGGTAGAACATTTGACCTTTTCATGCAAAGTCTCTAGCTACCCAGAAAATCTAAGCAAATCAAGTTTTAAGGGGCCACAACTATAAAAGATTTAATGATGCTTATTTACTGTGTGATACTGAGCAATTTGCCTAACCATTCTGGGCCTCAGTTTTCCCATCTGTAAAATGAGGAAGTTGGGCTAAATGACCTCTTCTAGGTGGAGGATTCTGTTATCTTTGTCACATAAATCCCAATAGCAGAAGGAGAGATTTGGCAAAATTTCCCTTTCAAATGTCAGAGTCCACTTGATTGTTCAAAATTGCACAGAAACTACTCACTCAGATATTACTATGAGAGACCATTTAGCATAAGAGTTCTCAAGGTTTTTATTATGTCATGGAACAGCCCCTTTCTCTCCTCTCCAGCAGTCTGCTGAAACCAATAATGCAGATTTAATCTAAATGTCACATGTGCATTTTTTTAAATAAAAGAGTCAGTTGTTAAACCTTTATAAACATACACCTCAGTAAAAGCCATTGTATGTGGAGAAAGTGAGTGTCTTCCAAATAGGAAAAATAAATGCTAAAAAGGTAAGTTCAAGGCCACTTCATCATAAACATGGTCCCCTTCTCAGAATGTTCACTGCCTGCATTTTATGACTGAAGAAAATACTCAATTTCAGTTAGAGGTTAGTGAAAATATACATCCAAAGTCAGAGCCCCACCACCAAACTCTAACCACTGACCCCTTAGACTCCCAAATTAAGAACCTATGATTTAGAGATTTTCTTTCTGATTTGTAGTTTTTCTTTTCAACGCTGAAAGTGCTGAAGTCTTTGCTGGAGAGGGCTACTAAAGAAGGAATAGTCATATGTCACAAAATATATGACTGGGGCAGGTAGGTGGCACAGTGGATAGAACATTGGCCCTGAAGTCAGGAGGACCTGAATTGAAAGCTGGCCTCAGACACTTCCCAGCTGTGTGACCCTAGGCAAGTCACTTAACCCTGAATGCCTTACATCCATACACATACACACACATACATATATACATATATGACAAGATTGAGGACCTGATGGAAGAGAGCTCTTTTCACAAGCCATTTACATCCTTTCTAGGTCCTTATTGTTTCCCATCTTTCTTTTATTCCCTTCATATGTTTGCAGTAAAGGAGAGACTACTGGGCCTGTAGTAAGGACCCAGGTGGGAATCTTACCTCTAATGTTTACAACTATCTGTACAATCCTGGGCAAGTCACTTAACCTAAGCCTAAGTTTCTCCTCTGTAAAATGGGAGATATTAAAAGCACCTGCCTCAGACCGTTGCCAAGGTCAAATGACTTAATAAACATAAAGCACTTTGTTAAGTTTTAAGGTTCTGTCTAAAGAGTCCATGATCAGCATTACCACTTTCAACCTACTCAGTCCCCTCTTCACTGCCCTCCCATCTTCAAGCAGAGTAAGCAGTTTGGAAAGAGCCTGGGGTGTGTGCTCGAGTCAGCTCACATTAGCTCCAGGCGTGGGAACAAATCCGAAAAACGCTACAAATCAGGGCTTGGTTTTTTGAGACTTTTAGGAAAGTGATGGAAAAGATGTTAATAAACTAAAATTTCCTCTGTGTATATGTATATATGTATGTATGTAAGTATTTATTTTTAATAATAGAGAGCCAGTGGCTAAACATTTACAAGCACACCCCTGATCAGAAGCTATTATACACAGAGGAAATGGGATTTTTTTTTTTTGCAAGTAGGAAAAATAAATTTTAAAAAGGCAAGCTTGAAGCAGCTTTGCAAGGCCTCATTCCTACACTGATCAACATAAACTTGCCTCCTCTTTAAAGAACGAGAAGGCTCTCTCCAACAGGAAACACCAAAGGGTTCAAAAGCTGAAGAGTAATAGGAAGTTACACTCTTGTTAAACATGGCCTGTAACCATTTCCTTTGTAGATAGGAACCAGAAATTTCCACCTTTACAAGCTAACCAAGTTTTAGCAAACCAGGTTTCTTTGCCAGATAACATGCCAGGTTTGGTTTTCCTTTGGCTTCTGTGAAACCAAAAATGGCCTACAAATGCTTCCAACATTCTTCAGTACCTTTAAGGAAAAATAAACAGTAAAAACAGATACCTAAGACAGACAGAAAAGAATGTGGAAAGAACTTTACCAGATGTGTTCAAAGCCTTCAGAGATAGATCTTCAAATTCAACAAGCATCTAACAATATCTGTGGTGTGGTGACTGCGTACAAATCCTGCCTGATGCTTACTACCTATGGTACCTTGTACAAGGCACCACATCCCTGGATCTGAGTTTCCTCAACTGTAAAATGAAAAGATCGGGAAAGGTAGCTGCCAAGCACTGATAAAACACCTAGTCAGGGGAAAGGACAGGGATTCAAAGCTGGAAATGAGACACACTACCTACCCCCTGCCCTCACTGAGCTTATAATCCTAAAAAGGATATGGTAGAGAATAGGGTCGAGTAATGTACAGGAATATAATGCAAAATATAAGGAATTAAACATAAAGATGAGGTCCAAATGATGTGAGAAACTTAAGAAGGGCAAGGTTATTTTAAGATGAGAGGTTTGAAGAAGGCTGGCTTCACAGAGTTTAATCTGTGGAGGAAGAAAAGGATTTCAACTGGCAGAGACAGAGTGGGGATCTCTTCCAGGTAGAGGGGATGGTAGGTGTAAATGCATCGAGGCAGGAGAGGTCACACAAGAATGGAAAATGGCAGGAGCCCAGCTTGGCTGGATTTTATTTCCTTGTTCGGACTTGTGATTTTACTGATGTAGGTAACTCCCTGCCATGAGTCAGCTCCTTCCACCAGTGAACCTGGGCAACTGTTCTGCAATCTGTGGTGTTACAGAGCTGCCTGGGGACATTAGGGCCCTTAAATGACTTGGCCCAGCTCCGGTCATGTGCAGTATGCACCAGAGGTAGGACTTGAACGCAGCTCTTCCTGACTAAGCCCAGCTGTCTACCTCCCATGCCAAGCTGCCTCTAAATTATAAAGTACATAAAATAAGGATAGAAAGAGAGCCTGGAGCCATCCTGTAGAAAATCAGGCTAAGAAATATACATTTTAACATGTAGGCCGCAGAAGGTCACTTGGGGTTTCTAAGAAGATAATCTTAAGTGAATCTAGCTGAAAGTTGTGAAATTTGAGTTTCACTTTTCACTGAAGGTCATCTAGATTAACCTCAGGGCAGCTGGGTGGCACAGTGGATAGAGCACCAGGGCTGGAGTTGGGTTCAAATCTGGCCTCAGACACTATCTGTGTGACCCTGAGCAAGTGACTTAACCCTGTTTGCCTCAGTTTCCTCATCTGAAAAATGAGCTAGAGAAGGATAGAGCAAACCACTCCAATATCTTTGCCAAGAAAATCCCAAAAGGGGTCATGATGATTAGGGCATAACTGAACAACAACAGTCACA
Source organism: Vombatus ursinus (assembly GCF_900497805.2). Lineage (NCBI taxonomy): Eukaryota > Metazoa > Chordata > Mammalia > Diprotodontia > Vombatidae > Vombatus > Vombatus ursinus. The sequence continues at coordinate 14,683,945 of NW_020954562.1, read as the reverse complement.
ACCTCTCTCATTTCAAAAGAGAAGGAAACTGAGGCACAGAAGGATTAATAGATTGAGCCCCAGGATCACAAAGGTAGTAAATTTCAACCTAAAATCAAACGCAGGTCCTATGACAAAAATATTGAATCTGAATGAATCAAGTATATCTTAACTCTGATATCTCTTGTTTCCAGGAGGACGGACTTTTAAATTAAGACTTCCACCATTTCTTTGTCTGTTCACTCCCAGAACCCTGAAGTCTTTTCCAGCACTAACCAAATTTGAACGGCAATCTCCTATACAGCATCCAAAGTGCTATATAGTAATAATAAATTATATTATTATATGTAATGTTAATCCATTAAAACATCATTATTATTAAATAGCACTTTAAGATTTGCAAAGTGCTTTATAAACATTATCTCATTTTATCCTCACAACCACAATGAGAGGTAGTGCTATTATACAATATCCTCATTTTACAGTTGAGGAAATTGAGGGAGGCAGAGATTAAGTCACTTGCCCATGGTCACATAGCTAATAATTTTTTTTTAAGACAATTGAGGTTAAATGACTTGCCCAGGGTCCCACAGCTAGTAAGTGTCAAGTCTTTGGTCTGAGGCCGGATTTGAACTCAGGTCCTCCTGATTTTCAGGGCTGGTGCTCTATCCACTGTACCATCTAGTACATAGCTAATAATTAAGGCAAGATTTGAAATCAGCTCTTCTTAACTAGAGGCCCAGAATTCTAAACTCTGCCATTATTATTATTATTATTATTATTATTATTAAAAAACCTCTACTGACAGAAAAATTCATTACCTCTTGAAAGTATCCCATTTCCCTCTTGGATAGTTCTAATTTTTATGAAGTTTTTCCTTCTATCAGGCCAAAATGTGCGTCTCTGCAACTTCCATTCATGGCTCGTTAATGTAAAAATTCCATCCTCTCGGTTTTATTTTTAACTTCTTTCCTTTAGTTATTAAGTAAAGCCCTTTCTCAAAAACTCCAACCTGCGTTTTGGTAGATTAAAGGTGCCCACGAAGAAGTCAGGATTAAGGCAGACACCAGATGAGAAATACAAAAAGGGTCACCTCTCTTATGGGGTAGTCTTCTTAAAGAGAGAAAACGGCAAGAAAGACTTAAGCTACAAAAGCCAGACCACTTGGTGGCCTGTACTATCCCTCCTTTACAGCTTAACTCAGTCTCCAGTCAAGCCTTTATCCCATTTCTACATAAACGAGCCTACGCTGGACAAAGGGTTGACCAAGAGCAGCATTCATGAGAGCTGCTGACATATGATGCAATTGTTACAGAGCTACCAAGGTACAGCTGTTACTGACCCCCCACCCCAATGTGACAAATGAAGAAACCTTAAAATGAGGAGAATACTGACTATTTCATAGGGTCTGGTTAGCAAATAGGCAAGGTGCTGCTTTCTCACTTGGTAATGAAGGACATGGCTGAATCAAATACCAACTGACCAGAGACCAGGAGAAAAACACATACAGATGTCCCAGAAGTTCACAATCAGAATTGCCGGCAGAAGGGTCTTGAATATATCTGGCCCAAAGCCCTCATTTTACAGTGAAGAAGACAATAGTCTTCTTCTAGACCAAACTCATTCAGCTAGCTGACGGAAAAGTTAAAAACAGGCCCCAAGTCTTCCAGTTGCCATTCCAGGTTCTGACACAATAGACGGATTCATTTGGCTCATCATAGTTGATTGGATCACAGACTCAAGACACAGACTCAAGGAGGCCATATAGTCCAAGCCTCTCAAGTTACAGATGATGAGAATAAAGCCAAAGTGGAGTAAAGAGAAAGGACTAGAGTTAAACAGATACACGAGGAGTCAGAGGCAGGCTTGGAACTCAGGCCCACTACATCATGCCATGTGCCTCCCTGTCTGGGCAGACACAGGTACAAATTTTCAATCAAAGTACCTTAGATTCCTTGATCATTTCAAGAATTCAGAAAAGTGACTAGCAGTTACTTTTTTTTAATGGGGGAACTCTTTACTTCCTTTATACTCCAACATCCCACCTGTAACACATACTCCGGCAAGACTCTGGGCCTCTCAGAGTCAAGCCAACCGTCTGAGACTATGAAGTTGGAGAGAAGGTGGCAACCTGCATCTGTAGAAGCAGTTTCCTCACCCAGGAATTCCTTACAACAATGTAATCACAGTCCCAATCCCCACCCCCAACCCATATGCATTCAATGGTGATGGGCTTTCCTTCCAATGATGCAGACAAAAAGTTCCATGTCCAATGATCCTCTGTGACTCCTGAACATGTAAATGGCATAAGGCACAGCCACCCACCATAATGGGACACTTGCTCAAATACTCTTGATATTTCAGGGATACCACTGGAGCATGTGACTGATCCTACACTTCTCTGATGACAACCTTTATGCCACATTTTTGATGCAATTCCTTATTTAGGTGTTGCTGCCTACTCGCACCCACTACAGCAACTCATAAAAACCTTCATATTTTATAAAAATGTTTTTAAAAGACTCAAATGGAAACCTGAAATGGGCATAGACTTTTAAACTGCCTAGGCTTTTTACACAAATCAGCTCATTTCTAACATTCTATAAATGAAGGAAAAATAAGCCCTGTGGTACACAACAGAGAGATGAAACCTGCCCCGTAGTCTTTCCGTAATTTACAGGGGCACCTCTAAAAGGAAGGGAAATAGGTCACCTTTGACAAGTCTCTGGAAAGTGAAACAGCACGATATTTTACCAAGCTGACTATTCATGAGAACAGAAACACTTTTTGTGAGGAGGGAGGGCTCAGGAATCAGCCTGGGAAAACTTGCTTCCCCACCCAAAAAAAAAACAAAAAAACAAAAAACCCACCCTCAGTTTTTTTAAAGTGATATTTTCACCAGAAACAACTAAGAAATATGCATAATGTCCCCAAAAGTTGACCAACCTTGTCAGGCTTCAATAAAAAACAAGGAAATAAAAACAGACTTTTCTACAAGATAGTTTCCCAAATGGACACCAAATCTCATCCTCTCTTCTTCCCTCTTTATCCCTCCCTCCTTCTCTCTCTCTCTCCTCCCTTTCTTCTCCCTTTTTTCTCCTTCCCCTTCTCTCACCCTCTCCCCTTCCTCTCTGTTTTCCTCCTTCCCTCCCCCCTCCTCCTTCTCTCTCCCCCCTTACATGGTCTTGTTCCACAGAACTTAAATAGCACATGAACTTCTTTAGGCACGTGGCATTCTAATCTTCTGATCATCATGCACCATTATGCTGGCTGCAAGGAAATTTCAGGCAACTATATAAATGCTCACATAATTGCATCTAATGTCAAGTAGCAAAGGCAGCTGCAAAGAAAGAAAATCCTGTCCTTTGGAGGACAATTTTACCTGCCCAGCTTAATGCACAAGAGCTGAGATCAGCACATCCTACTCAAATGTCAACCCCAGTGAGAATTACAGACAGGTAAATGACGATTAAAACTGAGCAGTGATAATCTCTATCAGCCATGAATGTACACCCCCAGAAAGGAGAAGAGGAAAAGTCACAACAGATAGATAATAAAGAAAAGAAGAAGAAAATGTACAGGATGACGGAGCATGAGAAGAGAAGAATTACAATGATACACAAAAGTGTTCCAGATTGCCCATTATGTCTAACCCCAACCACCTGGATACTCCACATATCAGCACCCCCAGACACATAGATAATGGAACTTCAGAGCAGAGGTCCTTAACCTTTCTTGTGTCATGTACCCCTTTGGCAGACTGGTGAAACCTACAGACACCTTTTCAGAATAATGTCTTTAAAAGCACAAAATGAAATAGGATTGCAAAAGAAAACAATTATATTGAAATAGTTTGGGGTTTTTTTTTTTAAATCACAGATTCCAGGTTAAGAACACCCTACTTTATAGGGCAGGTAGGTGGCACAGTGGATAGAGTGCCAGGCCTAGAGTCAGGAAGACCTGAGTTCAAATCCAGCCTCAGACGCTTACTAGCTGTGTGACCATGGGCAAGTCACTTAATTCTGTTTGTGCCAGTTTCCTCCATTTGTAAAAAGAACTGGAGAACTCCAGTATCTTTATCAAGAAAATCCCAAATGAGGCCACAAGAAGAGTCAGACACCACTGAAACGGCTCTACACAAAACTTTAGGGATTGGGCGCCAAATCACAATTGTTTACTGTTGTTTCGAGAACAAGTCATAGAAAATTGAACTGTATTTTACATGCCATTAACCCAATCTCCTGGCCTCCCTTTTTGGTGGAAATGACTTAAAATTAGGAAATCCCTACTGTCTGTTTTTCCCACCTCTACATAAAAAGAACAGGACAACAAGGGATTTGTACAAGAATACATTACATCGAGTTCAATTCAATCTTAAAATCTCATTACAAATTGCTAAATTTTTATTCTCCTTCCCAATTATACTTTTGAAATGCAGCCCTTTCCTCTGGAATTCACAAAAGTGGGAAATCCTGAATCCCCCAAAGGGTAATCATTTCCACCTTCTAACAACAGTCTAGTCATCACCTGAAACCTCCCAGGGAAAGCATTTCCTGACGCCCCCCAGTAGTCAGTAGTCCCCCCCCATTTACTTACCTGTTTTCAGAAATCATTACAGGTTCTTAAGAGGCAATTTTTGATATATAAATGAAAAAGGAAAACATTTATGTGTCAAGTTCCAATAAAAGCAAACTAATGAAACAATATGGAAGATACTTATAAGACGATAATTTTTTTTAACATGGTATCTGTTGAAACAAATGTATGGTAACACCTTGTGTAACCACCCATTTCTGCAATCAGGTATTACTTAATAAAAGAGAGCTTATGACTTGAAATCATGAGTATACATGAGCATACATAATCTCTTTTTATACATGAACCACGACCTTTCTTAAGCTACGGCTTCAAGAATTGGAGGAAACTTGGGAAGATCTGTGTGAACGGCTGTAGGGTGAAGTGGCTAAGGAGAACCAGATACTTTAACAACATTAAAAGATGCTAGACCGCTAATGAATGAAGTGACCGATCCTGACTCCAGAGGAACTAGTAGGGAAACATACTCTCCAAGCTTCCTTGAGCAGAGAGTTGGTGGCTCAGAGATAAAAATGAGGCGTGGCCATTGGGCTGCTTTATGCTGCATAACTGCATTTCTTTCTTAAAAGAGGAGATTAAAAGAGAAATGATGGGGAAGGGACAAAAATTTTTTTTCCAAAAAGTCTTCCACAAAAGAATGTCAATGGAGGATGAGAATTTTCCTTAAAAATACACACAACACACAAATGCAGAACAAAAAAATTCCAAGATATTCCTAATCATCCTATCCCCAAAGCCATATAAACTACCTTGGCTCTGAGGTCTCTTAGTACTGTATTTGGCACTGGCATTCATCACACTATCAGGGCTTTCCCCACTGGAAAATTCAATGTTCACTTCTCATTGGTTCTCTATGCTCATATCTGTCTAAAACAGCAGTGCCTATTTTAAAAAAAAGCAATCTAAATAAAGTTCACTTATTTTACATATTCACTTTCAGAGAGTTGCATTAGGTGGAAAATTACACCCTGAAAAAGTCTTCTGAAAAGTTTTACAGAAAGGGGAAGTCTAAAAAGTTAGTCAAACTCCTTTTAAAGGGAAATTCTCTTTAGTGTATGCATGGAAGAAATGGTTCTTTCCCATTCTCACATCACATTTTAGATGCATTTTACATACATACATATGCATACACCGATGGGTTTTTTCTCTTGCTCATTTCTATTTATATTGACTTATTCGAACATGTAAAGAAGAACCATTTTGAACATTTCCATCTATTGTAGGTGAAACTCATTGATGCTACAAGGTCCAGTGTCATTTCCCCACAGGCAAAAATAAGATAAAATTAACCCTGAAACAGTCCGGAAATCACCAGCTGTACATATAGCGGCATGGGATAACTAACATCATGGTTCCTTTTCCTTAATCCATGGGATTCAATTCTTCTAAGCTCTGAATGGAAAAGGAAGTTACCCACAGGAACAGCACAATGAATTAAAAGCCAGATGTCAGCTCCCACGCACATCTTCAGATACCAAATCCCTGTATGTGCTGTCTTTACAAGCTTCAAAATCTACCCTATCTTCTGTTCACCCCCCACTTCCACTTCCTGGGAGGCTCACATAGTGTTTCTGTTCCATAAGCAGGAATTTTATCACTAACAGAAACACTAGAGTTCAGACACACCGTAGCTGTTTCTTTTACTAAATAGCTAGTTTGATACAATATAATTGAAAGACACAATTTCAAGGAGGGGGAGGCAAGAAGGGAGGAAGGACAAAGATTACAGCTATCTTCAAAGCAGAAAGAAAAGGGAGAACCAGTCAACCAGACAAAATGTTAAGTGAGGTAGCAGAAAGATGAATGGGAAAATAAAAATTAGTTACTTTCAAAGTGTACATAAGTGCCTCCCTTCCACTCCTTCCTTATCCCCTGGCACTTATGAAGCTTGTCTATTTTTTTAAACCTGGCAAGCTTTCCCCTAAATTTCCACTGGTATTCAATCTATCTCTACTAATTTTTTTTTCTATCTGATAGACAGGCAACTAGGTAGCAGTGAATAGAACACTGGACCTAGAGTCAGGAAGACCTGAGTTCAAATACAGCCTCAGACAGTTTCCAGCTATGTGACCATGGACAAGTCATTTAACCCTATTTGCCTCAATTCCCCTCGTATGTAAAATGATCTGGGGAAGGAAACGGCAAACCACTCCAGTATCTTTGCCACAAAAACCCCAAAAGGAGTCACAAAGAATCAGACACAACTGAATGACTGAAAAACAAAATCTGATATCTATGTACTGGTTTGTTTTTGTTGTTTTTTTCTTTAAAACAAATCTTGGGGCAGCTAGGTGGTGCAGTGGATAGAGCTTTGATCTTGGAGTCAGGAGACCCGAGTTCAAATTTGACCTCAGACACTTGACACTTACTAGCTGTGTGACCTTGAGCAAGTCACTTAACCCTGACTGCCTCACAAAAAAAAAGGCAAAAAAAACCCCTAGATCTTAAAAACTAAATGTTTAAAACTCATCATTAATTCACTGCTAGTGGAGCTGTGAATTGACACAACCATTCTAGAAAACAATTTGGAACCATGCCGCAAAAGTTATTAAACTGTGCATACTCTTTGACCCAGCAATACCATTACTAGGACCATACCACAAAGAAATTAAAAAAAAAGAAGAAGAAAAGGACACATATACAAATACACAAATATTTGTAGCCACTCTTTTTGTAGTAACAAAGAACTAGAAACTTAGGGGATGCCTAGTTAGGAACTTGCTGAAACTTAGGATATTACTGAATATAAAGATATAATGGAATATTACTGTGCCTCAAGAAATTATGAAAGGGAGGGGTTCAGAGAAGATTTGTATGAATTGATTCAAGTTGGAGTGAAAAGAATCAGGAAAATAATTTATAAGCTAACAACACTTTAAAGACAAACAACTTTGAAAGGCTTAAGAGCTCTGATCAATGCAATAAACTGACCATGATGAATGAACACATGCTACCCAACTCCTAACAGGTAATATATTCAAAGGTGCAGATTGAAACAAATGTATTTTTGTTACAAGGGTTTTTTTTTTTCCCCTTTTCGTTTTTTTTTCCTTTTTCAGGAAAGGGTGAGAGGAAGAGGAAAAATCAATTGCTATTAACTGAAAAAATAAAATTTAATTTTAAATATAAAATCATTGCTCTTTAAAAATACTGTACATATTATTTGCTTAAATTAATTTATTCAATGAACTTATATTAAAGGTCTACTGTGTGCCAGAAATTATGTGCTAGGCATTGGGATATTAAAAAAACAACAAAACAATCCCTGCCTTCAAGGAGATTACATTCTCTTAGAAGTAAATAACAAACACATTTAAGCAAATTATAACAATTGTTAGCATTTATATAGAACTTTAAGGTTTGTTTGCAAAGCGCTTTACAAATATGATCTCATTTAATCCTTACCACTACCCTGGGAGGTAAGTGCTATTATTATCCTCATTTTATACAAAGGAAGCAGACAGAGATCATGATGTTTCCAGGGTCATACAGCTACTCTGCAGCCAGATCTAAATTCAAGTCTTCCTTATTCCAGGTCCAGATCTCTATCCAGTTTCATCTTTCTATTCCCAGCACCCAACACAGTATTTTATACACAGATTATTGTTCAAATAAATTTAACTGAATTTGTACCTTCAAATCACAGTTCACTAATGTTTATCAACTACCAAATCTCAACTTGCTTGACAAATCCATGGCAGACACCACCAGGGCCAAGTGGTTTTACCACCTGTTTCTTCCAATTTGACTGCGTGGGACAAGATACGGAAGCAAAGAATGCCAAACTCAATTCAAGGTTCAAGGAAAATTGATTTCAAAATGAAGACTGGAGAATTATTTGAACTCTCTAAATCTTAGCTTCACCACCTATAAAATGAGATCGATAGCACTGACACTTCACAGAGTTTGTTGTGAAGAAAGTACTTTGGTAAGTGAAAGGTGCGTGGAAATATACCAGGTACCAAAACTCCCAGGAGACCACTAAAGTACAGATACAGCAGCAAAGGTACAGTAGGAAGATCATTGTTGTGGTTGAGTCATGTCCAACTCTTTGTGAGCTCATTGTGTGGTTTGCCATTTCCTTCTCCAGCTCATTTTACAGATGAGGAAAGTGAGGCAAACAGGGTTAAGTGACTTGCCCAGGGTCACACTGCTAGTAAGTGTCTGAGGCCAGATTTAAGCTCAGGACTTCCTGACTCCAGGGTCAATACTCTATCCACTGAGCTATTAGCTCCCCCCAGAAAGAGCACTGCCAAGTGTCAAATCACTCAGTTAATTACATGTTAAGTGGATGCTTATTACTTGGGAGTCATGGGCCTCAGTTTCTACCTCTGTAAAAAGAGTAGATTGATCTAGATGGCTGGAGGTCCCTCCCAACTTTACACCTCTGGTCTTATTAATATATTTGTATATAAAACAAACTGAGAACAAATGAGAAATCATCTTTATAGAAAATTTTATTAAATTCACAAAGCAAGATAATATTAAAAATGACTATAAATCACTATAGAAAACTGCTCATAGGAAATAGGCAAGACATTTAGGCCTATTCCATAATATTTCAAAATTTATAAAGAGGTACTGAGCACATAGTGAACATTTCCTTGAAGGAATGAAGTTTATTTGTTAAGTTCCTTGGGAAAAGTATTTCACATACACAGGGACTAATTATTCTGTCTACTAATATCAATAGCCACTTGGGAAAAGATTTCTCATTAATTCTGGGGGGTGGGGGAGTGCTGCGGAAAAGAAAACTATTAGTAGTTTGGAGAGAGAAGAAAAATGGAGGAAGGGAAAGTGGGAGAACATAGACATTATGAGGATTTTCTCTTCTTTCGGTTTCTGGACAATATCAAAAATAGTCTTTGAATTCCAATACAACAAAAAATGCTTGAAGCACTAAAAACCAAACCACAAAGAATTATTCTTATTTCTTGATAAAGTACTAAGATGTATAAAATAAATCTTAGAGGAGAGGAAAGATAAACTGTTCAAATGAAGCAAATGCAATGGATAAATTCCTAGAAGCACTCAAAATACAAAATAAAGTGATTATGTGTGACATAATGTGATAGGAAATTCCATCAGTGACCACCCTTAATTTGGACACCAAGGAATCCAATTCATTAGAATCACAAAGAACAAGCTTGTAGTAATTCAATATACTCAGAACACTTTCTCCATAGCATAGTGTATTTGCTACTGCAAAATATACCAACGGAAGAGCTCAGGATAAAGCAGGTAAGCTTCCTGACAGCAGGGAGAGATCCTTTTTGTCTCAGGGCAGGCACCAACTGCACAATGCCTTGAACACAGTAGGGGCTTCTTTGTTGCTTTTAAAACTTACATTTTTGATAATGGTTATCGATACAAAAAAAATTTATATTAAAAAATTTATAACAGACACAAGAAAGTACTTGCACAAACAAAAGATGAACAGATGTCACACATTATTACTAGGCAGGGTTAAGTATAAGATTTTATACAAAAGGAAAAAAAAAAGCCAACTTTTTGGCCAATCAACTGTGACCAATCCCTGCACTGGCTCAACTCACACATGGTGTAACTGACACAAACTTTAAAAACACAAAATGGGGTATTATTTGTTTACCATTACAATTTCGCTCTCTACAGAACTTCTTGAGATGTGTGTGCACTTTCTGGAAGCCCAACAGAATGCAGCTTAAGAAGTGTAGTTACGTTTGGTTGATATGTGGCTTTGGGAAGGCTTTTCCCCAAATGTATTTCCTTTGAGTCTCTCAACATGCACATCAACCAGGCTAACTAGGCATTAGCAGGCCTGCTTTCCAATGGGCATGATTTTACAGAAGAGGGACTACTTTACAGAAAAGGAATCTGACACCCGAAAGAGTTTAAGTGATTGCCAGGATCATGTTACTACTAAGTAGTAGCCTGAGGTGTCTTCAGACTTCAAGTTCATAGGTCTTTCTGTTACACCAGGCTGTCTCAAGTGTCCTCTAGAAAGCATGAAACATTATGTAGCAATCAACATGGAAAACTGTGCCAAGCAAACAATCTCCTTCTAAGTAAGAGGGATAGCCCAAAGGAACACAATAATGTCAAATCTACTTTGATTTGTGGAGTTACTTCCCATGGAATACTCTGATTAACAGATGATGTCTTGACCATATTACTATTCAATCAAGTGTTCAATCAATTTGACTGATATCCATTAGCACAATATCTGATAGGCTTTTAAAAATATTAATTGAATTCAATTATTAAGCATTTACATATCGGGGAGAAGGATGCTAAGGCAATAAATAGAAATATTTTCTCTACTGAGAAACAATGTATATACAGAAAATTAGTAATATACCCAAAAGCAGGTACGTAAAACAGTGGATAGAATATTGGATCTGAAACCAGAAACAATGGAGTTTAAAATCCGGTCTGAGACATTTACTAGCTATAAATGGGCAAGATCTGGGCAAGTCACTTAAGCTTTGTCTGCCTCAATTTCCTCACCTGTAAAATGAGAATAATAATAGCACCTCCTTCCCAGGGTTGTTGTAAGGATAAAAACAGATGATAATTGTAATGCACTTTAAAGCACTATACAAAATACTAGTTATTATTACTATTATTATATAAGATACATATGATACATGAAATAATTAAGGGACAAGGTGAATGAGGCACTAAGAACTGAAGAGACATTCGGAAATGTCTCCTAGAGATGACAGTTCAGCTGGACAAGTAAGCTAGGGATTCCAACAGGTAGAGGAGGAACAGACAGCATTAAAGCAGCATGAAATCACTATATAAATGCCATTTAATTTTATCGTTCAACATTTACTGATAAGTTAAAGAGAAAACTATGTAACTGATAAAAAAAATGACATTGCTTATTCTAAAAATAGACATGAAATTCAAAATGCCAAATTAAAGTAATGATGTTCTAAGAATGGAATTAAATTTAATAGGCTTAAGATAGCAACCCACTATTTTGGAGAAGGGAGAGGAAGAGAAATCATTTTATTTTCAATTTTATTTCCAAATTCACAGTCTTATACACATACTTAGTAAAAGTTAAGTTCCTCAGACATCAAAAAATGCACTTAAGACATATGATTTTGACATGAAGTTCTTTTTAAGGCATTTTACTTTGGAGAAATGTAAATGTGGTCAACGTGACAATCTATTTTACAAAGAAAACTTTTGGAATCATGGAAGCTGCTGATACTTTTTATTAAAATATAGACATTTCTAGACCACTTACTAATTTAAAGCCTTCAGTTTTTTCCCCTTCTTCCTCATTGTTGAGTTACTATTTGGCGTTTTTTCAAAGATCAGTGGTAACACTGGTCATAACTGCATACTCTATTCCTACAAAATAAGAGGCCTAACAAAATACAAAAAGTACAAGGTCTGACATAACCATTTTTCAGATGTATTCCACGGGTTAGCACTGTCTTTTTGTGGAAAGATTAAAGAAGAATATCGTATTGTGATTGGTCTGATGTTCGAAATACTGATGAAGATACAACTTAGCTCTTTTTCTATTTAAAAGGGTACTCTATGGCAATAAACTGTCATTTAATCAAAACCACCCACCCTCCTGGTTTTATTTTGGAAAAATTAATTGGAACTATTTCAACAGTATTCTTATTCAAACATCTCTATAGGTTCAAAATAGAAGCACTCTGATTATTAGCATTGTAAGAAGTTTTGAGAGAAAAACCCACCAACACTAATGAAAACCTGAAAATAATAGAAAGTGTTTATAGTATAATAGAAAGGACTCCTCAGGTGTCTTCTGACTTGCCCCCGTAACCTTGAGCAGGTCAAAGGGTTAGGAACTGTACTGGAACCAGAGGAACAGAAGTAAAAAGGGTGAATGAGACCTACAAAGCCATCTAGTCCCAGCCCTTCGTTTTTACAGATGAGGAAACTGAGGCCCAGAGAAGGGCAGTGAGTCAGTCAAGATCACATAAGTAATGAGACAAAGCTGTGATCTGAACCCACGTCCTCTGACTCCACTCACTGTTACCACAATGCTTTCTAAGGTCCCTTCACCCTCTGCAAAGACGGGAAGATTCTACAGCTGACCACAAGCTGAGTGCGAATCAGCAGCAGAAGCCACCTGGAAAAAAGCCAACAACAGTCCTGGTTTATATTAAGTGGAAAAGGGCACTGGAGGGTCAGGATGCCGCCGTTTCAGTCTGCATCTGTCTGCCCCTGAAGTATTCCACTACACCAGCGATCAGTACTTTTTTTAAAGGAGGATGGAAAGGAGAGATATTTCAAAGTGCTACCAAGATAATTAGGAAGAGACCATATGGCTTCTGTGATAAAAAGTTAAAGGGTGAAAGTATGCAGACTAAAGGAAAGTTCCCCAACCTTTTAATGAGAAGCAATTTTTTATTTTCCTGATTTTGTATTCATTTGAATGAATTTTCTAACATAGAATTTCATGAGCTGTTGTTTGGACAAGAGATAGCAAGGCTGCCTTGTACTAAAAATTCCTTGAAACCTTGAAATTACTAATGGTGGGGGTGGGAGGGGTAGGGTCAGGAGAAGATTGTTTGGAGGTGCTGACAGTAAAATCTCCAGGTAAAATGAAGAACAGATTCCCCCACCAGCTCCCCTCTCTTCTCTGCTAGCAGATCTGCTAAAATGAGGAATGGTTTAGATAGGAGAAAGCAGATTAATTAAACTACAACATTCAAATGAAATGATAGGAGAAAGGTCACGAGCGACTAGTAGCTTGGACATTTTATTGGAAGATCCTGACCTACTAGTAAGAGAACTAAAAAAGGGAAGGTTAAGAGATGATCCCACTAACGTCTTTCAGTATATGTAGGATTTTTATAATGGAGATGATTTCAGAAGCTCAAGCAATTAGAAAAGAACACAGGTTAAACAGGTAAGATCTCAGATGGACATGGGGGGGGGAAGAATTCAGAATGTCCTGGCTTTCAGGGAGCTCAAACACTGGAATGACTTATTAAAGTAAACCATAGACTCTTCATCTCTGAAGACAACTCTCTCCTGAGTAGGGGTTTGTATCTGTCTAAAGGAAACGGGTGGCTGGATCTTCTCTTGAGGTTCCCTTCCAGCCATGTGATTTGGGGAAACACACAAGTGAAAACACTTAGAAGACTTCAAATAAAAGAATCATAGAAGGTCAGAGCTAGAAGAAAAATGCAAACGTTCATTGTGCCTATACCCCCATTTTACAGAAAGGGAACAGAAAGCAAGAGAAGCAATAATATGACTTTTCCAAGCTGGAAGCAAAGGGACACTCACTCTCCAGCTCAGCCACGCTCACTCCCAAGTAAGCAGTATCATATTATTCCTCAACCTCTTGTTCTTATTAAAACTCAAACTACCATTCATGTAACAAATAATACAGTTATCCCTTCCACATCACGAATTTCCCCATCACAGATTCGATATATTGTGAGTTGGCATAAGAAAATTAAATGGGAATTTGCGGGGAGTTTTGCAGAAGCCGCAGATGACATGCAAAGGCCAAAAGACAACATGGAAAAAGTTCAGAAACTCAGAAACGCATAAAATATATGTATAATATTGTATAATATCAACATATTTTACCTTTTAACACTATAATAATTTAGACTTCTTTTCTGGTAAAAATGAAGGGTCAAAACATTTTACATGGATTTTCCTGATCACAGGGACACCACACTCCATGATGTTGAAAGGATAACTGTAATTTATCATGACTTCTTCTACATATGGAACAAGGACAAGTTTCCCTTTCATTCCCTACCCTCAAGAAGCTTAGCATCTAGAGGGAGGAAAAAAAGATGCTTGCTGGACATACACACACTGAACAATAGCAAAATTAAGAGACATATCATCAATGGAATATGATTCCCTACTGAAGGACCAGGAGGTGATGTTGGGTGTACAGGATTACCATGGGTTGGAGTGGTCAGGGAAAGAACCATTGAACAGTTGGGAATTGGGCCTGACCCTGAATAATATGTACAAGTTGGATAGGTAGAATGTTAAGGAAGGAAAGAAAGAACATTCTAGATGGCAACAAGGAGAACAAATTAAGGTAGGAAAATGGAATGATTCAAAGAAAACAAGTATCCCAGTTTGGCTCACAAAAACTGTTGACATAGGACAGTATTTGGCAGGAAGGTAGAAGAGTAAGTAGGCTGAAGGCCTTGAATGCCAGAATAAAGAGGCACTTTATTTCCTTTCCAACATAAGCAACAATCAATAGCATCGATTCAAGAGAAGTATGCTATTACTACACGTGAAATGTGGCCTATACAAACCACTGTGCTCAGAAATAACTCCTTTTCTGGCTTCTCATCTTGAACTACAAATGCCTCTCTAAACAATCGATGACACGGGGCAGCTAGGTGGTGCAGTGGATAGGGCACCAGCCCTGAAGTCAGGAGGACCTGAGTTCAAATCCAGCCTCAGACCAAACACTTGACACTTACTAGCTGTGTGACCCTAGACAAGTCACTTAACCCCAATTGCCTAAAAATAAAAAATAAAAATAATCGATGACAGCCTTCCTCCTCCCCCTCCTCAGTGTTGGCCATATCACCTAACATATTTCTAAACCTTAAATTCCTCTTTTTCACAGACTTCCCATTTCTTCTCACCTCCCCGGTTCCCTTGCATCACTACTTCAGCTTTTTCTCACCAATATCAAATGAACTAGTTCCCCTCAACACTCTCCCTTCTAATACTAAAATGGCTTTCCCTTTTCAAGTACTGTATCCTCTCTTTTTCACACACACCATAAAATGAACTTCCTCAAATTACAGGAAATGAAAACAGATCTGAATGATTTTCGGAGCTTCCATCCATAGAAAAAAGCACCACAAAATACAAGCAGTTTTAAGAAGTGGAGTTCCCCAAAAATCAGATTTCTAATTAGGTTCTAGTCTAAGTTGTCACAAACTAGTAATATGCCCTTGCATGAGTCATTCAAAACACTTCAAACTTCTCTAAAGTTCAGTTTCTTTATTACTAAAAGGAAAGGGTTGGAAACCAGGTAGGTAGTGTGATATAAAGAAAAGGCCAATAGCTTGGTAATTAGAAGGTCAGGGCTCAAAACTCACCTCCAATACTACCTAGGGGAGGTGTGTTTTTTTTTTTCTCATATATAAAATGAGAGGGGTGGAGTAGATGGCTTCCAAGGTCCATTCCTGATAGAAATCTATGAGCCTATAACTCTAGGTCCCTTCCATAATTGGAATTCTAGGACCATAAAGAACCTTCCTATGATTACAGGACTCACACAGTCCTGAGATCTACAGATTACAAGCAAATTTAAAACTCAAATATCAATTTAGGATTCAAGATACTGAGTTGGAGTCTCAGAAGCCATCTGTCCAACCCACTCCTTTACAGATAAGGAAACTTGGAGTAGGGCGTGGGGGAAAGGAGAGGTTATGAGATCTGAATCCGGGTACTCAGACTCCAAAGGCCATGGGTTATCCTTCCAATGTACCATGCTACCTTTGGCTTTCTTTCCCTTTCACTGGAATCACTCCCTTCATATCCCACACACACAAGTGGGAGGTTGAGAGGGAAATAGGTAGGGAAGAGGGAAATGCATAAGAACACCCAGACAAAACCCAAAAGCTAGCAGAAAATTAATAAAAGGTACTTTTCAAAAGCAAAGTGGGAAAACCATATGTTCAAAAGATAAGTCAAAAATACCCCTATCACCTCCTCATTCTCTTTACAACTAATTTCAACTGTTGTAACTAACTTGCAGCATTTAACAGAGAAAAGGAGGCAGACACTCTTATGAAAAGAATATGAACCGTGACATGCAGCTAGGTGGTGCAGTGGAGTGGGCTGGGCCTGGAGTCAAGAAGATTCCTCTTCCTGAATTCAAATCTGGCCTCAGAAACTAGCTGTGTGACCCTGTGCAAGTCACTTAACTCGGTTTGTCTCAGTTACCTTATCTGTCAAATGAGCTGGAGAAGGAAACCACTTTGGTATCTCTGCCAAAAAAACCCCAAATGGGGTCACAAAAGGTCAAACACAGCTAAAAAAAGAATGAACAATAAACCATGACAACAGTTTCTTCTTCACTTAACATTTCACACAGAGAAATCAAACTAAAAAAAAAAAAACTGTTAAGGGATTTTTAAACCTCTCTGGGCCTCAATTTCCACATCTGTAAAATAGAACTCAAAGACCTTCAGAGGTCTAAAGTCTAAACCATAGGTTCCCAAAGTGAGTGATACTGGCCCCTGGTGGCACTGGACCAATGTGGGGGATGAGAGGGTGGTCGTAGCCTTAGATACAATTGGGGGGCGTTGAATAAAAATAACAGGGTAGTAGAAGCATACGGAAAGAAGAGAAGAAAAATTTTGAAAAACCATTCGTACATGTTTCATCTACTATGTAACAGAGTTAAAGTCATAGTGATTACATTATTTTATAAACACACAAAATAAAAGTTATAAACAATCAGCGGCCAAGCCTGCCAACAGGTCTTAACAAGCAAGTGTTGGCAGGGAAGCATGTCAGGCATTGTGAGGAAGTCCAGCATGCATCGGCAGGAATATGGGCATGTAATGACTTGTTTACAATACAATACTATAATGATGCTATATTGCATCATCAAGGTTTCAATGCAGGAAAAAACACAAATTTACAATAAATTATTAAATTTAACATACATCATTTTTTTAAAAAATGTTTTATATTTTTATGAAATGATACAAATTTTAAAAAAAAAGGTAGAGGGTTAAAGAAAGTATATTGGGGTGGGGGTAGAGGGCCGCTGAGTAATTTTCTTTTTAAAAGGGGCAGTAAGCCAAATAAGTTTGGGAACCTCTGATCTAAACCCATGATGCTTTGATCCTAATATGAGCTTCAAGTAGAGCCTGAATGGCAGAGGCTCTCATACTTGTCACTGTCAAAACTCTACCTTTGCTCTGCTTTTTAGAGACATGAAACATACTGTGGCAAATGCTAAGTCAGGTTATAATTTTCAATGTAAATATAAAATACCCAAATCTGTATTTTAAAACAATACAAGAAAAAAAAATAAAGAAATCAAAGTCAGAACTGGCAGAACTGTAGACAGAACTCAAAAGCATTTTCTTTGCTTGCTTACCATTTAATTCATCAGTTTTACCTTGTTAAAGAAAAGACTATTAGATGTAAGATTTTGTGCCTTTTCTGTTTATTTGTGTTGACGGTTAAGTTTAAAGCAAAAGATACGTGTATATGATTAAACATTTTAGAAATTTTGTACTGATGGCAGAAATTTCCCTCATTTTTCCTTGCCTCCCTAAAGCATGATACATTTTCCCCTTAGTGTTACAGTCTCCCAATGGGTTTTCTGCGGAGCAGAGGGATATTCCCTCAGCCAATGAAGATCACAAACCCTGCACGATGAGAAAGTCTACTGCCATCAGCATGCCACCAAGCCAAAAAGGAGCTTCTCCAAACTTCACACGAGCCTATCCTTGGACAAATCTGTTACTCAGTCTGTAGTAACAGTCGTTCTAGTTTGGTGGGGCCTGTCAGAGCTTGTACCCTGCTAGCCAAGATGTTGAGAAGGCCAGGATTCCACCTCATGCCATGAGGAAGGTTCAGAGTAATCTTTACTTTACCAAAGCCAAGTTTGTTTAAATCAGAAGGAAAGGGGTGGGGGGAAGGAAGGAGGGAGGAAGGAAAGAAGGAAGGGAGGAAAAAAGGAAGGAAAGAAAGAAGAAAGGAAGAAAGGGAGGGAGGAAGGAAAGAAGAGAGGGAGGGAGGGAGGAGGAAAGGAAAGAAGATCTGCTTATCTCAGCTTCACAAGTTACTCTGGGCCAATCCCACCTTTCCTTTAGCTTCTGTGTTACAGTAAAGCCTAGGTTCTTAAACTGAAGTCTCTGAACTGAAATAGGGGAAAAAAAAAAAAAAAAGAATCACACACCTTTATTTCCACTAACCTCTAACCAAAACTTCACATTTCCTTCAATTGAAAACATTCTCAGAAGGGGTCCACAGGCTTTCCGGGACAGCCCAGGTAGTGGGAGGCAAAGGTTGGCTAGTTCTCAGTGTCTTCAGTATCTTCTCCAAGAGCTGCCCTCAGCTGTGAGTAAATGCTATGACCCAAATATGAACAATTACTCTTTGTTGTTAAAAAGCTGCCTTTCCAGCCAGGAAGACCTGGGTTCAAGTCCTGCTTCTGAAACATATTAAGCCTCTCAGTGCTCTGCAGAAGTGTCTAACACTCTTATTAAAGTCAGAGGAAGTGCTGCTCTGCCTCGGTGGGAGTTTCTCACTGGGAGCTCCATGCACTCATGAACTCACAGATCAGGCAGCAGTGCACATCCAGGTCTGTCCCTATCCCATCATCTCTGAAGACCTTACATTCTTTTCCAGGTCTACCCACATGCATCATTGTTATGGTTTCCTCCCACTCAACCCTGAATTACTTTCTCTCTACCTAGCTTTCTCCCCCTTCCATTCCTAAAATAACATTCCCCTTCAAAAGCTCTGGGCAGCCTTCCTTTACAAACGGGGCAGAAAATAAACTTCCTGAAATAAAAAGAACCTGAAATCACCATTGTCTTTAACTGTTCATCTATACTTCCCTCCCTTCCCCCAGTCCTCTGTGTCTCATCCACCCCAATCCTGTGGCTTGCTACAGCTACCTACTGTACCACAGAAAATACCACACTTTGGAAATGTTCAGAAAAATTCAACATTTCTCTCCAGAAGGATCCTGGCTATGCTGAAGCATCAAAGCTAAGACAACCAAACCCACAACTGCAGTGAATACTGGAAAAACTATGAGAGCCAACATTGGTGGACCCAGCCTCAACCTGAACAGCAGCTTCCAGCCAAACCATGGGGGAAGGAAGGCTCAAAAAATTTCCCCACCTCCAGGTCAAGCCTAGGACCACTTGTAATTCACACTACAAGCAGGTTGAGTCATCTTTTCATTTTAGAGTGACTGAGATAGTGTAGGAAAGTTGGGGGCTTACCTCTGATAGGCCTCCGAAAAGGTACACACAAGAGTAACCTCCTTATAAGGGAGATTGCCTGGAAAAGGTGAGCCAGAGAAAAGCGATGACTAAGTGCTACTGCTACAACAGCAAAGGAAAGAACCCCTAAAAGGAATGACTAATAAATATGGATGACAAGAGAAAGGTCAGAGGAAAGGGACCAGAGGAGAATGAGGCCATGACTGAGCCATTTAGACTTCAGCCTATTAAACTAACCATCCATTCATTCATTCACTCAACAAACAACTGCAGAGGTGAATACAGGCAGTACTTTATGAATATATTTTCTACATTCCTAACTGCTCTTGTGCTTGCTTAGCCTTAATGGTTCCTCCATCTCTCCAGTAATTAATAACACTTATTGAAAAAAAGCAATAAGTAGTGAGCTGTGAGAAATATCTCTTCTGCTGCCTCAACCTATTAGTTTAGTTTTGTATTATTCATGTGTTGCTGAAGACTATACATAATGGCCAATTGGACATCATTTAGGAAGTGGAAAAATGAACCTTAAAAGCAGTTCTATGTGTGCAAGCAGAGGTCAAATGCTTGCTCATTTCCTCATTTACGTGATCAGAAATGGGATGAATCCCAAATACAAGTAACAGTCACAGTTATTGAAAAAAGAATCTGGTTGATGAAAGAATTACTATGTATGCTAAAGTTCATTTCTTCAGAGAACAGAATGAATAAGTTATGAGAAAGCTGAGTTAAGAGCCACAAAATTTTTTCTAGCAAGAGAAAAGCTGAAGAGAAGGTGGTGGGGTAGGATGATACAACGTGCATCTTCAAATAGTCAGAAGACTCTATCTATCACAGGGAACCATGCAGTATTAAAGACTTTCTTATGTTTGGCCCTAAAGAACAGAATTAAGATCAAAGAAAGAAGAGATCAACTATATAAGAGATCACCTCTCTATGAGTGAGGTCTTTCTTCCTATATGCAGATGATATTATGCCAAATGAAGCAAGTCCCATAATATTTATGCGGAGGGAACCAGATTTCAACTTGGTATGAGGAAAACCATCTGAAAATCAAATCTATCCAAAAACCAAATGGGTTACCTTAAACTTGCCACTTATTATAGAGGATATTCAGGTTTCCCAATGAAGGGCCATTGAAGGTTTCTGTCCAAGGGGTGACATGATCAGAGGCATGCTTTAGAACTATAATTCAGATGGCAGTATATGGGATGTTCTGGAGTAGAGACAAACAGAAAGTGGGAAGACAAATTACACAGCTACTGCCTTTAGTAGAGGTAACTTGGCACAGTGGATAGAGTACTGAACATAATGGGGCAAGAGACCTTGGGGTTCAAGCACCAGCACTAACACTGGGACTGTGACAATGATAAAAACTATTTAACCTCTCTGAGCTCCAGTTTCTTCATCTGTAATATTTTATTTTTTAGGTCTTGATCACAGGATCATAGATTTAGAGGGGGGAGGGACCTTAGAGGTCCTACCCCTTTTACAGATGAGAAAACTGAGGTCCAGAAAAATTAAGTGTCACCCAGCTATTAAAATATCTGAGGTGGTATTAGAATTCAAGTGTATCTGACTCCAAATTCAGCTTACTACACCTCAAAATATAAGGCACTGCCAGCATGAAGATTGCCTCTCCTCCCATGCATATGAAGGTCACAGCGCCAGAACGTGTCAGAGACTGAGCTTGAACCCAGGCATTCCAAAGATCAGGGTCTTTATCCACTTTCTATCACCACTTAGCTGAATCTCCTCAGTAAAAGGACAGGGATAAGGCCTAGGCCTATGATTTCAATGAGAAAGGAAACACCATTAAGAAATCACCTTCTACCAATGAAGGCTGTCTGCATATAGCCTTAGGAAGCTGCCTAGGGCCCAAAAAGTTAAGTGACTGGCCCAGGATCACACAGACAGTACGTGCCAGAAATGGGATTCCAACCTTTTGCCTTCCTCTTTGCCCTCAGCTGTGAGTAAATGCTATGACCCAAATATGAACAAACAGGGATGTGACAACAGCAAAACTGTTGCTGGAAACAACCGCATGTTTAATTATTACAGCATTATTAGACAAAGTCCAACAAAACAAATATCTGTGAAACATCTTTTTCTCTGTATATATCAGCTACACAGTCATCATAAAAATATTTGTCCTGGTTTCTGGCACTTTTTTTTTCTATCTAAACTGCTCTGTTTTTATTTTTTCTTTCTCCCCTCAGTCCCTAAGCTAGGGACAGGGACTGCTGGTATATGAAGTCCCAGGTGAGAAGCCTTCTTTCAACCTTATAAGCCTTAGAGAACTCCCAGGCTTGCTCAGAGTATGGGCCAGGGTGACACAGCCTATGGTAATAAGAGAGAATTTGGGTCTTCTGAGCTTCAAAGCTTAGCTCTTTGTTACCAATGCCAAAAAGCCAATCACCGCAGGCTCGAAAATCAATCAATCAATCAATCAACATTTATTAAACACCTACTCCTCTGTGCCACGCACGATGCTAAGAGCTGCGTGGGGATACAAGAAGAGGCATAAGATAGTCCCAGCTCTCATGAAGCTTACCTCGTATATGCAAGGCTCCACTCCCCACCCCCAAAAGATGAAAGAAAAACCCGCCAGGTCCTCATCCTCATTCTCAAGGGACTTGACTATAATTGGGAAGCGGGCAGCATCACTTGTCTACAAACACTAGACAGAAAAATATAATAAGGGTAAAAGAGTAATCTTGATAAAACACTCTTAAGAAGATTTGAGAGGAGCAGCTGGAAAGAGGAAGAAGTTGGGGGAAGTGAAGTATTCAGGGAAGGAGGAGGAGGCATCTGAGTTGGGCTCTAGAAGAATTATATAAACAGGTGGAGGTGTGAAGGTGATGATGGCATGGAGACATGCAGAAAAGCAGGAGAATGCTAGCTGAAACTGGAGACATTTATTTAATATATGTGGGGTGCATAGAATGTTAGACTTGCCTGGTGTGTTTGTTTCACAGAATTGGCTTTTCCCCTTTTTTTCTTGTTATAAAGGTCAGCTCTATAAGAGGCAGAGGGGAGATTATGGAGAAATGAAGGTAATATGATATCAAAAACATCCATAAGAATTTTTTTCATAGAGACAATATGATAAAGTGAGAGGAGCACTGGATTTGGCAGCAAGAAACCTGGGTTCAAATGCCAGCTCTGTGGCTTATTACCTGCAGGACTTGAAGAAAATGCTTCACATCATCACTAAAAGGAGGGCTGGACCAGACGCTAAAAACATACAACCTGTCAAGCAGGAAGAGTCTAAAGAACCTGAATAACTTCGATTTATGATGACAACAGCTATGCAGAGCAATAGTCAACAGATAATGTGGGAATCATTTACCGGTTAAGGAGATCAGTCACAAAGGACCCCAGGCCCCCAACAAAGACTCACCTTGGTAGCCCTAAATCCACAGTCTTATGATCACAGACGTAGAGTTGGGTAGAATCTCAGAAGCCACCTCATTCAACTCCCTCATTTTACAGATGAAAAGACTGACCCCCAATAAGGTTAAATGTCATGGCCAGGGTCACACAGGTAAGTGAGCATCAGGAGGGTACTGAACCAAAGTCCTCCGACTACAGAGTTTGCTTTCTTTCCACTGCCACACTGCTCTAAAATGTTCATGTTATTAGACACACACAATTTAATAAATGGATCCAGTTAAAATGACTGCAACAAATACACTAAAGACAGCTGAACTGTGTCAAATTCATCAATCCCTTTTTCAAACCCTAAACATATGGAAGCCAAAGTCAACTTATACAAACAAATTCTCAGTAAATGGACTAAAAGAGAAAGGCCTCACCCCATTCACGTGTTTAATTTATAAAGTTTATTCATTTCAAGAAGTTACTTTTCTTTTCAAAGGGAGCCAAAGAGAGGAGCATTATGAAGAAACTAAGCTTTTCCTGTTCTTTCAGTTTTCAAAAATCTTCATTTTGACATTTTGCTAAAGAACAGGTTAGAAAAACAGATGATATCCCAAGCCCAGGGAAAGACTGACTCTGACAAGCCTACTCTGGGGACCATGGTCACCCTATTTGAGGAGTAATTCTCTCAAGGCCACCGAGATTAAATCACGGCCTTTTGGACTACAATTCTTTGCCCTGGATCCAAGAGACTTAGCAGAACTACTGGAATTCCTTGCTAGATTCTACAAGCCTTTCTAGCCAAAAGGAGTTATTCATTAACAAGGGCTGGCCCAAAGCTGTGTTTGTTTATAATGCCAATGAGAACTGCTCCTTCACATACAAGGAAATCACATGGGAGACAGCAGGGGAACATTTAATTTACTTTCAAATTATTCTACCTTCCCCAGCCTGAGAAATAAGTGGGCAGTGAGAACCATGAGATAACCTTTAAAACCCAAGACAACAGTACACCTAATTTCTTCCTACCCCAACAGAAACATTCTCCCCTTTACCTGTTTCATATCTATCTTTTAAAATTCACCTGTTCAAAGCAACCTTATCTAGAAAGTGATAACAGTGCAGAAAACACCCCTTTCAAAACAAGTGAAGAACGCAGACAAAGAAGTGCCTCAAAACCAGGACACCATCCAAAATCTTTTTCAGGGTAACAGTCAGTCAATGAGAATTTATCAAGCACTTACCGCATACCAAACAATGAAAATATAAATAAAGGCAAAAAAAAAAACCAGTCCCTGCCTTCCAGGATCACACATTCAAATAGGGGAGAAGACATCCAAAAGTCTCTCAAATGGACCTATGAATGACAGACACAAAAGTCCTATCCTTTCCCCTCCTCCACCACCACTTACCTCCCCAAAATAGGGAGGTATATTTACATACAGTATAGTATATATGATATAGTATATATGATAATTTTCTGATCACTATAAAGGAGCCACCAGGGAAAAAACTGTACAATCACAGCATTTTATAGGTAGAAGACACTATTTAGATTCACTTAGATCACACATATCTTATACTTAGCAGATTAAGGAACTACCCCGGACTGCTTTGCCAACTTTCACAGCAGTTCAGCTTTTGGCCCTCTACTACCCCACATCCCCAACAAGTCCCAGCTGGAAGTTCAAAGCACATGAACAACAGGGAAAATTAAAAGGAAAAGCTGATGGCAAACCTAAGCAACAATATTAACAGCACACTTCGGACCAAAGCTAGGAAGAGATTCTGAAACACACACACACACACATATTCAAAATACCAACATTTGAAAAGTCATCCATACTGTGTATTCCTTTTAATGTTTAGAAGATACATCAAGGACTATCCTAACCAGGGAGAGAGAATAACAAAAGAGCAAAAGTGGTAGGAAAACACAGCGTAAATTCAGGAAATTGGAGTAGTCCTCTATAGAACTGGATTTTTCAGAACATTAAAGTCAAATATGATTTCCATCCACCTAAGAATGGAATATTTATGGGGCTAAGCACAAAAAAGTTTCAACCACAGTAACTACCCAGGTTGGTGTTTCAACCAAGTCACAAATGTTTCAGTTGGATAAAGTGCTAAACTTGGGAGTCTTCTCAGGAAGATTCTGAGTTCAAATGCTGACTCAGGCTCTTATTGTGAACCCTGGGCAAGTCATTTGTGATTCAAGTTTCCTAATGTGTAAAATAAGGGAGTTGGATTCAATGACCTCGGAGGTTCCTTCTAGTCTGAATCTATGATTTTATGATCTTTGGATGCTCTTGGAATTATGTGGCTTTCTCAATTACCCCAATGGGAAGTGTCAGTTCTATATTTAAAAGTAGAGTCAGCAAGAGGGCATTTGTGCACCTGAAAGGAAAAGCCTTTGAAATCCTCCCCACAAAGAGCCCAGTTTGAGAAATAAGGAAAAGAGATCAGCAAAAATAAATTGGACAATTCTGATTACATAAAATTTTAATGTTTTTGCACAAACAAAACTGACATTGTTAAAATTAGAAAGCAAATGGTTAAATGGAAAAATATTTTTACAGAAACTTTCTATGATAGATAAAGAACTGATTCAAATTCATAAGAACAAGAATCATTTTTTAACAGATAACGGTCAAAGGATATGAACGGGTAGTTTTCAAAGGAAGAAATCCAAGCTATCTATATAGGCCTATGGGGGGAAAAAATGCTCCACATCACTAGTAATTACAGAAATGTAAATTAAAGCAGGGCAGCTAGATGGCTCAGTGGAGAGAGTGCTATGCCTGGAATCAGGAAGACCTGAGTTCAAATCAGGCCTCAAATACCTACAGACTGGCAAAATTGACCAAAACAAAGAAAAAAAAAGAAATAGGCAATTACTGAAGGGGCTGTAGGGAAACAAGCATATTAATGTATTGTTAATAGAGCTCTGAAATGTCCCAACCATTCTGGAAAGAACTTTGTCATCATGACCAAAATGTCATTAAAACTGTGCAAACTCCTTTGACCCAGCAGAACCATTAATGACCTCTGCCCCAAAGAGATTAAAAAAAAGGTAAAGAATCCATAGGCACACAAAAATATTTAAAGCAGCTTATAATGGCAAAGAACTGGAAACTGAGTGCCCCTCTTATTTGAAAAATGGCTTAATAAATTATGGCATGAGAATATAACAGAATATTATACCATATGAAATGGCAGGTCCCAAAGTAATCTAGGAAGACCTGTATGAATATATACTTGCGTGTATATAAATACACACACACACACACATATAATTCTCTCTGGGCCATTAAGATTAGCGTTTTGGACTACAATTCCTTTAGTGGGGAAGGATAGGTTTAGGAAGTGTATGTGTGTATGTTCATAATTTAAATATGTTTATAATTTTCTAGTCACTATAAAAATCATATATAAGTATATAATGTATAATTATATAAGCATAAACAATTACATATGTAATAATATATTAATATCTAGGGGAAAGTATATATGAAATATACAAGGACTTTGTTTTTCTTTGCCCTCCTTCTCCTAACAAGAGGAAAGAAGGAAAAGTATTAAAAAAAAAATACTAATCAGGATTACTGGGGCATGTCATTTTTTTAAAAATGCCAAGAAGAAGAGAACAGAAGAAAAGGTCAAAAAACAGGACCTCTTGGGGCAACTTGTTTTTTTTAAAATGCCAAGAAAAAGAGAAAAGAAGAAAGGTCAAAAAAAAGCAGAGACAAGCAGGACACCTCGGAAAACTACAGGATGAACTTACATAGTTAAAAAGAAAAGCAAACTGTAGACAGTAGAGAGATCTGCAGTCCATGTCCAATCCTCTGTGTTCTGTTTACACACAAGCCCATTCTACTCATGTTTATTAACTTCAGAACAAAAATTAAAAGAAAAATAAAATATCCCCACCCCCACCCCAATTAGAAAACGGCCACCATGACAGCATGGGAAACTCTGGGATTGCTCTGTCATACACAGGAGTAGAAAGTCACCCGCAAACACACAGCTGTGGGACAAAGATAACATTGGGCTACAGCACCAAAAAAAAAAAAATTCATTTCTAAAAATTCACCATTCAAAGATGTTCTTTAGCTAGGTGGTAACAGTGGATAACAAGTTCCAACACTTACTAGCTGTTTGACTCTAAGCGAGTCACTGAACCACTATCTGCCTCAGTTTACCAATCTGTAAAACAGGAGTAATAACAGCACCTACTTCACACAACTGTCGTGAGGATGAGATGACATTTGTAAAGCACTTTGCAAACTTTAAAGAGCTATATAAATGCTATTAGTGCTTTGTTGTTACGAAGACACATCCTTGTGCAATGCCTATCCTGACAACTCCTAGGCTACAGATCAACTATAACTTTGCACAGTACTTCAATCAGTCACCCAGGGTTTACAAAGCAT
>NW_020954562.1:14645395-14656529 GCF_900497805.2 Vombatus ursinus | reverse complement strand
TGTGTGTGTGTTGATAGATAGATAGACATACACACACATTATCTCATTTATTCTTCATAAAAAACTTGTAAGGGATGTGCTACAAATCAGTGGTGTCAAACTCAAACAGAAAGGGATCTCTGTGCCACATGTTGACTGAGAAAACCACAAATTAACACAATCTCTGTTGTATGGCATTTTTATTTTGTTAAACATTTCCCAATTACATTTTAAGGTACTAGGGAGTTTTGCGGGCCACCAAATGTGACACCTCTGCTTTATATCACAGCTGGAAGAAGAGCTGAAGAGGCCACAAAGTCCAACCCCATCACGTGTCAGGTGAAAAAACTAAAGAACAGAGGGAGGTTAAGTGATTTGCTCAAAGCCCTACAGCCCAGTAAATGTAAAGGATCCAAACTCAGGTCTTTGCGACTCCAAGTCCAGTCCCTTACCACAACAATACACTGTCTCTCCTCACATCTGTTTCTTTCTAGTATTATGAACTCAAAAAAATTCTATTTAAATGAATTTGATAGTTTTTAGGGTCAGTCTCAAATTGCAAAAAAAATAAAATAAATAACAACAAATACAGTCTCATATTAGAAAAACCAATATCAAATATATTCTAGGATTCTATACCCTTTGTAGTTTAAATCTTTAAAAATGTTGGCCCTACAGCCCACAAATGCACAGGAGTCTCTATTTTCAAAACTTCAGGCTCAACCCAAATCATCTTTACTACAATGCACGTCTGCTTCTCCTGTCCACAGTGCAAACCACACAACCTTTTTCATAGGAACTGCTGTCCTAATTTTAAATTATATTTCAGGCCCTTTCTCTCCTCCACCTTGACAAATCCAAAGCACCTTTCCATTTAGCGATCGCATTGAATAACAAAGTCTTATTAGGCATGAGACTAACTTTTACAAATAAACCATACACCAGTTATTAATTAAAAGAAGTAATGGTTATTCCTGAAGGCCACATCAGAGAAGGACAAAGATCAACGTTAATGAGAGAGAATTAAGTTTATTTTCTACTGGATCATAGGATTTAAATTTACAAATGAAGAAGATGAGGCTAAGAGAAGGGGAAAGTAACTTTACCAATGTCAATGAAAGACAACAGTCTTTAGTTAAATAAGTTAAATTAGTGATTAGTTAAATAAGCCCTCCTATATACTACTGAAGAAATGAATATAAACAAAGAATAAAACCTACCTTTCTAAAAAACAAAATCCAGCAAAGGAAAACTGAAATACAGTTTTGAAAGTTGTTAGTCATTTTAATATAAATCATCATGTCCCACCTTCTACAAGAAACCTTCCCTAACCCCTCAACTCCAGTGCTTTCCCTATTAATTATTTCCTATTTATCCTGTATATAACTTGCTTTGTATATATGTGTTTTATATGTTGTTTCTCTCTTAGAGTGTAAGCTCCTTGAGGGCAGGGGCTGTCTTTTGCCTCTTTTTGCATCCTCAGTGCTCAGCACAGGGCCTGAAATATAGTAGGTGCTTAATAAATGTTTACTGATGTGGATAAATTTAAATAAATAACATCAATAAATGTTGAATGATGTCTAAAAGCTATAGTCATGTCCTAAAAAGAAATCGTAGAGCTGTGGACAGAGCACTATATTGTGAGACAGAGGGCCTAGGTTTGAATCCTATCTTTGCCACACTTCTTATCAGTACGACCTCTGCTCCTCGGTTAACTCATCTGTAAAATGGACAAGTTGAACAAGATGACCTCTACAGTCTCATCCAGTTCTAAAACTATGGTTCTATATGAGCGGTGGGGAACAAATATTTGATGCAGATGTAGGGGAAAATCATACAATCAGCAGCCAAGGAAAACGGAGCATCCCAAACATTTTTAATGTAAGGTAAAGCAACATCCATGATCGATTTCTCATACCTATACGAAACTTTGTATACAAAGTGCCACGGTTTCTCACAAGAGCAAAATGAGGCAGCATCCCAGAGATATCCTTGGTGGTTTTCACTCACCCAGAAGTAACAAGAACAGGTGACCAAAAATTCCTCATTATTATATGTCTTAGGCATCCTATATGCACAGAAGCACACCTACTTATGTATCCATGTAATTTAAAAGATCAGCCAATGATCTGTTACAGCATAGTTCCTGGCACACAGTAGGTGCTTAATTGTAGGACGAAGTTAAATAAGCACAAAAGGTACTACATCAGGACCAATTGGAATAGACTTTACGGGGCAATTTAGGGAGGCATTTTCCAGGGAAAGCTATAGATGACTGTAGGTGATCTTAACAACTCAGGACTAACTCTAGGAAGACGTAGGAAAGATCCTCTGTCTTTTCATCCTGCCTGTGGTGCTCACCAATCGTGAATCTTGAATATGTCCTGAGACACAAGTGATAGATTAAGACCTGAAGATGGATGTCCACCCTCCCATTTATTAAAGAGGATGGAGGATCCCTAATCAGGATAGAAGATAGTATTTGAAAGAGCTGTCATTTTATCCACCCACAGGGCAGTCCGCAGATTAAACATAAACAACTAGTAACAAGACAGAGACCCGTCCTAAGACTATCTCAACCAGAACGCCATCAAACTAAGATGAGAAGAATGAAATAACATTAATATCTGACCCTTAGAGTGTTACACTTTACAAAATTATTTTATATACAGTCTCATTCTGAGCTAGCAAATGTAAAGCACCTTCAATGTGCCAAGCACTGTGTTAGGGGCTGGGGATAAAAAAAAAAAATCATTCCAGGAGGTTGGGGGTAGGGAGAGATAAATGAATGCTGTCAAACTCAAAAAAAAGTGGCCACTAAACCATATAGAAATCAGCTGTCAATTGACTTGAGAAACTACATCTTAACACTACCTATGTTTTACTGTATTTTTATTTATTTTGTTAAATATTTCCTAATTATGTTTTAATCTGATTCAGTCCACTTAGGATTACTGTAGGAGGCATGTTTGACACTTGGGGGGTAAACAACATATAATGAAATAAGTACACATAAAATAAATATAATCTTCTGTTACTATGAATTAATTAGTGCTCACATACAGTCCACATCATACTATCTCACACTTCATTCAAACATCTGAGTACTAATGATGTATGAGGCACTGTATAGAAGGAATATGAGTTTCACCATAAACCCTATGAAGAAAGTACTACAGATATTATGTTTCCCATTTTAGAGATAGGCAAATTGAGGCTCATAAAAGAGACTTAATGGTAATAATTTTAATGGCTAATATTTACAGCACTTTTAAAGTTCACCAAACATTTTACCAATGTTATCTCATTTTATTCTCACAACAAATACGGCTATTATTGGCCCCATTTTATAGGTGAGGAAACTGCTATTTACAGATGAGGAGGCAGCTGGTAAATATGGTCATTTAGATGGGAAGTGCCTGTGGCTGGATTTGAACTCAGGGCTTCCTACCTACAGGTCAAGAGTTCTATTCATTGAACTATCTTTTGGTCACACACTCAGAAAGAGGATGTAATTAGAGGTCTTCTCAACACCATCAAGAGGTTAGTAAGTGAAAAAAGCATGAAACTCTACAAATGGTGGTAGGTCTCTTCAGAAACAGACCAAGCAGGCTCTAACAAGGATGAAGAATCTCGTTCTCATCCCTAGGAAGATGCATTATCATGATGGAAATCAATGATTCCCTGGTAGTGAGGACAATGACAACTACGTTCAGATCTGACACAACTAACCCTACAGCACGTGCCTAAGATGTATTAACCAGTCTATCCAAACTCAACGCCCCAACTCCACACTTTTTTTTCCCAGATAATTGGGGTTAAGTGACTTGCCCAGGGTCACACAGCTATTATTAAGTCTCAAGTGTTTGGTCTGAGGCCGGATTTGAACTCAGGTCCTCCTGACTTCAGGGCCGGTGCTCTATCCACTGCACCACCTAGCTGCCCCTACTCCACACTTCTTCAAAATCATATGGGTAATGATCCAACCAAAAGAAACCTGGGTTCCCAGGCCATGCCTTACTCCCAAACTTTAAAAAAAAAAAAAAGTTTTTACTTCTTAAAAATCAGGGGGAATCAGGCACACATAGGCTAGGATTTCAGAAAATCAGAGCACAAGTTTCTCTGCACACAGCTGAGGTTCAAGGGTAAAACTTTATCAACATTCCGGATGTGCCCTGGGCAGCTCTGACCTTTTACCACAGTTCCAGGCTTAAACATGACGAACATCGGATTGGCTAGAGTAGGCCCTCTGGCCTAGTTCCTCTTCTTAATACCACTGGATTTTTTCCAAGGAAGTTTGACAAAACCTCAAAGTTGATAAAATTGTGAAGTGGAAACAGATGCTTGCCATCCAACATAAATGTACCAGCTGCTAATGACAGGTCTGCCCCCATTATATCTGCAGTCTCAAGGTAAAAAAAAGGCAGATGAAGACGAGGGACAGAGAAGGATAGTTCATTAAGGCAGTTGAAAAGACTTTCAAATTTTGAGTTTCTCCACTCCTCAAATCCAAGAGCAGTCTTTGAGAGCCTCTCTGTACAAAAATACCAAAGGAAAGAGCAGAACATACCTGAAGAGGGCCTTGAAATTAAGAAAACCTAAGTTCAAAGCTAGCCTTAGACATATACTAGCTGTGTGACCCTGGACAAGTCATTTAGCTTTTGTTTGCCTCAGTTTCTTCATCTGCAAAAGTAGGGATAATAACAGCAACTACATCCCAAGGCTGCCATGAAGATCAAGGATAAAATATTTGTAAAGCACTTAGCACAGTGCCTGGCATATAGTGGGTACTATATAAATGTTCTTTATTATTATGTATTACATTTAATTACATATTGTATAGTATATAATATCATATTTATGTATTGTGTATTATGTTATATATTTTATATTTTATATCATATATTATGTATTATATATTACTATGTGTTATGTACGTTATTATTATGTTATACATATTATATAAATATTGTTACATTTAGTTTAAGTTAAATAACTCCAGAGATCAAGATATAAAATTTAATACCTTATTCTGTAATTTCCAACAATTATTAGTCACAGCTAGAGACACAATGAAAAACAGTAGAGAGATGGAATTACTGAATTCAGAAGAAGCCTGGCCTTAAGTCCTCTCTCTCTAAGGCTTATTAGTTGTAACTATGAGCAAGTCACTTAACATTTCTGAACCTCAGTTTCCACATCTGTTAAATGGGGATAATAATACCTATAGAATCAATTACATAGAACTATAGTAACAATCCAGTGAGACGATACACGTTGTGTCAGGCAAACTTTTAATGTACCAGATGCCTATTATAATAATTATTCCTATCCCGTAGCCTCTGTTTAGAATACTCCTTGCTAACTAAACTTTAATCTTACTAGTAATCAATCCTTCCTGGGACTTCTTTTAAATCTCTAAGACTTCTGGCCAAGTGGATGTCAAAATCCCAGGTCGTTTATCATAGTTGCAGGCCATGGCCACACTTGAACTTTAGGAAATATTCCTGAGACTCTGTCTTCACAGTTCACTGCTGAAATCATTACCCCATAGGCCTGAGCGTCCTTAGAGCTCACTCATCTTTCCTGCTCTATAAGCAGTAAAGCAGAGGAAAAAAGAAAGAAAAGGGGAAAAAAAAGGAAAACAACAGAAATGATAGCTACACTGACAGTTAACTCCTCCTGCCCAGGTTATCCCTTATATCAGAAGGCGCTGACTTTCTACACTGCATCACTTTTATTTTATTCCCTTCCCAAGTAATTCTTTAATATCAGCAGTGTCAAACTCAAACAAAAGCACTCATAAGGGTTCCTACAGGTCACATACTGACTGAGAAAAAAAACCCCACATGTTAACACTATCTTTAATGTATTTTTATTTATTTGGTTAACTACTTCCTAATTACATTTTAATCTGGTTTAAGTATGTGGGCCACAGGCCCAGCAGCACACTTGATATTTCTGCTTTAAATCACTCTCTCCCAATTTCTGGTCATTTAGTTTCAAGAAAGGGTAGTATAATGAAATCATCCCTGGACTCAGACTCAAAAACCTTGTTCTGAATCCTAGGAATGCCACTTGCTATGCAGTGCGACCTTAGGCAAATTACCTAACTTCTTCCAAGCTCCTCAGTTTCCTAAGGCTGAACTAAATTAAAAGTCCCTCATGGCTTCATATACTCCAGTAATAAAAGCACAAATGAGTATCTAGTTCTAGAGTTGGAAAGAGATTACCAAGGAAGGAAGGGAATTAGCACTGACTAAGCCCTGACTATGTGCCAGGCACGAAGGTTAGAAAGAAAAATTAAATAATCCCTGGCTACAAGACAGCTAGTTGGCACAGCAGATAGAGTGGCTGGGCCTGAAGTCAGGAAGATTTGAGTTCAAATTTGACCTCTGACACTTTCTAGCTGTCACCCTGGTCACGTCACTGAAACTGTGTTTGTTTGTCTCAGTTTCCTCAACTGCAACATGGGGGTAATAACAGCACCAATCTTGCAGGTTTGTTGGGAGAATCAAATTAGATATTTGTAAAGTGCTTAGCATGGTGCCTGGCACACAATAAGGGCATAATAAATGCTCATTTACTTCCGTCCACAAGGAGCTTACATTCTGGGGAAAGGAGATGCCATGGGTAGACAGGTAAGAAAAAGAGGATAATCTGAAGAGAAAGTATGTGACAATAATGAGAGGCAAGCAGGAAGGACTTCCCCTAAGAGAGACCACCAAGGCTAAGTCCTAAGGAAAGAAAGGGACCATAGCAGAGAGCTTTCTGTAAGGGAGTTCAATGTTCAGGAAGAACACTGAAGAGAAAACACTAGTCAAATTTCCACTTTAAATCAGACATTACAGAAATTTTCCTTTAAGGACTGTAAAGTATCCAGCTACACATGCATGAAACTGAACTATTCCTCTACTGGTGTCTCCAAAAGAAAAATGCCAGTTCTGAAACTAGCAGCCTAAACACAATAAAAACCAGAATATTTTCTCCAGGTTCACTATCTTCCTATTTTCAGCTATATATATTTTTAAAATGCCAAATTATATTAATAAGATTTAACTCCATGAAACAAACATCTATAATGTGATTGTGTAGATCTTAAAAACAGGAATGACTGCCCTCTCTTCAACAGAAAGGTGGAGGACAATGGGTGTAGAATGTTACATATGCTATCTAATGCAGTCCATATGTGCTGGGTTTGCTCAACAGCTTTTTTGCTTTTTTAATCTTTGTTACAAGGCAACGTTTGCTGAGTATGAGAAGACATATATCCAGAAATGAATGTGATGTAACAACAAAACACACATTTTTAAAGTCATTTAAAGTGCCTCTTGAAATTGGCAAAGAATTTCACTGCCAGCAGTACAGTCTCCAGAGGAAGAAAAGGAAGAAAAATTTAGAAAAAATTTAAATACATACAAAAATAATTATGAAATATTTAAGTTACTTATGCAACAATACATGAAGGGGAAAAAAAAACACCTGACCTCCACAGGCTCGTTTGAGCAAAACTGTGATTATTACTGTGATAAAGAAAGGTACAACAACAGAATCAGAGCAGAGAGAATATAATTATGTAACACACTGATGACTGCATATCCTTTAACCATCATCTGAGTTAACACCTGATAATCAGATTTCTACTTGAGGTCAGAAATTGTTCATAATCTGAACATATACATGAGATGTTCTGCTAACTCATCAAAGGCCTCCACTCTCATTTTCTGTTCCTCCCTAACCTCCTTTTATTAGGCTCCTGTACACAGTGGCGACTTGGTCTCTCCTCCAGCCCACATTTTATCTTTTACAAAGTTGTATGCTGTTCTCATTCATCATTTTATCATTCAACAAACAATTATTAAACACCTACTGTGTACACAGAGTGGTATCAGGTGCTCTGGTGCCTACCAAGGTGCCTACCAAATAGGTAAGGGTCTCTATTTGAACAAGAAGTACTCAGAAAATCAGAGCTCAAGCTGATAAAAAAAATAGATTGAGGTTGCCATGTTACCCCATATATCATAATAAATTAAAACTGGACAAACTACCTGAATATAAGACACACCATGAAAAATTAAAGAATGGAAGACTATTCCTTCCATTCCAACTATTCACAGGGTAAAGATCTGCAACCAGATACACGATTTTTTTTTAAATCACGAAAAAGGTTACTTTCGTCACATAAAAACTAAAGGGGTACTTGCACAAATAAACTCAATGCAGCAATAACCAGGATAAAAAATATGGATCAAGAAAAAAAAATCATGTTAAATATCACTGATCATGTCTGACATCCAAAATTAATGTGGAACAGACACAAACCTACAAAATTAAGAGCTATTCCCTGGAAAGACAAGTGGTCAAAGGAGATAAAGTTTTCAAAATTTCTGAAGCTATTAAGTGGGTCAACCAGTTTTAGGAAACCATTTGGAATCATGCATGCAAAGTTGCAAAATTGTTCATCCCACTGACTCATAAATTGGTCCCCAAGGAGACTGACACCAAGGAAAAAAACCTACATTTTTTTTAAATATCAAGAACACTATTTGTTATAGGAATGCATGAAAACTGAAGCACAGATAAACAAATCTGATATGTGAATATAATAAGATATTTCAAGAACATAAGAAGTGACAAATATTTAGAAATCATAGAAACAATGAGAAGTGATATAAGGTGAAGGAAGCAAAGCCAAGAAAATACAACAAAAATAATAATAGCATTTTTATAGCACTTTAACAAACTTTTGCAAAGTGTTATACGTACATTTCATATGATCTTCATAACAACCCTATGAAATATAAACTATTATTACACCCATTTTACAGATGGGAAAACGAAGGCTAAGAGAAACTTGCCCAGAGTCACACAGCTAGTCGTCTGAAGTATTATTTGAATTCAGGTATTCCTAACTCCCAAGTCCAACATTATCCACTGTGCCACCCAGATAACAAAACTATATCAACATATATTTTTTGTTTAAAAAAAAAAAGTAATGGTTGGAAATGAAATCAACAAAAAGAAGACATACCAAGCATAAAGAACAACTGTGTTAATACAGAGAGTTCTTCCATTGTGGCTGGACATTAAACAGAGTAAGAAAGAATAAAGAGCTAAGGCTATATCAACTGGGGAAATAGCTAAAAACAAACTGTGCTATGAATAAATAAAATAAAATGTATATTTTATAAATAAATATAATAAATAAAATAAACATAATATATAAAATAAATTAAATAACAACATAATAAAAGATTACTGTCCAGTAAGAATGAACGAGGAATTTGAAGAAACATGAAAAGACTTCTATGAACTAATATAAAGCAAAATAAGCAGAATCAGGAAAAATCAATATACGCCATGACAACAATGAGAATGGAAATCACTACCCAAAAATATGCCTTTATCATGACCAAAATTGAACCTGGGAAAAGAAAATAAACACTTGCATTTGCTATCACAGATCCGTCGGTTTTGTTGAACTTTTTTTTTTTAAATCTTTGCTACAAGAGAAGGGAGTAGGGAAGGGGTGAAAAGGTAAATTCAAAAATAAACGTGATGAATGGAATTTAATGTTATTGTGCCATACATGATAAAATGGACGCTTTCAGAGGAAACTGAGAAGAACTCTATAAAATGATGCTAAGTGAGCAGAACAAGGAGGAATATATACAAGGACAACACTATAGAGAAAAATGACTTTGAAAGATTTTAGAACTTTGATCAACACAACCATGAGTCCCAAAGAACAAAAATGAAACATATCATACCTGCTGGCAGAGAGGTGATAAAATCAAAATAAAGAAAATGACAAAGCCTGTTTCAGCAGGCTATATACCAAGGGCTTTATTTTTCAGGCTTTTAAAAATCTGTTCAATGGGGGGAGGATGGAGGGGGTCTGTTACTGGGAGGAAGAGGGTTTGTTCTTTTTAATGCTTGGCCAAAAATCACCTAAAGACATCAGCAAGAATGTTTTAATATTTTTTCCCAAAAATATGAAATAAAACGGGAAAAAGAAGGGTGGCATCAGATTGGAGAAGGCCTTGAATGTGTCCAAGGAGGATAAACTTTATTCAATAGGGAAAAGGAAGCTGCATAAGATTTTTAAGCAGGAATAACATGCCATAATCTTCATATACTACTATATAATAAATATATTTAAATAAATATTAAATGTAAATATAATATATAAATTAAATATAAATATATAATTTAAAACCATTCATTTGTGAGCAGTATGAAGTATGGTTTGGCAGAAAGAGACGATGCTGAAAGACCTGTTGATGGGACATTATAATAATGAAGGCAAGTGGCCAGAAGAGATGGGGACCGATGTGAAAGAAAGATATTGGTGACTGACAAGGTTTAGTAACTGATGGGATATGAAAAGTGAGAGAGGGGGAGAATTAAAGACAACCTCCAGATTTCAGATATGTGAGACTGAGTTGATGTTCAAGGCAATAAGACATTAAAAGTGAATTCAGGAGCTTCAAGAGGAAAGATGTGAAGCTCAGTTTGGGACACGCCCAGTTTGAGGTACCAGTAGGTCAAAAAAATTAAGTCTTACAGGCAGTTGAAGATGCAGTTCTGATTAAGGACAAGGGTTATGCCTATGGACATCTTTGAAAGCAGAACAGAGAACCCAATGTTCTGAATGGCTTAGGGCCTCCTGAAGGCAGGAACCTATATCAGGTCATCTCTAAGGGACTCTTTCAGTAATATAATTCCATAATAAAATGATCCGATAAAAACAGGATGAGGGAAGGGAAGAAGGGAAATGGAAGGATTCATCCTCTCTTCTCTTATTAAAAAGAAATAGGGACCTACATCATTAGAAAATGGGCATTTCCCAAATGGGTTAGTTCAAGCATTATTGTATTTTAAAAATACAGTTGTTGACAGGGAAATTAGGAGGGCTTTTATAAATGTTAAAATCAAGATAAAGGTCTCCTATCTTCAACACATAGAGAACTCTGTCAAATCTGTAAGAATATGAGTCATTCCCCAGTTGATAAATGGTCAAAGGATACGAACAGACAGCTTTTGGATCTAAAAATCAAAGCTATATTTAGTCACATGAAAAAGTGCTCTAATCATTATTGATTAGAGAAACATAAATTAAAACAACTTTGAGATATCATCTCACACCTATCAA
>NW_020954562.1:14644869-14645360 GCF_900497805.2 Vombatus ursinus | reverse complement strand
GGCTAAAATGATAGAAAGGGAAAATGACAAATGTTGGAGGGGATGTGGAAAAATTGGGACACTGATACACTGTTGGTGGAACTGTGAACTGATCCAAACATTTTGGAGAGCAATCTGGAATTATGCCCAAAGAGTTATAAAACTGTGTATACCCCTTTGACCCAGCAATACCACTGTTAGGTCTGCTTCTCAAGGTAGTCAGGGAAAAAGAAAAAGAACTTCTAAAATATTTATAGCAGCTCTGTGGTGGCAAAAAACTAGAAATTAAGGAGCTACTCATCAACTGGGGAATGGCTAAACACATTGGAGTATATGATTGTAATGGAATACTACTATGCTATAAGAAGTGATGAGCTGGTTCATTTTAGAAAAACATGGAAAGACCTGCATGAAATAATGAAGAGTGAAATGAGCAGCACCAAGAGAACATTGCATAAAAGAACAGCAATACTGCTTGGAAAACAACTGTGAACGACTAAGTTAGTTTAAGT
>NW_020954562.1:14644753-14644825 GCF_900497805.2 Vombatus ursinus | reverse complement strand
ATTATAAATACTCAAATCAACTACAAAGGACCTATGAAGGAAGATGCTATCCACATCTAGAGAAAGAAATTG
>NW_020954562.1:14593551-14644669 GCF_900497805.2 Vombatus ursinus | reverse complement strand
ACACACACACACACACACACACACACACACACACACATATATCTGAGTCTAATGGTGGCCTTCTCTAGTGAAGAATGGGGAGGGAGGGAGAAAAAAATTAAAAGTGCACAGCAGAGAACAAAAGAAAACTCAGAAGAAAGCACAGAAAAGCAGGGTAGCTTTGAAAATGAAGCACAGTATTTATTAGTTTTTTCCAAAAAAGTAAACAGTATGAAATGGAGATTCATGGTAAAGGATTAAACTTATTATTAACACAACAGCTCCAAGAAGAAGACACCTGTCCCCTTTTTTACAAGGGGAAAGAGGAAGGAGTGGGGAGCGTCAATGGGGGTGGAACATCACACATTCAGGTTTTTTTTTTTAATGTATTTATCAGTTTTGCTGATTGTTTTTCATTTCCCCCCCTTTCTACAAGGAATTCTTTGTGTGAAGTCTCTCTGGGACTGAGAAAAAGGATATATAGAGGGGGAAATCTAGGCTATGTCAAAACAAAAGCTACCAATAAAAATTTATTTAAAAAATAGAAGATAGCATAAATCATCTGGATTTATCTAATTATCAGAAATCTACCTAATAGGAAGAATTAGAATGAGACACTGAAAAAAGAAAGCTAACTTTCTCATTTCACGCATTAGACACAAAATGCAATAAAGACGTAAGATAGGGCTTCAGAAAATCGGGTGAGTTAAGGTGAATGACGACACTCACTGAGGAGACTTACTATTTTTCCATTAGCAAAAATCGATTTTCTCTGTCTTCTACCATTGAAAAAATAACAATAAAACCCTTGTTACCAACAAGTATAGTCAAGCAAATCAAAATCCACCATTGGCCACATTCAAAAATATAAATATACACATATGTGGTTTGTGTGTACATACATGTATTATATATGTAACTGTATATAAGTATGGATAAGTGCATGTGTGTGTATGAGAGAGAGTGTTTGTACCATGAGACAACATTGTCAAAGGCAAACACCTAGATAGTATAGTGAGTGGACAGAGCTAATGACCTATAGTCAAGAAGACCTAAGTTCAAATTTAGCTTCAGACACTAGCTGTTTGACTCTGGACAAGTTACTTAACTGCTCTCTGCCTCTGTTTCCTCATCTATAAATGGGTGTAATAAAAGTACCCACCTCTTTTAGTTATTGTAAAGAGAAAAATGAGATATTTGCAAAGCTTAAAGTACTACAGAAATGCTATCAAATATAAACCAGCCCCTATGTCTTCACTGGCAGTTTTGCTTCAACCAATCAGCTGACTGTGATTCCACCCAGATTCATTTATTTTAATTTTCACCAAACAGTATGATTTCATTTTGGAGCCTTTTGCATTCATTTGTGAACTTCAGGACACCCTAACTCTGCCTCCTCACCCTCCTATTGCCACTCCCATGCCAAAGAATAAACAAATACTGAGGGGGGTGGGGGGAGGTACCATGATATAGATACTTAGAGGGATATTTTGAAAATAAAAATCTATAGGCTATAGGAGAATTAAATCTGACTCTGCTACTCACAATTTCTGTTAACTTTGAACTAATCACTTCTCTTTGAAATTCAGTTTGCTCATTTGTAAAGTGAAGAGGTTAAGTGTCTGATATCATCTTTGAGGTTCCTGTCTTAAACCCAGAAGCAATTCACTGGCAATCAGGGCTGTGGTAGATGGGTTACCTTTTGCTGATTCTGTAATCATTTGGAGCCCTGACTGACCAGGTTACCATTCTTTAATATTGAACTCCACAAAGGAAGTGGGGAAGGGACAAGGCAGAAAAAGTCATGAGCATAAATGTAATAATGTCTTCAAGCACAACCATTATAATACCTCTAGAGTAGTCAATAACCTTGTGAAGTGGGTAGGAAAAAATAGTATTCCCCTTTCACAGATCAGGAAACTGAGTCTCTGAGAGATGAAGGGTCTGGCTCCAAGTCACAAGTCTAGCTTCAAAGACAGGATCCAAATCCTAATCTCCAGAATCTAAATGTAGTGCTAATGCCACCATAATCATAAAGCTTCCTGAACAGCAAAGATACAGAGCACCGTAAGGATGAGAACAATTTATAGGATGAACATAATGAGGAAAAATGGCACTGAAAGACTTCAGGAGTCTGTTCAATGTAGCGATCGATAATTATGGCTTCAAAGGATCAATGGCAAAAAGCCTGAACTACCTGCTGCCCCTGTTTCCTTTTTGGCAGACAAGTGACGGAATACAGATGCAGCATCCATCACCCTGACCCAGCCAAGTATTGACTTGTTTCCTTAACTATACTCTAGTTACCAGGGAGGATGGGGGGGCAGGGAGTGAGAGGCCAGGAGGAGTTAGAGTTACTGGAAAGTGAAGGGGATATTTTTTAAAAGCATCCATAAAACCTTTTTTTAAAAAACATACATTGTGGTCAATTTGATAGAATAGTAGCAGAAAGGCAAAATAACAAAATAAATACTACTTATTACTACAGAGTAAGAATCTGAAACTCTGACCACGAAGGAAGGCAAGAACATGACTGGGTTCTCTTGAGTCCTATAATGTTCTTGTGTCCACAATCCATTCAACTTCCTTTGTACAAGAAGCTGTTTTAAGAAATTTGGTTATTCAGGGACCATACACTACATTATAAAGAATCCAATTCCTTCAGCTTAATATTCTAAGTAACTATAAAGCAAATTTCACAAGATTTTAGAGCCTGAAGGATAAGATCTACTTTTTCATAGTGAAATTAATGACCTTTTGTGAAAATAAGTTTAAAATTTCATCAAAAATGAAATTTTCATATTCTTATATAAGCTAAAGCTATAAAAAATGGGTGTTTGTTGTGTTATGAACCCTCAGAATTACGGTGGCACTAACTATTGAGTAGAGAAATAATTTTTTTAAAAATGCTAATAACTCTTGGAAACTCCTATTTAAATATCCTATATTAAAAAGAACAGATCCTCCAGAATGGATGAGTTACACTGGGTAAGTGCAGGTGTTTGTCAAGAGCGATATAAACATAACATACAACTATGAGATTTGGAATTGGACCCTAGAGAAAAGCTAGTCCAGCCTCCTCATTCAAAGGCCCATGGAGCCTAAAGAAGTAGGCAAAGTGACATGCCCAGTCATCCAGCCCATGACAAAGTTGGGCATTGTAAGGTCTAACATGCAATGTTCTTTCCACTCCATGTCTCAGAGGCTGGTCACAGAATTTAACTACTTGTTTATTATCCAACCTATCCTAACTCAGGAATAACTACAGGTTTCTCCAAGCTTTCTCCTCTATCTACTTTACTCTCCTACACCAAGGAACAAAGCAGTGTAACTGATAGGTATGCACAGATGTATATAACCCATCCAAAAGATTTAGAGGTTTATCACAGACTGGTTATCAGAAGATAAAGGTATTAAGTGAATCACGCTTCCCTTCCACATAGAAAAGGAAAAAGGCATTAATTAATACTAAATCTCTTTGTACCTCGCCTAAGACAATTTTTTGTCCAATGGCTCTGGCTCTCTGGAAGGAACCTATTCACCTTCATGAATAATTTATGTGTGAGAAGAAATGGAAGAGGCAAAGGTGGGATAGCTGATAGAGAGCCATGGTGCTGGGTTCCAGTCCTGACTGACACATACTAGCTATGTGGCCACAGGTAAGACACTTAACCTCAAAGTAGCCCAGGCAACAGTGCAGTGAATTTCCCACACCCTCAAAACTCACTGATCTGGACCCAAAAAGAATAAACCCAAACACCAGCAAGATAAGGTCCTCCAGAATGCCTTGCTGTACAACAGGACTCTAAATCACATGGAGTAATTTTTAACATGGGACCTCCTGCATCCAAATCAGGGATTTGGATTACTTCAAAGTAATCTTCAGAAGCTGCTGCTACT
Organism: Vombatus ursinus; assembly: GCF_900497805.2. NCBI lineage: Eukaryota > Metazoa > Chordata > Mammalia > Diprotodontia > Vombatidae > Vombatus > Vombatus ursinus. The sequence goes on along the minus strand of NW_020954562.1, from coordinate 14,640,790 downwards.
GTTCAAGACCTTTCTGAACATTTCTAGTAGCAAATCTTTGGTCTTTGCGTGTGGTTTGACTTTTGTCAACAGTTAAACGTCAATGTGCAGCCAAGTCTATTAAATTTCAGTAGGTAATCAAAATGGGTAATACCATATGGGTTCACAAACAAGGTGAGAAGTAATGAGACTCCAGTTAAATAAGCTGGTTCTGGTGACACTTCTACAAAGTGAACGTTCCAAACTGCTGTAGACAACTGTATCAACACTGGAGTACGGACAGTTACTTCAAAGGACTGGCTGGCTACCCTTACTTACCACCCCCCTTTTTTAATTTGAAATTTATATTTTCTTAAATTTTCAATTTAAATTTTTTAAAACATGAGTGAAAAGCCCCCAATGTGGCTCCTCTGCATTTGGTTCTATTCAGCAAATATTAGCATACTGGAATCTCTCCGTGTCACAAACAACTCACTGGGACTTTTCTTACAAAGTGGTATAGTGGAAAGAGTACTAGATTTGGAGTCCAGGCTCTGCCATTTACTGTGTGACTCTGGGCAAATCGCTAAACCTCTCTGGGCCTCAGATCTGTGAAATGAGAGGTGGGGAAGGAGGTGCTGGAGACCAGATGACCCTCAAAGTCTCTTCCAGCTCTAAACCTGATCCTATGATCCCTCTAAGTCACGGACAGGTTGCCATCTCCAGAGGTAGAGGAATATCTGGGGTTGCCAAGGCTGATAAAAATCAGAGATCCTTCATATATTAGTAAGGCACAGAGCTAGATGCTAGGGATTGAAAGACAGATATGACCTCCTCTGAAGGGCTTTACAATTCAATTCAATAAGCACTTATTAAGCACCTACTGTGTGCCAGGCACTTTCCCTTTTTATCCCTGTATGCTAAGGTAGCTAGGTGGCCCAACGGATAGAGCACCGGACCTGGAGTCAGGAAGACTTTTCTTGAGTTGAGTTCTAGACTCAGACACTTACTAGCTGTGTGACCAAGGGCAAGTCACACAACCTGCTTGCCTCAGTTCCCTCATCTGTCAAATGAGCTGGAGAAGGAAATGGCAAACCTTTTTGCTCCAGTATCTCTGCCAAGAAAACCCTAAATGGGGTCATGAAGAGTTGGACATGACTGAAACAACTGAACAACAACAAAGCCAGGGATAAAAAGGAAACAATTCCAGTTTATCAAGAGGCTTACAATTCGGCTAGGAATTGGGGAAGGGTGGGGTTACACAAAAAAGCAAATATTGTGTGTGTGTATGTATACGTACATACATATATATGTGTGTATTATACACACACACACACATACAAGACAGAGCAAATGTAAAATACATACAGAGTAAATCGGGAGGAATAAGATGGGGACAACAGTGCGGGGTGTGACTCCATATATCAGGGAAAGCCTCTCGTAGGTGGGACTTGAAGATGGAAACTAGAGGGTCTAATCTAAGTTGGGGGCAGGGGGAAAGATACAAGGAGACAACCTACGTGTGATAAGCACCAGGGACAGTGTGATAAGACAGAAGGGAGAGGTACAGACAAAGTGCTCCAAGAAATTCCAGGAGAGAGAGATCACTTTCGGCTAGAGGGGTTCAGAAAAGGGACAACATTAACTTTGAAAGAGAGAATAATCGTGTGGATGCCTGAGTTCTAGCAAGTTGTCAAAAATTCACTCATTACTTTGGAGTCACAGCCAGGATGTGACTGGAGACTCTGCTAACAGTCTCCTAATCATCTGGTGACAATTCACTTAGAACTAGATTAACAAGCTCCCAGGAGAAGCCATTAACCTAATACCAGCATTCACAGACAAGAGCCCTGCCTTGGGGAAATGACACTCTCTCCTTGGAGAGCCTTTAAAACCCCAACCTCTGCTGGGGAGGCTTGCATAATACCTCTGCCATCGCTTCTGCTCCCAGACAGGGCTGGAGAGAGCTAATCAATACTGTTCCTAACCCTCTGGGGACCTCCACCGTATCTGACTTCCTCACATCCCCTTGGCCCCGAAGAGATAGGCAAACCCACAGGGAGAGGCTCCGAGTATTGAGCACCTGGGGCAACAAGAATTCAGCTCTACCAAGACGTCAGGCCTTTCTTAAGCGGTGGGTTCTGCACCACATATGCATTGAGTCCTGAGCCCACAATTTCTCCTGCTTACTGCAAAATTTTCTATCTTTCCTGAAATAAATGATCTCTGCAGGTCTTTCCAAAGGCTTTCTAATGGCTACAGACACTCCTTTATGTCCCAGGCTACTAGTCATCTTTATTTTATAAATAATAGATTAAAAGCCGGAAGGGACTCCAGAATCCATCTCATTCAATCTTCCCTCATTTTCTAGATAACGGAATGAAGTGAAGTCATAAATTCTCCAGGGTCACAAAGAGATGGTATTTGAACCCATGCCTTTCGATTCCAGATACAATGTTGGTCTTTCCACTCTATCCCACAATGTTTCCCAAATCTAAAGCAACTTCACACAGAACTATAATTGAGTAAAACAGATATTCTTCTCTATTCATGGCTCACAGCAATAACAACAAATGATATTAAAGATATCTTATATTTAGATAGCATTTCACAATTAAAACACTGGAACTCACTTCTCATTATCTCACTGGATCCTCAGAGGAACTCCATGGGATGGTTAAGGCAGAAATTATGATTGGTCCCATTTTACAGAAGAAGAAACTGAGGATTAGAGATAGGAAGTCATTTGTCCAAGGTAAAAAGTAAATGGTGGAGCCAATATTCAAACCTGAGTCTTCTGACTCGATAGTTGGGTGCCATCACTATTAACACTGTTTATAATCAAGATGTTGTAAGGCATGACAATGTCAACACTTTAACATTTAATAATATTAAAAACCACCTTCCAACCACCCGAACATAAAGGTGAAAGGAAACAAACACAATCATCTAAGGCTACTGGCATACACTCTCCCTTTTCCTAAACATGATTCAATGTCCAAGAAAAATGCTAGAAAATAATGACCCCAGAAAAAATCACTTAGGGAACCAAAAACAGAGATTCAGCCTCTAGAGACCTAGGCGAATCTAACTACTCAATAAGTGACTTTGGTCAAACTCCCATTTCATCTTTTAAAATAGGATATTTAAAAGTAGGACAATATTTATTTGCTTCAAGGATGCTGAAAACATGAATGAAATAACATTTATAAGGGTCTCGAGGTTAACTTTTTATCATGCATGTTGGTATTATTAAAGGGCTACAGTTAATTCTCAAATAAAAAAAAAAAAGAAAGAAATGCCAATGAATCCTGAGCCAAAATCAGCCTGGGACAAGGAAGAATGTTAACAAAACACTGAAAATGCAGCTAAGATCCCCAGAGTACTGATAAGAGAATTTTTTTCAGGATACCAGTGGTCATTCTTTTCAACCACAACCACACTGTGACATGAGCAAACACAGTAAGAACTGCTGAACATTTCTGCAAGACCGGCAACATGGAGAAAACAAAGCGCTGCAGGTTGCTAACAATGGAATATACACAGAAGGGGAAACAAGGATAACATCTAATTTATGGGCTCTGTTAAAGAAAGGCATATTTTACAGCACTACTACTGAAGACAAAGAATCTGACACCCAGAATAACAAACGTCCAGATAGTATCTTTTCACTGCATCCAGAGATATGGTCGTAGAAGATTTTATTTCTGAACTAAGATAAAGACTCATACGAAACAAAAGCTTCAGTTTCTATCACAAATGTTTTGGGCAGAGCTAAATCTAGGAATGTGGTGAACCTGGGCCATGCTGCGTGAAATTCACCCTCAAATCAATTTTAGGACATTCAAAGACAAATTCAAGACATTCAAAGATTATTTAAGACAAATGAATTCATTAAAATTAAAGAAAATTTATGACAAAAGAGCATGAGGAAGACTTCAGGATGACTGATAAACCCAGGGGAAGAGAGAGCCCTTCCCCCAGTCAATGTCAATGGGGGAGGAGGGAAGAAAAGACTCTAGATACTTCAAGACCACAACTGGAGAAGCCAGTGCCCGTGGGGAGGAGGTAAGTAGGGTTGGGCCAGGCTAGGGAGATCACATGAGGTGTGGCCAGCAGCAGAGAGGAAGCAAGAACATCTGCTCTACATTTGATAATGAATATAATTAAAATAGTAAACTAGCTAGATGCTAAACTCAGTTATCTCTATTGGTATCTATGTGTTATCTGCACTTTCCAAATCTCAGGGCCCAGGGGGTAAAGCCCCAGTTGCTCAACCTTAGTTACTACTCTAGGAGAGACAATCCTAGGAATATTTTCACCTGGGGGAAAAAAAAGTTAAAAGATGGAGTAGGAGTAGACTTGTCCACAATCATACAGCCACTAAGTAGGAGAGCTGGAAGGCGAACATCTGTTCACTCTAATTCTTTTTTTTACTACCACTGGGCAAGAGGTATATACTGTCTTCATTTAGAGACATGGAAAAAGCCACAGTGGTGGCAGTCCCACCCTTATAGTTCTAAAGAACAATGATAAGTGAGAGGCCCATTCATTTCCATGAGACTACTCTTAGGACTTTTTCAATAACAAAAAGGAAAACTTCACTGAGGACCTCTCCAAGATTTCTGGCCATTTTCAGACATAACTTGTTTGTGCCGCCATTTCTGTATTCATTCATTCAAACATTTATTGAGCACTTCCAACAAGCTAGGCACTGAGGAGACCCAGTACTCCAGGAGTTTCTACATGGTTTTCTTTTTTTCTTATTCATCAGAAAATGTCATCCAAATTTGACTTGGGATTTGCTGAATTTTTAAAAAATCTTTTGGGTTGGGTTTTTTGGGGTTCCTTTTTTCCAAAAGTAGAAAATTTGGTATAAACTCCTTGCTTAGTTGTCAATAAAAATGACATCTGAATTAGCCAATAAATAAACACAAGAAAAAAAATAAGGCATAAGAAATTGGTCATTTCACCTCTCCTTCGGGTTGGGTATATTTTAACAACATGCCTCTTCTATTTCAGCTAGACCAAGCACTGAAATTCATTGCTCCTATTGATAAAATAAAAGTCAACTTTCTGAACACCTCTCATCAACACCAATCAATGACTACAATTTACTTATGACAATCTCCCTGGAAAAAAAAAATCTGAAACAAGAAAATGTCACAGTGTTGTTATTTTGCCAATGCTCTAATTAATTTCACACATTGCTAACATGCTAACAAAAAGTTTACACGAAGAATTTGGACACACTTCCCTACCAGCAAGAGAGTATCTACAAAAAATTAAAGCTATTTCTCATCTGCTCTCATGACCACATCCCCCATTCCTGCCCAGCAAAGGAGCAGGTTAATAACAACATTTGAAAATAACCAGAAGATTTAAGTGGTAATGATGAGGAGAAAACAGAGAGAGATTTTTTGGGACGTCTCCAACTATAAACATACACCATATTCAAATAAACATTAATTAAGTGCCTACTACACGGAAGGGAAAGAGTTGGAGAGAGAAGGAGAAACAGAGAGACAGAAATAGAGAGACAGAGATGGAGACAGAGAGACAGAAACTGTCCCTGCCCTCAATGGACTTACATTTAGAACATGATGTCAATGAAGCTAAATAATTCCCTAGAGAGACTGGTTGGAGATGTTTCACATAAATATTTAACAGCTGTGAGGATAAAAACAGAAGGTGTTAACAGTTGAAGGAATTAATCTTGACCATTTCATGACAGAGGTCTAAGGGCACCATTAGGTAAGAGGACCAAAATGGTGTGTTCACTGGGCCAACACAGAAACAGAGAGACAGAGACAGAGAGACAGAGAGATGGAAGAGATGGAAGATAACAGAGGAAAATAACCTAATTTCTCACAGCTACACTTCCTACCTTCCAGGCTACTGTAGTTCGTGAATCTGGGGAAGGGTTGGCAGAAGAGTATCTAGAAAAAAGGAGTCCTAACTCCAGTATGGAAGCCATTGGCAGTTCTTGCCAGATAAACATAATTTTTCTTCCTCATTATCATCGATGGTTATCATTCTCTATACAAGAAGGACTCAGGTGGTACCAAGGGGGAACTTGGGAAACTGGGACTTGGTCCTGGACTGACCTCGGCAATCTTGAGTTTCCCAGGAGCTGTTCTTGTACCCACCTCAGCCACGAGCCATCTACAAAGAAATAGAACCAGCTTTTCAGGGTGGCCTGTAAAACTACGAGGCTCTGGGTAGAGTCCTTTTCCTGGCGACACTGTCTTCAGTGTCAGACTCTATTAATGCAATCCATTCTTTAAAGGCATTCTCTTTTCTCAGAAGTCCTAAAACAACAGTCAAGACCCCTTCTCAGGACTTCAAAAGAGTTAATATTAAAGTGTAGGAAGAAAAGAAGATTCTAAGAAAACAGAATCACGGGCAACTTTTAATCCATCATCAGTCCCATCCATTCCCAAGTCAGTCTTCTCTCCCCAACACTAGCATCACAATCCCCCAGAGAACAAAAGGCAGGCTAAGACACAGAGAGTCTGGAAGCTTTTGAAAACCAGGCATTGTGAGCTATGAAAACGCGCACAAACTGCTTCATGAATAACCCTATGGGCAAACACAAATAAAGGAGGAAAATGCAACATTATTCATCACTGCTGAGTAAAACGGGAGACCAAATTGTGTCCCGGAAAGTGAAGGATCAACAGCATCCACTCCTTATGAGACGCTGAACATCAATATAAAACACTCTCACTCTACCTCAGCTACAGAAATCACTTATGGAGAACTCAGAAGTCAACAATGGAAACCAAGTACGTGACAATACTAACATCAACCCATCCCTATCATGTCTTTGGGAAACAAAAAAATACATTTTGACAGAAGGGTCCAAAAATATCAAAGAATTTGAGCGCTGGAAGGGGCTAAACATTAGATTATCTAGTTCCATTAGCCCCCAACACCACCATTTTTAATTCTTCAAATAAGATAATATACATGAAGCACTTTGTAAACCATAAAATGCTATATAAATGCCTGCTACTATTGTTATCACTCTTCAGTGGCACTAGGATAACTTAAGCTTCTCTGCCTTGAATGAGAAATGCCATCTGGACAATGCAAATACCAATTTAAGGCCCTGGTACCTGTCCAGTCTTAGGTCAAATTACTACCTTTCATGTATTCTGTACTCTAACCAAGCTGGATGTTGTTCTCTGCACCCAAAAAGGTGTTTGTTTAAACCTCTGTGCATTCACTTGGTTTGCTCAAGTGGACTGGAGATGCTGGAATTCCTACCTACCCTTCAAAGCCAACTGAAATAAAAACCTCCCTTGAAGCCCTTCCCCTCCCTGCCCACATTGGTAACAACTTCCCCAAATCTCCAACAACACAGCATTCTGTAACTCTTCAATGAATTTATACAGGCAGTTCAGTGTAATGGATGAGAGCTAGGCTCCGAATCAAAAAGTCAGGAGTTCAAACTCTGACTCTGACATATATGGGCTGTGTGAACCTAGGCAAGTCACCCCGTCTCAGTGCCCTAGGGAACTCTCCAAGAGGAGAAAGAGCAAAGGTGCTCATCCACACAGGAAGTGAGGAGTTCCCCACAGGGATGAAATCACAACTCCAGACTCTCTCCCCTCATAAACTCCCCAAAATGCTCATCATGTCATGTTTTATATTGTAATTTATCTGTGCTGGCATCTTAATATCCTACCATACTGTAAATTCCTTGGGGGCAAGAATCTCAGGTAAAAGAAAGGTAAAGCAAGGAGAAAATGCCTGTGTAGGTAACATCGAAATACCCGAATACTGTATACAATGCAGAGAAAACACTGAATGCTCAACACTATATAATCTAAACAAAAGATCCAGATGATGGACTGAATTTGTCCCTGTTTCCCATGTCCTATTATTAGATGGTCCAAGGAAGGAAGATTTATGTATGAAAATAAACTGAGTAATCCCACTGTCAAACTGAGACAGCATAAAAATCAACCAAATGGGAGGGGAAGATACGTTAAAAACTAATAACCAAGAGGGCAGTCACTGAAGCATGGTGATGAGAACCTTGGATTTGAATGCTACAAGGCATAGGCTGTAACCCTAGCTCTGCTCCTTATGACCTGTACAATCTCAATGTGCTGGTGTCTTCATCTCTCACCTCAGCTTCCTCATTCTTAAAACTTAAAAGGTTAAACTTATATTTCTTTTAAAGGCCCAGCCAGCTGTGGATCCTATGAGAAATTTGAATACAAATTGGTAGGTCAACCTCAAAGGTAAAATGGGCACCCGGGAACCAATTTTTATGTTACTGCCATGGCAGTGGGGAACACAAATGTGACTGCAATTTCAAATTACACATTGGGGGCCCAGAGGCCACTGCGGTCAACCCATAGCTGACCAGATCCCCTCTATAACTCAGGCAATCATTCAATCAAAAGGTGTTCATTTAACACCTACTATGTGGCAGGCACCAGTAATTCAAAGCCAAAAATAAAAGTCCCTTCTAGCCAGGGGAAATAACACAGACATATATGGGTATAGACTAAAATAGATCCATCAACCCACTGTATTTTTATAGTTCTAATTGTGAAAACCATTTTTTTCCTGACACCAAGCCTAAATTTGTCTCTTTGGGGAGACAAAATTACACATGGAATAATTTCCAAACACAACAGAGGCACCAGTCTTGGAAAATTGAGAGATCTGAGGAAAATGGCATGTGACTTAAATTAGATTTTAATCACTCATTTTTCTACTAGGTTTTAAAATCTCCTCATGATACTGAGAAATTGTGCCTACACAAATACACACACAAGTGAGGGTGAAATGGTCAGTATTCCAAACATCTTAGGTTGAATTCCAAGAGGAATGTTACATGCATAGAAAATCTTGTAAGTGGAACAAACATCCGCCCAAATCACCAAATCAGACTCTGAAAAGAGTTTCAAGTGCATCTCTCTCCACACACCCCCCACCACCATCCCTGGACCTCCACCTGAAGCACAGACCTTCCTTTACAATGTCCTTTACAAGAAATCAAGCAGCCTCTACTTGAAGACTTCAAGTGACCAGGAAGAACTCCCTGCCTCCAGAAGCAATCCTCTTCTGAATAACTGTTCGGAAGCATTTTTCTTCCACCAAAGCTAAAATCTGGCTTCCTGTAACTTTCACTCATTGGTTCACATTCTGCTTATTGGGAGCAAGCAGAACAAGTCACATGATAATTCTTCAAATACCTGAAAATGACAAACACATCCCTTACAACTTCTCTTTGTAGAGAAATGCTGAAGTTCTCAGCTCAACCTGCCAGTAACATAAAATACCATTTCACTTAAGGAAACTGAGCATTCAAAATATAACGATTACTTTAAGACTCTTCTTGTAAAACAGGAACAAGGACTGGACCCATGATTTCCTTTGTAGAGGGAACTCCAGGTGAGGGAATTCTCTCTATCACTGCAGATTTGTACCTCATCTGCAACTTAAATTGTTTTTTGGGGTTACTTAGAACACAGATATTAAGTGACTTGCAAGAGTCACACAGCTGGTATGTACTATAATCAGAACTTGAACCCAGGTCTTCCTAACCCCAAGGCTCTATTCACTATGCCATATTATGTCTCATCTTATAAAAAAAAAAGTGCATGAATATTATTGATATTTGACAAAATACTATTTCCCTAAAACAAATAAAACTCAAGACATCTGGTCTTTACATCTAGTCCCACACACAAAAAATGTTTTTCTAAGTGAAGACTTTTTACTCTTAAACGAAGACATTTTTACAAATACATATAAGCAATAAGTAAATAAAAAGCAAAATTCACTAGAGGAGCATAAAAAGATGATTGGGCGCATTTCTCACAGCTTTTTTGAAGTCATTTAAAAATACAGTATTAATTACTAGAGCAGTGTAGGTACAAGTAATGTAGAAAATTTAGTATAAAAAAAAAGAATATGCATTTCAAATAACCACATCTATTCATCAATCCCAGTCATATTTCAGATAACATCCCACAACAGGCAAGGCCACTTTCCAGTTCAGCAAGAAGAGTTTTTTTTTAGTTCCTCTTACCTTTGTTCTTGGGAATGCTCCTCCAAGTCCTCCTCAGAATCAGCCTATTAAAAAAAAAGGAGAAAATACACTTAAGGAGAAGTTCCAAAAAGAAAAGAGGAATCCACGTATATGAGAAAGAATTCTTTAAATCCCAACCAGGCTGACACACTTGTAGCAATGACTCACTGGCTTAAAAAATCCCACAGGCCATAATCCTTTACTTGCTCCAATGCCATCCCCACCAAGAGTCCTCAATTTGTTCTACCTTACGTCTCCTCCAGACTCATTTTCCAACTTAGTGCCTGACAGCAAATAAAAACTCCAACCTAGAGTAAAAACAGATTTTTTTTTTTTGCTATTGCACCAAAACTCCAAAAATACATGCCCATTGTAATTTTAAATCACCAGTTATAAAAATATCTGTTGACGTGTGTAAACACAGACCAAACCACACTTGGAAATTCATCACTTAATTTTGACCTCAAATAACGTAATAGCAATATAAAAAGAAAAAAGGGCTTTCAACTGAAAATTACTCAATATAGTAAACTCACCACTGTCATCTTAAGTAGCAAGTGCCATGGCATCCAGTGTTTACCGGCTTCTCCATGCCCACTTAAGCCAATCTTACGTTATTTCGTCCTGACGCTTTCTCCTTCTTTGACGTATGAGACACCAAACCATTCTATTTCTCCTTCCACTTCTTAAACTACTGTATTACCTGGTGTGATGGGGTCACTAACTCCTCTTCCTGCCTCCCCCACAACTATGAGATTCATTCCTCAGAGATTCATTCCAAAACATCTGCACTCACTTTCACCTACTGTCTACCTGAAGATCACTCCCTACTACTTACCTACAGTCCCAAACTTTCACCCAAACTTCCGTACAGTATTTCTAAATGCCTTGAGGGCATTCCCATTGGGTTTTCCCATTATTACCTAAAAATTAACTTATATCCCAACCAGTGCTCCCCATGCCAACATCTGTTCACTGTAAATGGCACCATCCTTTTCCAGGCTTAAACTCTGGAGGCATCTTGCATTTCTCTCTTCTTCCTTCTTCACATATAATCACTGAGGCCTCTCTACACTCCTGAAGTGTCCCACATGTGTTCTTGCTTCTTCATTCCCACTGTCATTGCCCAGATCCAAGTCTTCTCCCTTGGACCTAAAATTACATCATGCCAAAACAACTGCAATGGCTTTCTAAAATCTTTCCCTGTCTCTTCTGGCACCAATCCACCTTTCACATCATTTACAAATTAACATATCCAATGGACCGACTGAATAAGTACTTATTAAGCATTGGAAAAAGCAATTCGGTAGAATCCTGTTAACAGCACTTATATGCCCAGAACTCATTCATCATGAACAAATCACTCAGTAGTACCTAGGAAATCTACTCCAAACTCTTTAGCCTTGAAACTTGAGCCCCTCCAAATCTGCCCCCACTATACTTATCCAACCTTTCCAACTGTTTACCAACAGGAAATTAATCTTGGTCAAATCAAGTTAGTCTCCTGTTATGTGTCCCCTCTTTGCCCTCCCCATCCTTGCCTCTTTTCATCCAGATCTAAGCCCCTCCCCAATTAATGCCCTCCCAAAATTATACCCTCAATCTTCTGATTACCTTATCCATAAGCCCCTCCTTGACTACTCTTGGCCCTCAATGGGTTTGCCATTCTCTGAATCCCTATAGTATTCACTACACAACTTAATATTTGATCATGTATTATTTGAATCATTCTTAGTTAAGGCAACATGGCATAGGAGATAAGAGGCTGGTCCAGAAAGCAAGAAGACCTGAGTTCAAGTCCTATTCTGACACACATGGTTACTAGAAGTAGTAGTATTAATAGCAACATTTATATGGTGCTTTAAATTTCCCACAGTGTTGTAAAGTTTGTGAAGTGTTTTAAATATATTATCTCATTTAATCCTGTCAACAGCCCTTAACAGCCCTTAATGATTCTCATAAAAATACTGGAAGGTAGATGCTATAATCCTCATTTCACAGATGACAAAACTGGGAAAGATCAGAAAGGTGAAGCAGCTTCCTAAGGAAAACATACTCCAACCCTGCTTTTCATCATCAGAACACGCCACCCTGTCAAAAATACATGGATTACTAATACTTGTTCAGGGCAAACCTCTGAGTAGAACGACAAAGACACATCACTGTATAAGTGAAATTTCCAAGCACTGGAATGTTCAATGTAACACCCTAGTGCAGCCAACAAGACTACAACAATTAAAAAAGAAAAAAAAGATTTGGACATTCCCTTAGAGTTTACTGAATTCTCTCCTATAGCCGGACTGCAGAATTTTTTTTTTCCCAGCTGGGAAACTAATGCTATATTATAAAGCCTCTTACAAAGCACTAATGAACCAAGAGAGGGAAAATGGTTTTCCTTAAAATAGAGACCAAGAATGATATTTGAGATAATGTATATATGGGGAAAAAATGTAGAGATTCAACATATTCTTTTTTTTTAACTTACTACCAAATTAAATATCTACTGTTCTTTAGTTTAGAAGGAAAAATAAAGCAAGATTCATGAGGCTTTCTACTACTTCAAGCCAAAAGTCGCCTCCATGTATTCATAAAAGTTACTCTCTATATGATGGGCCAGTATCAGCCTAGAACAAACGGTCCTTCCTCCCTATCTTCAAACTATTCTCACACCAGGGCCATTCAAGAGTGTTCTTTGTGTTAACAGACTGAATGAACCAAAGAGAGGTACTTTATTCTTATTTCTAACGTATACCTCCTTTCAAAATAAGACTAAATAACAAAACCAGAAAAGTATACTGAAAATTTCAGGACAGCCACTACTGCCATCTGGGACCTGCACACATCCAAGATGGGGAAAGCATCAAAGTTCAAAGAAGTCACTGAAAAGGGTAGTTTTAACCCTACGGGGGCTCAAGGGAAAATAACGTTTGAGTGTCTATCACCAATACCCATTTCTAACCAACTATCCTATATGGGGAACTGTCCCAAAGGCTGCAGAGACCTATGAGACAGGGCCCCCATTCTAATGAAAGGACAGATAGGACAAGGCAAGTAGGTGGCGCAGTGAATAGAGCTCTGGCCTTGGAGTCAGGAGGACCTGAATTCAAATCCAGCCAAAGACACTTAACACTTACTAGCTGTGAGACTCTGGGCAAGTCACTTAACCCTGATTGCCCGCCCCCCCAAAAAAGAAAGAAAAGATAGGACAAAGATAAATGACAATACTTAATAGGTAGCACCTAATAATTACTAGAAGAGTGTTATCAATGGAGGATACATAAGAGGAGCTGGAAGGGTAGAGTGACCACCAAGGACTGGGATAGCAGATGAACATTCCACAGCTTGAGTAGGTTGTACAAAGAGAAGAATTTCACTGAGACTACTGGAAAGGCAAGACACACGGAACAATCTAAGTAAATATGAGGAGAAACAGGACCTATACGGGCAACAGTGAATAGAACAAATTAGCTAGGGAGAGAATAATTGTAGGGAAAAAACAGGAAATGATTTGTGAGGAGGCAATAAGATTACCGGGGGCAGTAAGGTAGCACTGTGGATAGAGGGCCAGGACTAGAATCAGAAAGACCTGAATTCAAATCCAGCCTCAGAAAGTTACTAGCTGTGTGACCCTGGGCAAATCACTTAACCCTGTTTACCTCAGTTTCCACATCTGTCAAATGAGCTGGAGAAAAAAATGGCAAACCACTCCAGTATCTTTGCCAAGAAGATCCCAAAAGGAGTCACTAAGAGTTGGACACGACCAAAAATGTTTAAACAACAAGCCTACAGAAGGCCTCAAATGCCAGGCTCATTAAATTTGGACTTCTAGGCAACAAGGTGAAGTGATATTAGTTGGGCTTTGGGGAGAAATGAGATCACAGATTTAAAGATGAAAGAGATCTTTGAGGTCCAACAGTCCAATCCCCTCATTTTACAGAGAGGTGAAATAACTTTTCCAATTTCACACAAGTAGTAATGAGTAGAGCCAACATTTGAATCCAAGACCTTTTGCCTCCAAATTCAGTGCTCTCTCTCTTTCACACACAGTACCACAAAGCCAAAAAGCAGTGATTAATTAACAATAAATTAGAACTCAGATTAGTTGCAACAATAGTCCCAGTTCGGCAGAATAAAGAACAAAAGGCTCAACTATCCACTTTTTGTTAGAAAAGTGGTGAACCATGAGTGAAGAAGCCTATGTTAGACGTGGCCCCCTTGTCCTTCAGTTATGCGGCTGTTTGTTATTGTTGTTGTTGTTAAAAGAAAGGAGTCAATTAAGGAAGAGTCTAACAAGAACATATTGGGAACTCTCTACAATGTTCAAAACAAACAGCAACATTTAAAAATGAAAAACAATAATATACTTTTGGAAAAATTTGTATGAGTTTCATAAGCCCATGATGCCTAAACCAAGGAAGTCCTTCTTTACTAATTTGGTGTGACCAGTAGCTCATAATGACTGACATTTAATGAGTTAACATTTGCTGAATTTGTTGGAATTATTCTAAGGCCATCACCACGGAATAAAATGGATTCAACACAGGGAGCAGGAATGACTTCCCCTTTTACTATAATTATAACAATAATAGCTAGTACTTTAAGGTTCGCAAAATGTTTAATATTATCTCGTTTTAATCTCTTAACAATGCTTGGAAGTAGAGATTATTATTATCCCCGAGCAAACAGGTTAAGTAACTTGCATAGGGTTACACAGCTAGTAAGTGTCTGAGGCCATATTTGAACTCAGGTCCTCCAGATTCGAAGTCCTTTATAAGAAGTACTTCCCTCAAAACTGCAAAGATCCATGTATTACAGTTCTTGAACAAACTTCAAAAGCATTATGAAAAAGATGCTTAAACGAGGGAAAAGATTCTAATAAATCCAAAAGATAAATTATGGAGCTCAGCGTTGAAAAGGACCTGTTTGGAAACCAAGTCTCAATGAGGTTAGATCCCAAAGGTGATCATGAGTCTTAGCCCAAAGTTCTTTTCCAGATACTCTTCTGCCACCTCTTTCTTCTAATCTCCAAGTCAATTCAAGAAGCATTATTAAGCGTCTCCCCTCATGCCAGGCACATAGCTAAGAGCTGGCCATATAAAGAAAGTTAAAAGACAGTTCCTGTTCTCAAAAGCTCAGGGAGCTCTGGGAGGCAGGTGAACAACATGCAAACAGTTATGTAAAAACAAGATATATACAGGATAGGGGGCAGCTAGGTGGCAAGTGGATAGAGCTCTGGCCTTGGAGTCAGGAGGACCCGAGTTCAAATCTGGCCTCAGACGCTTGACACTTACTAGCTGTGTGACCCTGGGCAAGTCACTTAACCCCATCGCCTATTGGAGATCTCTTCTTGACTCATTCCATAAAGGAAGTGGTCTATATTCCTACCTGCCAAAATATTTTACATCACAATAAGAAGATCAAAGATATAGCATGAACTGAAACCCTAAAATGTCTAATACTAAGGGCAGTTAAGTGATGCAGTGGATAGAACGGCCGGGCCTGGAGTCAGGAAGACTAGAGTTCAAATCCAACCTCAGACATTTACTAGCTGTGTGACCCTGGGCAAGTCATGTCATCGTTTGCCTCGGTTTCCTCATCTGTAAAACAAGCTGGAGAAGACAATAACAATCTACTCCGGTATCTTTGCCAAGAAAATCCCAAATGGGGTCATGATGAGTCAGACACAACTGAAAACAACTGAACAACAACAATGTCTAATACATACAATGGTGCTTAAACTTTCAGTACTGATCTAGCAACTTAGTCAGAAAGGGAAAGTAACTCCTTGCCACCCAGAAAAGATCAGGATTAAATTATTAACCCTTACATTTAACTGCTACTTTTAGTGATCCATCATCAGATGAATTGTAACCTAATCAGTGACAGCCTCCACCAATGGAAATTGTATCACTCTCATTTTCATCCATCTTTCCATAAATCCTCCAGAGGGAATCTGTCCTCCAATGCTCCCAGTACCCTCTTTCCTTTCCTTCTGTATCTTTTTGTTCCACCCAAGCTCTCCATCCATCATCAGATTCCCTAGATCATAAAGAATAGCAGGCTTGATCAGCTCCGCGTACATTATTTTATCTGATATTCACAACTAGGTGAAATGGGGAGTTCAAGTATTACCACCCTCATTTTACCGATGAGAAAATTAAGACCTTCCAAGGCAATGAGAGGCAGGCGGTAAAGTTTATTGGAGAAAGTCCAGGACTCAGAATGAGGAGCCCTGTGGTTGTCCTGGGCCCTGACACTTACTAGTCATGAGACGATCCTCTTAATCTCTCCACACCTCCCTTTCCTTATCTGAAAGGCAGCAGTGAGAATAGTTTTTCTATGTATTTTACAGGGTTATCGTAAGAAAAGTTGCTTTTGTATGTTTAAAAATTTTTAGGGAAAGGGAATCGGATTTAGAAACAGCGGTCCCAAGTCTGAATCCAATCTCTCCTACTAACACTGGGCAAATTCCTTAACCTCATCCAGCCTTCATTTCAAGAAGACTGAACTCGGCCAATCTTTAAGGTCCTTTCAGCCTATGTCTGATCACAACTAGCTCAAGGAAACGTGGCTAAGTAGTGATGGAGCTGGGACAACAGCCAGTGTTCTGTCTCCTAATGCAGAGTTCTTTCTAATGCATCTTTATTCAAGAGTGTGACTATTTAAGGGGCAAGGACTGGGGAAGAGGAAAGGGGAAATAAACTCAATCCTACACATGTAGAAAATAAAGTCAGTGTAAATAATAAGCATCAGCAAATATCTGCAGGTACCACCTTTCTTTCTGAGGCAAACGTCATCTCTTCTGATGCTCCCAATTTACTTTTTTTTTTTTTTTTTGGCTTTTTGGTGAGGCAATTGGGGTTAAGTGACTTGCCCAGAGTCACACAGCCAGTAACTGTCAAGTGTCTGAGGCCGAATTTGAACTCAAGTCCTCCTGACTCCAAGGACAGAGCTCTATCCACTGCACCACCTAGCTGCCCCCCAATTTGCTCTTAAGTCGCTGTCACTGCTGTGACTCAAAATCTATTTTACAAATTCTTCTTACTCCCCATTCCCACTACATAGAAAATCAAAGTTATTAACAGGCCAGTGGAAGTAAACTTAGCAGTTCCAATGAACTGATATCCAGAAGTGATTTTTTAAAAATTTTTTCCAGACCCAAAAGGAAGAATTTCTAAAATCAATGTCTGCCATTTAAAAAAAAATTCTGAAAAGATTGACTTTAAAGTGACAAACTTCCCTTTCTGAAATTTCAGTCATAGACTATTTTTTCTAGGTACATGAAAGCTAAAATATTGTATAAGATCACCACACGTACACACATGGAAAGGAAGGTACCATACTTGAATAACTGTTTCAAATACCACTCATTTCACTTTCATTACAACTAAAACTGTACAGAATTTTTAGACCTTAAGGTTTGTTTTTTTTTCTAAAGAGTGTTTCTGTGGTGGTATGTTCTAGCTAAGAATTGCTTTTAATCAGTTACAGTACTCAAAACTGAGTGCAAATATTCTATTTAATGAAACCAAAAATTAAGAACTGGGGCCAATCATATACCTGCCAGTAAAATAATCTCTTTACAACCACAAAGTCTGACGTTTCCTCCTCTGAGACTAGTGACTTAATCATCAAACCCTAAGACACATGACAGGAGAGAGTCTGTAATTTAACTTCTTTCTGGCTCTGGTTTGGCCTGCACCACTAACCAGTAAGAAGCAGAAGTTAGTCTCTTATCCTTTTCAAATGGGGCACCTTCCCAAAGGAATGATCCTCTTCACTAGAGGCCAGCAGTCTGAGTGTCTAGAAAAACTTTCCCTGAAATCACCTCTTAGCCCTAATGGTAGCAAGTCCATATTTGTACTGGCAAAGATGAATGTCAGACTAAATCCTTGCCCTCTTGCATACTTTGCAAGGACTCTTCACGGACTTTACATTTCAACATGTGTTTTCTTCTGTGCAAAATTCTCTCTCAATTTCCTACCGTTCAAAAACGGGAATGAAGGAAGAATACACCAAAATAGAATACAGTCCTTCAAACAGGATGAGCAGAAACAACTTTTATCTTTCAAATGATACCCCAAGCTGATTGCAAACGTGGACACACAAGTAAAGAGTATGCTTAAGGTTACAGACTGAAAGCTGGAAAGAAACTGAAAGCCTCACTATTCCAATTCCCTCATTTTACAGATGAGAACCAGATAAGGCCCAAAAAGGATATGCTTTTCTTAACAGAGTTCAAAAAAACCTACTAACCAAGTACTTTTTCTATGGCCATAGAATTTTTCCCATTAAATCAATCAACAAAGTTGTGCAATAGTGAATCTGCAGTGGTAGCAATCCCTGTGCTATGTGACAGATTCACATAAAACGTTAGAGCAATTATTTTCTCCTTTGCATTTATTATTATATCACCATATAGGAAAAAAAACCTGAAATTCAAGTTCTTAAGTGGGTGTATTCGAAAATGTACTGGAGAAGTCTGGAAAGAATCCAAAGGGCATTAGCATATTTTAAAAATAAATACCTTTAACCTAAAGCTGTTTAATACTAATGCAAACTACCGCTTATTAATATTTATGTACCATAGCATTCACCATTTTCCAAGTATGTGGCACCTCAGGAGTCCTAATTCATCCCCTCCCATCCTGTGGGTCATCCATCCACATAATACTCCCTCATTTTGCACTTGGTCCAACTAGGGTCTACCACTAACTAGTAAGAGGCAGAAGCTAGTCTCTTATCCTTTTTAAATGAGTCACCTTCCCAAAGGAATGGTCCTCTTCACTGGCAGCGACTAGTGTCTGTATGGACCCCCTTGACAAACCCAATATCCTACACTCACGGCAATTCTTTAAATTGCCCTTTTCTCTTCACCATTATCACCACCTAACTGAGCTCGTGGCTAGCTGGCTGACTGTGGCTCTGGCAAGGTGGCCCCTACACCCCACCCCTTCTCCTGAACTTGAGGCCAACATGACTCACAGGCCCCATCACACGGAGGGGGAGGGGGATGGGAAAGGCCACACTGTTGCCAGGTGTTCTGGCCTGGCTACACCATTTATTTGCTTTGCAAATTGACATGGGTGCTGCATAGACTGCCAAGGGGTGGCTGGCCAGGTCTCTCCTCCTCCACACACCCCTACACACCCCTCTGGCCACAGACAAAAAACACACACATACACACACACACATACATACACACACAAAATAAAAACCGTCACTGTCTCACCTGAGTGGGCAGCAGGAGTTCCCCTTCTTCTGCCTGCCACAGCTCGACCACATTGGGCAGGGGCTCAACGACTAGAGGAACACCCAAAAAATGCATTTTAAAATCACAAAAAAACCCCAATCTATTAGGTTACACTATCTTCTCTTAACCCAACCATTAATTTTTCTTTAATTTTTAAAATCACACCGTTGGAGTGAAAGGGAAAGCAGTGAAACAAAGTTCAAAAGCCAGTCTGCACACTGATAAGTTTCAGTCACTTGTCCAGGACAGAAAGAAGGAATAGTCAGGTTTCTGGGCAAGACCAGTTTGGGGAGGGAGATGAAGAGAGGTTGGTAAAGGGAAGAGAAAGGCCAAATGGTGACTCTCTCTTTTGGGGGGGGGGAGGGGGGGAATTGTATGACTTTGATTCTAAAAAGCATTGCTGTTCTGAACCAGAGGAAGAGGGGTGGGGGTTGCCGTTCTTCATTTTGTCATTTCCAAACCCCAATGTAAAGAAGAGGGGCAACAGGAGCCCTGGCCGGCTGGAACAATGCACCAGGAAGTGGGGGGCTGAGGAGAGAAGAAGAGAGGACAGGACAGGACAGAGGAAGAGAGAACAGGACATGAGAGAAGAGAGAAGGAGAGGAGAGGAGGAGAGCAGAGGAGGACAAGAGAGAAGAAAGGAGAGAAACAGAGGAAAGGAGAGGAGGAGAAGAGAGGAGGACCGGAGAGAAGAGAGGACAGGACAGGAGAGAAGAAAGGAGAGAATTGAGGAGAGGAGAGGAGAGGAGAAGGAGAGGAGAAGCGAGGAGAACAGGAGAGGAGAAGGAGAAGAGAGGTAGAAAGGAGAGAAAAGTGGAGAGGAGCGGAGGAGAAAGGCCCGCAGCGGAGAGGCCGGCAGCGCGGGGCACAGGGACGGGGCAAACCGGCAGAGGCCAGGACAGGAGGCCAAAGCAGAGCGAGGCAGCGGACAGGGCAGCGCAGCGGGCGCCGGCAGCGCCGGCCCAGGCCAGGCTGGCCCCGCTCCGTCTGCTCCTGCGGGCTGGGAACCATTAGCACTCACACAAAGCGGGGGCTGCGCTCGCCCCGCTCCAGGCACGCACGCGGGGCGCCCCGCATGCACAAAGCCGGGGGAGGGGTTGGTGGGAGGGGGGCAGAGGAGGGAAACCCAGCCGGGCCCGCCCCCCCAACCCCCTGGCAGCTAGCGGCTCTCCCTCGCATTCCCCCACCCCCTAACTTCGCTTCCTCTCTTTCTCTCCCCTTCTTTTGAGGCGGGGGAGGGGGGGATGCAGTGGTCCTAGGTGGTCCGTGGACACTCTGGGCTGTGGACAGCAGCACCCACCCCCCCGGCCCGGCTGACCTTGTGCCTGAGCCCCTCCCGGGCGGCAGCAGGGCCACAGGAGCTGGAAGAGGCCCAACAGGAGGTTCGCGGCCGTGGCGGCGCGGCAGTAGGCTCCGGGCTGCGGGCAGGGGAGCCGGGCCATGCTGCTGCTGCTGCCGCTGCTGCTGCCGGTGCCGCCGCTGCTGCTGCCGCTGCTGCTGCGGGTGCTCGCGCTCCGGGCTCCGCTGCGGGCTGGGCTGCAGGCGGGCGCCGCCTCCGCCGCCGCTGCTGCCTCTGCTGCTGCTGCAGCTGCCTCCGCCGCCGCCGCCGCCTCCTCCCTCGGCCTCCTCCCCCTCCTCCCTCAGGCGCCGCTCCGCCCCGGCCCGGGCCCCGGCCCCGCGCCCGCCCCGCCCCCGCCCCTGTCCCCTCCCCTCCCGCCCCGCCCACGCCGCCGCCCGGGCCTCCCCCAGCCTCCGCCGGGGCTCCTGGGCCGTGCGCGCGTGTGTGCGACACAGATAGGGAGGGGGGATGGAACGCGGGGGGCGGGGGCGGGGGCGCTGACAATGAGGAGGCCCCGCCCGAGCGGCTGGGCAGGCGAGCACGTGGCCCCGAGCGGGCGCTCGCTCTCAGCCCCTGCATCCTCCGCCCGTATCCTCCCCGGAGCTCTCCCGGCGGCGGCAGGAGGGGAGGCCAGGCCCTTACCCCCCCATTTGTGGGCGAGGAGCTTGTAGGATTTTTCTTCTACTTAATTCTGGATAAGTGGAATAGATTTGGGGGGGGAGGCGGAGAATCCCACACACGCGCGCGCGCGCACACACACACGCCCCACACACCCCACACACCCCTAGATTAGGCTACAGACTTAGAACAAGAGTGGAAATAATGTGGTAGTTGTCAGAGGAAACAGGAGTGCAGCCGCGTGGCCCCTGCCAGTTAAGCAGCGAGGATATCCGGTGTCTGGAAGGTCTGTAATTGAGGAGGAGAGGGCTCTCCAAAGACCCAGGAGGCTGACCTCAACGTAACGGGGTGGCCGCGAACCCCTGGGCCTTTCGTGGACCCAGTCCAAAGGAGAACAGGTGCTCCCTTGCTTCCCAAAGCCTTTGTAAGTCTGCCGTAAGACAGCCCCTTTCAAAAACTTGGAACTGCAGAAAAATCTCCCTCTTCTGGAAGATAGAGCAAAAGTTACCCTCCCAGTGTCTGCAGAAGTCGGTATCCACGGCTTGGATGGTTTAAAAAGGACCGGGATCCCTCTCCTCTAATGCCTCCTGAGAATGAAATTTCCAGACCTCTTTCGTGGTGTTTCACCCCTTCCCCACCTCAAAGCATTAATCTGAGATCTTAGGATCCCACTTAATTGGAACATCCTGCCATGTCTGTGTCATAAATGTAGGTTTACTCGGCAGTTTCTTTGCATACACAAGTGAAGCATTGGAAAATCTCTTTTAAAAAGTCCTTAAGGTGCTTCCTGAGTTGCTAGTAATAAATATAGAAACTGTTGGGGCTGATCGATAATAAGGAAAATAACTCTGCACACCTGTTGAAATTACAGTGATCTTTGATTTAATTGCACATGGAGTCTAACAGTCTAGACAATAGAAATATGGTGGTCACATAGCGAGGACAGAAGGACCAAATGAATTATGAATCTTCCCAGCCCAGACTGCAGAGTACAGAATTAAGTATTCAGACTCACACCACTTCCAGTAATAACTCTTGCCAAGGTTAAATAATCTAATCGGTCATAGGGAATTTCTTTTATACCAAAAGAATCTAGTGTTTTGGCTGCAAGGGATGTTTAGAGATCCTAGGCTCTTAGGTGAGGAAACAGGTACAGAGAAGGTTTAATGACAAGCATTATTCATGTAGAGCTGGTTAGTAACAACTGGGCATAGAACCCAGCTCTCTTTTCACTACCCGGGTTGATATGCAGCTCATAGGCCATCTCATGAAGGAAACCTATGGTCTTCATAAATTTATGACTCAAAAACACAATAAGCTTAGCTTTATACTCCTGTCCTATCTTGATATAATAGTCCTCCATTCTCTTCCTTTTATTTCCTATTTCCTTTGAATATTGACTTTCTTCTTCTGACAGCATTGTCCCAATTCTTTCTTAATTTTTTCTTTTCCCTCTTTATGAGATGCAGCATAACATAACATTTAGAGGGCCAGTAGGCGTTGGAGCTCAAATTCTATCTCTGACACAATGCTGTGACTCTGGCCAAGTCACTTGACATCTTAAAGCACCCAGGAAACTGTCTTAAGAAGATAAATTTAAGAGTTGCTTTATGCATTATTGAAAGCCAAGCCAAGAGTCTCTCCCCTCCCCAACACACACACACACACACACACACACACGCACGCACGCACGCACCAATGAACTAACATCCTAAATCTGGAACTGAAAAAGACCGCAGAAGTCAGCTGGTCCAATACCTTCATTTTACATTTCAAGGCCCAGGGAGGACAATTAATTTGTCCAAACTCAACAAGGATCAGAAGCAAAATTTGAACAAAAAACCTTTGACTCTAAAGCCAGTGGTCTTTCCCCTCCTCCATTTCCCCAGGTTTTTATTGTCTGTCCCACCCAAACCTTGAGGGTGTCCCACAGTGCTAATGCAACACTTAGAGCTGGTACCTCAATGTGAATTCCTAATGAGGAAAGTACCTACAAAGCCCAGAAGGCAAATAGTATAGTTTCACATTTAAAATTTATTTATAAAATGGAAGATCAAACGAGTGGCCTGTTGTGTCTGATACTACTTAAACATGTCACCAAACATTGATCAGCCTTACAAACTGTTTAGGGGAGGAAAAGTTGCAATCCTGCAAAAAAATGTTTTTCTTGTTCAGCCTTTTCCAAACTAACTGCTGTTAGAACTGAGAAAGCCTTTTAGAGCCAAGAGCATCATTAGACTGAAGAAATACAACAGTGCCACTAGGGATCATATCTTCCATTTTAATTAAATTTTCTGTTCCCAGATTGATTTTTGTTTTTGTTTTTGTTTTTGTTTTTGTTTTTAAGGGCTCAGCTTATTTTTCTAGTTGAGGGCTTATGATTCCGTGGTAATTTCCTGTGACACAGAGGGTAATGTCATGTTCTTCTGTTGCTCTCCAGATAGCCACCTGTGCATGTCTGAATGCCATGACTTGGGATAGGTACACAGCAATTACACAGCTGTCTTCTCAGATAAATTTGATCTGTCTGGTCAGCACTGGCTACTTCTCTGGAATTACTACGTATCCTGACTCACTCTAGGGAGGACAGTGTTGGTCCAAGGAGCAGTATATAAATGTATATATATATATATATATACACACATATATGTGTGTGTGTGTGTGTTTGTGTGTGTATGCCCAATACAGCCCCCTCATTTTATTTGAGTTTTATTGACATCTTTTGCTTTTACACCATTTTTGTTGCTCAGTCCTGTCTGACTCTTCCTGACCCAAAGATGCTAGAGTGGTTTGCCAGCTCCTTTTACAGATGAGGACCTGAAGCAAATAAGGTTAAGTGGTTTGCCCAGGGTCACAAAGATGGTAGACTGTGAGGCCAGATTTGAACTCATAAAGATGAATCTTCCTGATTCCAAGCCCAATACTCTATCCATTGTGACACCTAGCTGTCCTTTTATACACAGCTTTTCCCCCATTATATCCTATTTCTTCTACCTTTGAACCTTTCCTCAGAAAAAAAAAATAAGCAAACCCAGATAGAGATGAAGAACCCATTCTAACAGTATATATACCCCATTCTACATCCAAGGTGCCCCAGCTTTCTGTTGAGAAAAAAGAATGTGTTTAATCTTTGGTTCTCAAAAACTTAACACACCCTTAGAGATCTATTGCCCTTCATGTTTTTTATTTACATCAATGTCTTTGTGTGTATTGTTCTCCTTAGCCTCCTGGTTTTATAAATGAGTAAACTAAGACTAGGCAATGAATAGACCACCACTAGAGTCAGGAAGACCTGAGTTCAAATCCAGCCAGAGACATTTTCTTTGTGACCCTGGGCAAATCCCTTAATCCTGTTTGTTTCAGTTTACTTGTCTGTAAACTAAGCTAGAGAAGAAAATAGTAAACCACTCCAGTATCTTTGCCCAGAAAACCCCAAATCAAGTCACAGAGAGTTGGACACAACTGGAAAAAGACTAAAGAACAACATCCTCATCTAAGTGATTCTCTTCTCTCACCATACTGTTCCTATATATGTATATATATATATATACATGTGCATGTGTGTGTGTGTACATGTAAGTATATATATATATAGTTCCTATATATATTGTTCCTCACCATACTATTCTATATTTTCAAGGCTTCTTAATTAAACAGTGTATTAGCTCTCCCCTAAGAGTTTTACAGACTTTCAGAGTCTCAAAGTGGGAAGTTCAGACACACCCATAGATAATGAAACAAAAATCCTTTTTTCAGCACATTAACGTGACAGGTGATGGTCCAGCTTCTCCTTGAAGACCTCCAGGGAAGGGGAGGCAAGCACTAATCGTGAAGTTTTGCCTTATACTCAGATTAAATTAGCCTTTTAAAAATTCTACCAATTGGTTCTAATTCTACTTTCTAATCTCTCTTCTGAGTGACAGCCCTTCAGATTCGTTAAAAACATATCATGCCCTTCTCTGCCTACCCCCTCAATTCATTGTCTTTTCTAGGCTAAGTAGACCCAGTTCCTTCAACTAGTTCTCATATGGCTTTAAAGGTCCTTTACCATCCCATCTTCCCATCCCCAGCATGCTCTCTACCTTATCAATGGCATTCTTAAATCTGAAGACGATACAACACAGTACTATAAATGTGAGCTGACCTGAACTGTCCAGCAGGACTTTACCTCTGATGTTCTAGACACTGCATCTCCCACTGTAAGTCTTTAGATTGTGAGCTCCTTAAGGGTAGGGACTATCTTTTGCCTCTTTTTTCATCCCCAGTGCTTAAGCACCAAGTCAGACACAAAGAAGGCACTTAATAAATGTTTATTAATGATGCTGATAGTCTAAAATAGCATTAAGCTTGTTTGTTTTACGCTTCCTATTCTTGACTCTTAAGCCTTCCGGCAAGTCATTCATAAAAATGTTAAATAACAAAGGACCAAGGGTGGATAGATCCCCAGGGCACTCCATTGTACACCTTCATCTAAACTGACTTTGAGCCACGGGTCCCATTATTCACCTGGTTCCAAGGCTTCCCTCTCAGGAACTCTTTCAGTTCTAAATACTGTGCTTCCTGTGAGTAAAAAAAAAAAAAATAGTTGAAATTAATGTGTTAATTTCCTTCCCTGCACATTTGCTTGCTAAAATAAAACCATGTTAATTTACTTGGAGGGGGGAAAGGAGTGAGAAATGTAGAGCCCAGAAAAAAATTGAAGGAAATACTTGTTATATTCAATAAATACTTCTTATATTCAGGTATCCAGGGAAACCTTCTGACCTGGATGAGTTCAAGGGATTCCTAGGTCTAACTCTGTAAGAAGCTTATCAGCTCATTAACAGATAAAGATAAAGGAATTAGCACATTTATTATTTAAATACAAATCTCTTTCTAAAGTCTCCCTTAAAAACCACTTATTGGCTTTCTCTTATGGAAGACCAAACAAATAACCTTATTTACACTATTTATTTACTTAGTAATTCTTTTGTTTTATCTAAAGGGAAAGATAAACTTCTGGCTCTTAGTTACCAAAGCAGAAATCCCGATTCATGAAGTCCAAGTCAATACAAGATCTCCAGCCCCCTGAAAAGTGTAAAAGGGTTTTGCTGTATTTTTTCCTTATTCATTATAGAAATATGGACTTTCTCCTTGTCCCTAGATTGTAGCTATGCTATCATTGCATTTTGCAAAATCAATACCAGTAAGTTCCCCTCACACCACCCCCCCAAAAAAAAGCAAACCACTTAAGAACCTGGACTTCTACTTTTAAAACTAGAAGGAAACAAATCCAAAGTCAGTAAACATTTATCAAGTGCCCACTAAGTACAATATACATTAGGCAGTCAATCAATAAACCCTGGTTAAGGGTCTACTAAGTGCTAAACCCTAAGGCTATATAAGCACCCATTCACAAACAAAAACAAAACCAGTCCTGCTCTCTCAGAGCTTATCTCTTACAAGGGAAATATAACTCAGACACAGATAACTAAATACGAAGTATATAAAACATACTACAAAGTAATTCCAAAACATAGAGAATATTAAACTGGAAAAAATAGGAAAGGATTCGTAAAGGGGGTGGGTAGCACCCGAGCTGGGCTCTGAAGGAAGCTAGGGGTTTCTAAGATTCCAGATATGGGCAACCATTTGCACAAAGGCATAGGAGCAAGAGAGTGGCTAGTTCAGGAAATGGCAAAGCCGACCAGTTGGATGACAATTCTGCGTAAATGAATAAACTATAATTTTTGGTAACTAATTTCAGCAAGAAAAATGGGCTTATGTAGTTGTTTTCAAGTTGGTCCCTTTCCTACTTAATCAAATATTTCACTTCTATAAAAGGAATAGTCAGCTAATCTTAACCTGGGATCTGTGAACTTGTTTATTTTATTTTTTAGTATTTTCAATATATTTTATATAGTTTATTTATGTACATAGTTTGATGTATACAATGGAATACATTCCATTGTAATTTGTTTCCTTTGTAATCCTATGTGTTTTGTTTTATGCTTTTAAAAATATGATTCTGAGAAGGGTCCATAAACCTTACCAGACTGCCAAAAGGGGTCTATGACACAAAAAAAGATTAAGAATCCAAGATTTAAATGTATAGAAATACTCATTGACTCAGTAACATATAGTCATAATTCAATGGCAAAGTGGAGAGAGATTTCTTCCGAGTAGGGAAGAACTGGGTGTAAATACAGCTGGCTTTGTGATCCCAGGGAGGGTGCTCCACCTCTTAGAGCCTTAAGCAACTGTCTTAACACTATAAATAGTGGAAGAGTTGCTTATCTGCCTAGAATGAGGGAGTTTTCCTCACCTGGCATGGCTCACACCAAAGGAATCGCAGATCTGGACCCAAAAAAAGTATATGTAAAATGCTTCATGAATCTTAAGACAGTATATAAATGCATCTTCTTTAATCTTTACCACAAACTAGTGAGGTAGAATACCATAAGTTTTCATATTCAATTTGACAACCATCTCTCAAGCACCCACTATGTGCAAAGCACCATATTCTGCACTGAAGATGCAAAGATTGAAAAACAAAACAATACAGAATCCTTGAACTCAGGACACTTATGTTTTACTGCTGGGAAACTGACTCATCCAAAAGTTAAGTAATCTGCCCATCAGCACATAGCTATGAAACAGTTTAGGGCTTAACCCTAAGTGTTCTGACACCAAATACAGCACCTTCCCCACCAGCCCAAGTTTGCATCCCCCCCCCACCACTACATTTCCCCCCCTTTGCTTCTTACAAGTTAAATCTGCCCAGTCATCCAGATTTTCCAAAGATAGAGCTGTAATTTAAAAGGATATGTGATGGTGTTAAACTTCAATTTATTATGAAATAAAAGAACCTGCTTTAATTTCTATTTTTTACTTCACTATGCTTCCAGGAAAAGCAGAAATCCAGGAAGCCTTAAGTATTTCAGAAATATGACAGTAGATAGGGAGCCAGCCTTTTACTCAGGAAACGTGGGTTGAAGAGCTGCTTACAACCCAAATCAGCTGTGTAACCTTGGACAAGTCATTTAACTTCTCAGCACCCAGGATAGCTCCATAAATTGCCCACGTATTGTTAGTTTGTATAAGGGAAGATGTACCAAATGTCTCTAAAAAAAAAAAAAAAAACAAGAAAACAAAAAAAAAAACAAAAAAAAAAAAAAAAACAAGAAAACAAAAAAAAAAGCTACAATTTAACAAACCAGTAACCCTCCCTAATTAAAAAATAAAAAGGAAGAGACGGTGAATGCAGTTCATTTTATCATTCCCTTCGCCAAAGGTCTTCAAGAACAGGCTGTGCGTTGGCCGAGATGCTGTAAAGAGGGTTCCTCTTTAGGTCCAGGTCAGTCAAACAATGCACAAGTACAGTATTAATTAATCCCCTAAATGCTAACCC
Source organism: Vombatus ursinus (assembly GCF_900497805.2). NCBI lineage: Eukaryota > Metazoa > Chordata > Mammalia > Diprotodontia > Vombatidae > Vombatus > Vombatus ursinus. Next base: position 14,612,175 of record NW_020954562.1, on the reverse strand, counting down.
TAATCCTAAATGCTCCTGGCTCTGTCCTAGGTGCTGGGCATACAAAGGCACAAATGAAACAGTCTTTTCTTCAGGGACTTTAAATTATATTGGGAAAAACAAGATATAATTTAAAGTTTGTGGCCTCTGAGGTCTGAAATACCATGAAAATGCTCCATGATATTAGCTATTCAGTGTTGCCTCCTTAAAATATGAATGATAGAAGGGTGCCGCTGCTGCTGTTTGTTCTGGCCCAGGATGCAGTGGGGGACCTTGGCCTTTTCAAGCTAAGCCAAACCAACAAAGTCCCAAAAGGTGACTGCACTGTCATTGTATGTATATACTTGCTTATATATTTTACACATAGGCTATTTCTTCTTAAGATTCCAAAGAACTCCCTAGAATCCCTGGAGAGGTTATTTTCATTTTTTAAACATGCCAGAACAGAAGCTGACTTCAGTGGGCAGGGGAATGGTGCAGCTGGTTATCATACTACATAAAGGTTCATATTTAATTTTCTTGACTACTCAAAACCAGATGAGTACAACCAACAGACAAACCAATAGTTCTCAAAGAAAAAAAAATCCAGTGAAATCCCAAAACTAGATAATCCCTAGCCCAGAGACAGGAATTTTTCTATGTCCCAGTCCTGCTGTCACCAAGGAACATCCTCAGGCAAATCCACTGTAACTCAGTGATTGGGATGATAACGCAGAATAAGGAAGTTGTAAGGAATAATGTAAGAATTATGTGCAAAGAGGAAATACTACTCTAAGCAAAAGTTTATGGGGAAGGAGGTTTCTCCAGTTTATTTAATAAATAATAGGAGTAGGGGTTCAGCTAGCTAGTACTAGTGGATAGAGCACTGGACCTGGAGTCAGAAAGACCTAACTGAGTTCAAATGCAGCCTTAGACACTCACTAGATGTATGACTTTGGGCAAGTCACCCGATGCCTCTGAACTTCAGTTTCCTTATCTGTAAAATGGGTGTAATAATAGCGCCTACTCCCTGAGGTTGTTTGGAGGATATCATGAGATAATAATGTAAAGCTTTTTGCAAACCTTAAAGCTCTATATAAATGATGGCTATATTATTAATGGAGAGATTACAATTTTAGTGATTTATGAGGAAATATCAGAACTCACCTATTGATTGTCTTAGTACCAGGGAGGAGAATATATAAAGTAATACAGCAGGTAGAAAGAATCAAGATCCTAAAAACCTGTTACAGGCTGGAGGAGAAATAGAGAGGAATGTTAACTCCAAACCTTGATACACTACCTTAAAGCCTCAAGTTCACTTTTTGGGGAGGTGGAAGACTGAGTCTTTAAGGTCAGTGAAATTCCCAGAGCTCTGTCAGAAAGAATTGTACACTCAGTGTTAGGAGTAAGAACAATTTACCTAATAGTCACTAAGATGGCATGATTGTTGTGTCACATGCTGGTTTGTAATACCTAGGACACCAGAACCATTTCTGCTTCTGGATATGGTCTCCACTGATCAGTGATATTTGAACAGAAGGCAAAAATAAGTTAAAAGACAGGAGAGAAAAGAGGGTCAGTCATTGCAGCATTTTTTTAGTGAATAGAAGAGAACAGAAGGTAGACCAGAAGGAAACACAAACAGAGCAGCTTTGAAAGTTACATGTTGAATTTATAAAATACTTTAAAAGAAAAGCAAGCTATGTACATAATAGCGATTCACAGTCCAATGTACAATTCCCCTTTTCTATTCCACTTCTCATAAGCAAATGCTCATTATATTTGGTGTTAAAAATATTTTTTAAAAAAGAGCTTTGTTATGTACTGACAGGAGAGGATAGGTTTAAAGCCAGTTAACCAGTTAGAGGACCTTGCACAAACTGTCCTGGATTTGGAGTCCAAGGATAGGGACTGGCTGGATTTGTGATTTCACTGATATAGGGAACTCCTGGGCGGAGGAAATTCCCTGAATGAGTGCAGGTCAGCACCTTCTCTGTAACTTAGAAGGACCAAGGTTCAAATCCTAGCTCTGCCACTTCCTTTGCTACATGTATGACCTTGGGCAAGTCACTTAACTTATCTGCCTATAATTATTCTCACCTATAAAATGACCATTTGGACTAGATGATTTCTATGGTCTTCTTAAGAAGCACATATGTTATTTAATCCTAGCTAGTAATTCCAATAATTCCTGGATATACCAAATCTGTGATCCATTTTTCTGAATCTCAATTTCCACTCGTGGTGGCACAGTGAATAGAGTGGCCAGGCCCAGAGTCAGAAAGCCTTAGTTCAAATCCAGCCTCAGACATTTACTGTGTGACCCTGGGCAAGTCCCTTAATCTTGTTTCTTTCAGTTTCCTGGTCTGTATAATAAGCTGGAAAAGGAAATGGCAAATCACTCCACTATTTTTGCCAAGAAAACCCCACATGAGTTCACAAAGAGTCAGACACAACTGAAAAATGACTGAATAACTGAAAATGGAGATAGCCTATCACAGTGTCTGGTCTGTATTAGGTGCTTAATAAATGTTAGTTGAATTTAATTGAATTTAATAGTTGTTCTACTTCAGTTGAACACAACTGAACAACAAAATTGTGAGGAGAGGACTTAATTACACATAAATGTGAGCCGTGATTAACATATATCATCATTGTTCTCTTTCCCTCAATCTCTATCTTGGCCCACTTGATTTACTTCTCTAAGCCTCAGTTGTTTCATCTGTAAAATGAGGGGTTTGGACAAGATGATCTCTTAAGGTACCTCCCATATCTAAAACTTCATATTCTCATTTTATGGGAAGAAAGAAAAATGTATACATTCTGAATTGATTCCTAACTAAATAGAATGAACTAAGGTTCATTCTTTTCTAGCTTCTTAAAATCATGCACATTCAGACCAGAGTCCTTCTAGCACCAGCACTTCAACATTTAAACACAGATGTGCCAGGTCAGCAGCCAAAAACCAGATCAGATAGCTTCTTCTTTTGTGGGGGAGGGAAAGAGGAAGAGGTGAATGAAGACAGGAAGACCATTGACAGAGAATCATGGAGGCAGTGTTAAAATGTTGCAGGGTGGGGCATGGGTACCCAAACTGGCCTCATTGTTTCTGACACACATCTTTAAGTCCCATCTCTGTGCCCCTGCATTGTTTATTACCTATGCTGAAGAGACTTATATGAACAGATGAAGAGTGGAGTGAGCAGAACACAGCAATAGCAATGTTGTATGATGATCAACTATGAATGTTTAGCTATTTTCAGCAACAGGATGATCCAAGACAATTCCTAAGCACTCATAATGAAAAATGCTAACCTATGCCAAATTGCTTACTATCGGTTGGGGGGAGTGATGGAAGGAGAGAATTTGAAAAACAAAATTTTTTAAAATGAATGTTTAAAAAATTATTCATCGTGTAATTTGGAGGAAAAATATGATTTTAAAAAATGTAATTTTCTCTAAAACTCATCTCAAGCACCAGCTTTTACCTTTCTGCCTCTCCTGATCCCTCCCATTGCTAGTGCATCCCCTATAATTGCCTTACATTTATTTTGTACAACCTATATTTATATATACTATTTACCCTGTAGGATACAGAGTGTCCCAAAAGTCTTAGTGCAAAACTGAATAAAGTCTTTTGGGACCGTCTGTATAAGCTCCTTGAGAGGAGGGATCGATTCATTTTTGTTGTTTTATTCTCTTACACCTGGCCTACAGCAGGTACTCAAGAAATGCCTGTTGCATGATTGATCTCATGAATGAGACTTGCTTGTCAGTGCCAGGCACTGTGCTAAGTGCTTTAGAAATACTCTTTGATCCTCACAACAACCCTGGGAAGTAGATACAATTATTATTCTCATTTTACTCTTGAGGAAACTGAGACAGGCAGGGATTAATTGCTTGCCCAGAGTCACACAACTATTAAGTGTTTGAGGTAGATTTGAACTCAGATCTTCCTGACTCCAGACCCAATGCTCCATCTGCCATGCCACCTAGCTGCTTTTAGGCAGGGAAAGGTCTATGGATGCTAAGGCACATCAGCCTGCCAAAATTTACAATCGTTATAGTCTATCTGATGAATGAAAAAAAGTGAGAACTGACCTGCATATAATTCATGAACTTGAGGCCCTTCACCCATATCCAGGATTAGAGCAATGATGATCTCTGTCCCAGTCAAAAGTATTGTGTTCTGGTCTAGGTACCATATTTTAACAAAGGCAAATACTGTTAAGCTGGAGACCATCCAGAGGAGGGTGAACAGCTTTGAGTTTATATCACATAAGGATCAGTTGAAGGAACTTTGGATGTTTAGCCTGGAAGAGAGAAAATTAGGGGAGAACAGGATAGCTGCCTCCAAATATTCAAAGGGCTATCTTGTGTAAGATCAGTTTTACTAATCCTACTTGACTCTGTGGCTCTTCATTTAGGTTTTGATAGCTTAGAATAAGTGTAAATAGCTATTGTTTTCCTGCTAGAAAACTTGAGGGTCTTCCCCTCCCAGTCTAATATTTTTGTGATGGTAAATTAGGCCATCTTTTATCTCAATTCTTATCTAGCCCTTAGTCATTGAATGGGTGTTGCCTCAGACAAACTGAAACCTGGGAAAGATCTTAATTTAGAAAGGTTGAGGTCACCCACTGTACCCTGAGCCATTGACATTTGTCTTGCTTTTAACTTGCCACTAGACTCCTATGACTCTGGAGGAGACAGTGAGGCTGATGACTTTGCACAGCTTTGCCTCATTTAAACCCAATTCATGCAAGTCAAGACATCACCCTCATAATGTCATTGGTCCTCTTCAAGAATGAAGGATGAACAACAACAACTTGACTCTAGAGCAAAACTGGGAGCAATGAGTGAAATGCAAATTTTAGATCTGATGTCAGGAAATTTAGGCAAATTTAGGTTGAATGTCAGAAAAAAAAACTTCTTAAAGATTATGGCTGTTGAACAGGCTGTCTCATGAGTTGTTAGGTTCCCCTCTTCCTGAAGGTCTTTGAGTTGGAGATTTTCTTCATGGATGGGCTGGGTTGGGGGGGTCTGAAGTCTTTCCCAACTCTAAGAGTCTGTGATTCAAAGGAGAACACAGGATAGGAAGAGGAAGGAAGCTACAGAGGGTAGGCATTGGTGGCTGGTGGTTAAATATAGCCACTCACCAACTCTCACTAGGCATATAAGTGGCTGGACCTGGAGTCAGGCAGATCTGGATTCAAATTCCACATCAAACAGCTACTTAGCTGTCTGACTTTGATCAAGTCAATTATCCTCTTTTAGCCTCAGTTTCCTCTTCTGTAAAATGGGGATAAAAGAATAGGACCTACCTCAGGGTTGTTTCAAGGATCAAAAGAGATAACATATTTAAAACTCTTTGCAACCTTAAAGAATTATGAGAATGCTAGCTATTATTCTTGGCCCACATCTAATCAGTTGCCAAAAGCCTTTATAACTTTTCCTCCATATTAGCCTCCTTATCTTCTCCTCTCATACTGCTAGCCACCTAGATTAAGACCTCGTGAGCTTGTCCTTGTGAGCTCTCACCTGGACCATTACAGAATCACAGAATTTTAGAGCTAAAAAAGGACCTCAGTGACCACTGAGTGCAACCCATACACAGAAGGAAGCCCCTCTGTAACATACTCTTCAGGCCCTGCTTGAAAACCTGCACAGAGAGGGAACCTTTCCTAACCCTTCTGAGGCAGATGCTGTTGGACTGCTCCACCTATAACCAGGTTCTTTCTGACAGTAAAACTAAATCTTCTACCCTTTCATTGTTCTTCGTTCTGTACTTCCTACTACTGTCTAACCCCTCTCCCCGAACTATAGCCCTTCAAATACTTAGGACTCTGGATCCAAAGCTGGAAAGAACTTTAAAGGTCATCTTGTCCAACCCCCTTATTTTACAGAAAAGATTCTAAGGCCTAGGGAGGTTAAGTGATTTGCCGAAGGTCACTATCTGAGGCAAGCTGCAAGCCCAAAGCCCCTCAATTCCAGAGCCAGTGATCTTTTCATGACATCATTCTGGACTATAATACCTCCCTCACCTCATCCCTCTCTCACTCAGAATGAGTATAGAAACCCAGCCTTTTAACATGCTTTTCTTAAACACCTACCCCTATAAAAGATCTCTAAATAATAAAGTCCTGGGATATGGTGAGATTCCCCAAGCAGAGGAGGTTCACTCATCACAACCGCTGCTCTCCATCTTCTCTGGCAATTCTTGAGAGGCAGGTAGCTACAGGCTAGATTCCAAAGCACACAGAGCTTGGCAAACAGAGGGAGAGCAATCCTACATGAAGCGAGCAAAAGAAACGCTTCAAGGACACCACTGGAGCCTGACTGGAATTGGCCAACACCAATAGCATGGAATCAACAGCAGTAAGCATCCTGAAGGCGAGTGCTGCTCTTACCAATAGTTTGGAAGCCAGAGAGGCAAGCATCCCAAAAGCCAGTGCTGGCTGACCTCACTGGCTGGTTGGGTGGTAGGGGTGGGATTGTGAGCAGAGGAGCACCCAGTGCTGGTAGGAGTCATCACAGGACACCAAAGGGCAGGGATAGACTTTTTACACATTTACTTTTTCAGAACCACTGAGATCTACAGAAAGAATTGAGAAGTAGCCTGGATAGAATGGCAAGAATAATATACCAGAAATAGGGAAACCTGTGTTTGCATCCCAGCTGGGCCACTTGACTTTAGGGGAGTCACTTCACTGGTTTCTTCACCTTTCAAAATGGAGGTCAATAGTCATTATCCTACCAACCTTTCAGGAATTTTATGTTGCATCAAATAGAGGTCATATATGCAAAAGTGTTTTGTGAATTATAAAGATGCTATACAAAAGCATGTGGTTTTTTATTATTTTTCTCTGGCCTTGTTGTTATTGTTGTTGTTGTTGTTGTTTAGTTATGTCTGACTCTTTGTGACCCCATTTGGGGTTTTCTTGGCAAAGACATTGGAGCAGTTTGCCATTTCCTTGTCCAGCTCATTTTACAGATGAGGAAATGGAGGCAAACAGGGTTAAGTGACTTGCCCAGGGTCACACAGCTGGTAAGTGTCTGGGGATAGTTTTGAACTCAGGTCTTCATAACTACAGACTCAGTGCTTATTCTATCCACTGTGCCACCTAGCTGCCCTTCTTTGGACTTAGTTTCTTTAATGACCATGTGGCATTTTATTTTTTATTTTATAATTAATAAAATTTTATTTTATCTTCCTCCTACCTCCTCCACACTTGCGGGGTGGGGAGAAGAAAAGAAAAACAAAACCTTTGTAATAAATATACATAGTCAAGCTAAGCAAATTCCTAAATTGGTTGTTTCCAAAAATGTATGTTTCATTCTCTATCTTGAGTCCATCACCTCTTTGTCATGAGGTAAGCAGTATGTATACTCATCGATCCTCTGGAATCATGATTTGACTATGTAGTCCAGAAACTAGCTTCCAACAAGAAGCCTGATTTCACTGAAAGGTGAGTGACATTGAAATAAGGCCTTACTTACATTGTTACCTGACCACAAATCTGTATGGTAGGTGCTATAGTATTGTTATCCCCATTTTACAGGTGAAGAAATTGAGGCTCAGGGAGATTAAATAACTTGGTCATAGTCCCATAGCAGGTAAAGATCAAGAGTAGGATTCAAATCTAGACACTATCCACTATTCTATGCCCTGCAGCCTTCCTGAATGGTAGAAATAGCTTCACCTACTGTCCTGGTGCTTCAGATGAACTGGAGAAGTCAGAAGTAAAAGGAGAACTTTCAGGGGCCTGGATGCTATGGACATTTCCAGGAATAGGATGAATGAAACATGTTTAAGGGCATTGGAGTATGACCTGAAAGCCAGATAGAAAATCGTCCAGAGGACTCAGCAGGGGTCAGGGTGTCCTCAGAACAGGGATGTAATCCAGGGCAGAGGCTACAGTCTATGGGGCTCTCACTTGTAGATTAGACCAGAAAGCAAGTTCTGGGAGGGATTGAAGAGGCTACCAGACCTGGAATTAGAGTTAACCCAAATCTACTTTGGACTAGAAACTTTGTTATATTTGTTTAGCATCCAGCCTAGACAGGGCTGAGTGGAATTGGTACCCTCTGAGCCTTTTCCATACAATACAGTTTGGCAAGCCATTGAAATGATTATGAGAAATCTGTCTCTAAAACAATCCACGTTGAGGGTTTTGAAATACATTTCCCTGATGCCCATTATCTTTATGTGACAGTCATTTCCCATCCACCTCCTCCAGGCTGAACTCTCCCTCATGACAAGGAAAAATAATTCAGCAAAAAACATCCCAAAGAGAAACCTCATTTTACAATGCATGCAATATTCTTTGAATTATTTCATAAAAGTCCTTCCAGATTTCCTTGTATGCCTCATACTTGTTGGTCTGAATTCATCATTGTATTCCATTATATTAAAGTACCATGACTTATTTAAGCAGCTGCTGCTGTTTCTTTCCTCCTCCTCCTCCTCCTCCTCCTCCTCCTCCTCCTCCTCCTTCTTCTCTTTCTCCTTCTTCTCCTTCGGTAAATTTGAAGAGTATGCAAGGGTCCTGAGAGCAAAAAATTAGTGAACCGTGGATTTAAACTGTTAGGAAGACTCCTGATGCACTCAATAAAGAAGAGCTCACTCTTTATCCAATATTTTTAACCTAAACCTAGAAACTTTTTCTGTGGAAAAAATGTTTAAGACTTTAATTGTGAACAAGTAACTGCTTTTCCAGACTTTGCAAGGAGTTTTAATTCTCAGGAAAGCTGGAGGAAAATTCAAAAGAAAGCCAAATCCAGTTCTACAGACATTTATTAATCACAGTGTTCAGAATATAGTGCTAGGTGCTAAGCAAGATGGAGTTTAAAGCTCGCCTTTGATATAAGTAGGGAACTTAGAAAGAAGGCTAGGCTTTTTGGGGAAAGCTACTGAGTCCTGGTGGTGTGGGACTGGATACATATACAACACAAAAATATCCGATCAGTCCATCAACAAACATTTATTATGTGCCTGCCATGTTCAAAGTGCTGAGGAGACAGAAACAAAAACATACAGTCCCTGCTCATTACATTCTTTGTCATGAGAGCTAGCCTGTGCAAAGGCATGGCAACTAGAGACATTCTCTTAGTGATCTCATCAGTTTCTCTGGGTTTCATTAACATCTCTATCCAGATGATTCCCAAATCTTTATATCTAGCCCTAATCTCTCTCTTTACCTTCAGTCCTACATCACCAGCTGCCCATGGGACATTTCCAGCTGGATATTCCAAAGGTATATCACACTCCACATGTTCAAAGCAGAACTCAATAACTTTTTGTCAAAAACATCCTTCCTCATTTCCCTATTTATAACAAAAGCCCCAATACTTTTCTAGTCACCTGAGTTGATCAATTGACATCATACTTGACTCTTCACTCTCCCTCACCCCACATTTACATTTAGTTGCCAGATCTTGTGTTTTCTACCTCCACTACACTCCACTCCAAATGTTCACATGGACAATTTGTGCCCGGCCCGTGGTAGAACATTCTGAGCTCATGTTGGTCTGATCAGCCGCAGTCAGACACACTGAAACTTGACTCTAGCATAATGATGTCATTTTGGTCCTCTTTGAGAACAAAAGACCAACCAACCAACACCTCTTGCATTCAGATCCTTCCTTCTATTCACTCAGCTGCTACTTTCATCCAGGTCCTCACCACCTCTCACCTGGACTATTAAAATAGCCTCTTAATTGGTCATACAGTTTCAATTCTCCTCTCTTTAATCTATTCCACTCAGCTGCCAAAGTGATATTACTTTTTTTTAATATTACTATTTTTTTCAATTAACAAACATTTATTTTTGGTCCCTTCCACCACTGCCTCTGCTCCCAATTTAACAACAAGAGAAAGTCCTCTGAACAGATATGTATATTAAGCAAATCACATTCCATTATGAGCCATATCCAAACATGTACGTCTCATTCTGCATCTTAACCTCATCACCCCTCTGTCGGGATGTATGTAGCATGCTTTAGCTTTGGTTGTCTGCAATCATAAGTGGTCACTGCATTGATCAGAGTTCTCAAGTCTTTCATAGTTATTTTTGAAAGTGAGATTCCTAAAGCAAAGATATTATCATGTCACTCCCCTTCTCAGAAAACTTCAATAACTCACTCTTGCTCTAGGATCAAACACAAATGCCTCTGTCTGGCATTTAAAGTCTACATTCCAGCCTGCTTTTCTAGGCTTATTGTGCATTCATCCCTTTCACACACTCAATGCTTCAGCCAGACTGGCCTATTGGGCTGTCTTCCATGTCCAAAATGCATTCCTTCCTTATTTCAACCTTTGAGAATCCCTAGCTTTCTTTAAAGCTCAGATCAGACATTGGCTCCTAGATGAGGCATTTCCTCATCTTCCAAAGCTGCTAGGGCCTCCCGCATTTGGAAATTACTACATATTTACTGTGTATATATTTTATGTAATAGAGGTTAACCAGGAGAACCTTTGATCAATTTGTAGAGTTACCCAATCAATGTGATAAAATTGCAGGACATGAGCTTGGAATTGGAAAAAGAGTTGGAATGGGCCATCTTTCATGGAGCTAGAAGACACAGAAATACTTCTTTTACTGGTCCATAATGACTAGGGCTGCCTCCCGATGGTTGGTTGACTGAAACCCAGTGGACAGATTCTTCAGAGGAACCACCTTCCCTGTGGTCCATAAGATTGAATTGTGGAACAATCACATTGACCTGTGGACCCTTTAGATATTTTCTTTCCCTTGTACTTCCCTTGTACTTCCAGCAATTTCTCTCTCTTTCCTCCCTTTTCCTTTCCCTTTCCCCCTTCCCCTCACCTCCAAGGGATATAGCAGTGGTAGATGTGTTTACAGTTATCCCTTCCACATTGTGACTTTCCCCACTGTGGTTTCAATATATTGAGGGTCAGCATAAAAAATTAAATGAGAATTTGGGGGGAGTTTTGCAGAAGCAGCTGCTGACATATGGAGACCAATAGACAACACAGAAAAAGATTAGAAACTCAGAAATACATAAAATATATGTATAGCATTGTGTAATAACATATTTTATCTGTTAATACCATAAATATACTCAAATTTTATAAGGTACTGAAAACACCCCATAAAAGAAAAAGAAAAAATTCAGACTTTTCTGGAGTAGAAGGGCCAAAAAATTTTACATGGATTTTCCAGATCACGGAGGCATCACACTCCTAAACCTTACAATGTGGAAGGAATAACTGTATATGCAGCCTGAGAGATGGGTTCCTGACCCTCCCAGTCCTGGGCTGCCTTCTCTGCCTCTGTTTCCTTTTCTGAGCCTATCCCAGAGACTAGCAATCCTAAGAATGAATGTTTCTAGCCTTGGGGATATACCATAAAGTTTGAGTCCTTAGAATTCTGAGAGTTCCTAAGTTCAAAAGTTAAGAACATCTTCAGAAGGTTTTTTTTAATAGTATGTTTCTCATTTGTTGTTGTTGTTCGTCCTTCAAGACAGTGACGTCTTGACTTGCAAGTGATTTAAGTGAGGCAGGGCTGTGCAAAGTCACCAGCCTCACTCTCTCCTCTAGCATCATTGGAGTTCAGGGGCAAGATATGGGTCAGGGCAGCTAGTGATGGCCCCTGATGCAGTGGGAGAACTTGACCTTTTTAAGCCAAAGTCTTTCCCAGGTCTCAGTTTGTCTGAGGCAACACCCATTCAGTAATTAAAGGCTAGGTAAGAATTGAGGCAAAAGATGGCCTGGTTTGCCTTCCTAAAAGAATAAGTCTGGGAGTCGATAATCCTCAGAGTTTCTGGCCAGAACAGAAACAATTGTTATTTACAATAATAATATGCTTCTCAAAGAAGGAGAAAAGGACAGCTAACAGAATCACCTTGTAGTGGGAGAGCTAAGAAGCAAAGCCACTAAAGGCTAGGAGATCTGGCCCTTGCCACCCTTCCATGAGCTGCTTAAGAGAGAAGGCCTAAGGTGAATGGGAAATTTTAGTTGTGTTAAGTATCTTTACCCCTTTGAGGGAAATCTAATGAATACAATGGGTTATTTGAATGTTTTATGCTTCCTGTATTTATTTATGTGACCCTAGGAGTCCTTTGAATCTTATGCCATTTCTGTGGTAGAGGAAACAAAGGCTGTACCATATTTGATAAACCTATTGTACACTGGGTACCTCTGAGGGAAAGGGATACTGTTACTTTGCAAAATATGGGAAAACTCTAAACACAAGCCACATATAAGCTTTTTTTTTTTAAAGAGATTTCCCTGGAGTTTTGCTTTAGAGTTGGGACAGAGACAGAGAAAGATCATGACTGCTTTGAGATCAGGCTCCTAGGATTGATGTCAGCCCATATAATCCCAGAGTCTCTTAAGGAGACACCAGGACTGCAGATGATATTTGTATTTACTTATATACAAGGTATCTTACAAGTCTTCTGTTTTAAACTATAATAGCTTTAGTAGCTTAAAACTGAACTACGACTTTTGAGACACTCTACATGTACATATTGTGTCTCCTGATAGATTGTAAATTCCTTGAAGGTAGGGACCATTTAGATTTTTTTGACTTTCTATCACAGGTGCCTACAACAATAATAATGATAATAGCTACCATTTGCATAAATATTTAAGTTTTGCAAAGTGCTATACATATGTTATATCATCTGATCCTTGGGACAATCCTGGGAGGTAGATGCTCCATTTTACAAAGGAGAAAACTGAGGCAGACAGAGGTTAAATGACCGCTCAAAGGCACACAGCTAGTAATATTCTAAAGTCATATTTCAGCTTGGGTCTTCCTGACTCCAAGTCCAGCACACCTATTTGCAGTAACTGTGTGATAAATAGTTGTTGACTGATTGATTGACAGATGCAGAAGAAATCACAGGAAAAAAATCAATAAAACAGGAACTGATAGGAGGTGAAGAAGATAGAATAATCAAATATAACATCAGATCTGAACATAGGAAGCAGCCCAAAATGATGGTGCAATGAATAGACATGATGAAGTCAAAGGGAAGGATTGGTTTTTGAAGAAAAATCAGTTTGGTTTTGAACATTGAATTTCATTCATTCAGCATTTATCACAGGCTTTTAGCTGGGTGCTGGAGATACCAATGATAATAATAATAATAATAACAATAATAATAATAATAAAAATAAAAGAAAGGAAAAAAGAAAAGAAAAAATAAATCTCTCTGCTCCCAGAGATCCCATCCTATTGGATGCTGATTTTGTAGCACAGCTGGAACATTTCAAATGGAAACGTGAGGTCAGTCAGTCCCCTGGAGAGTAGCAAGGGTTGCAGGAGCAGTTGGGGGAATCATCTCTCTAAAGTTAGCCATGAAAGCCATGGGATAGAATGGGACTGTCTAGAGACATGGTAGAGAAAAGTAAGACTGAAGACAGATTTTTTGGGAAATGTCAACCTTAAGGAATTGGGAAGAGGATTAGAAACCAAAAAATGACTCAGAAAAGGAGAGGTAAAAGCAGTAAGACAAGAATGCGGTATTTCTGGGGAGGAGGGGAAGGGGATGGAATAGCAATACCTAACTTTGAGGTAGTACTTTGGTTTGCAAAAGCACTTTATGAAAAATTAATTTTGTCCTCACAACTACCTTGGAAGTGCTATTACTATCACCATTTTATAGCTGATGAAGCTGAGGAAGAGGTTAAGTGATTTGCCCAGGGTCACACAGGTAGTGAGTATCTGAGGCAGGATTTTAACTCAAGACTTTTGATTCCAGGTCCAGCCCTCTATCCACTACTCTAGAAGGGAGTTGTCAACAGTCCCAAATACACTGTTTTTCCATCCCAAAAGTATCGAAAGCTGTGCCTTTATCATCCCAATCATGCCACCATTTTTTCAGGCATTTTTTTTTTAACTAAATGGCTTAGTTGGATTCATCATGCTATTTTAACAATAAAACCACTGATAATCGCCTAGGCATTACTGCTTCATAGAATTTGTAGCTGGAAGAGAACAAACATTTATTAAGTACCTACTATGTGCTAGGCACTGTGCTAAGCTTACACTTCACAAATGTTAGCTCATTTGATCCTCTCAACAACCCAGGGAGGTAGGTGCTATAATTATCCCCATTTTACAGTTGAGGAAAATGGCACAGGCAAAGGTTAAGTGACTTACCCAGGATCACACAGCTGATACATGTGTGAGGTCAAATTTGAGCTCAGGTCTTCCTAACTCCAAGCTTAGTGCTCTATCTACTATGCCACCTAGCTGTCTTTGGGTTTTAGTAGTCATAGTCCCGTCTCCTCATTTTATAGATGAGGAACTGAAAAAAGTACTGAAAAAGGTGAAATAATTTTCCATGGTCAGAGGTAAATGATAGAGCCAACCTCCAAACCCAGATCTTTGAACTCAAAATTCAGTGCTCTTTCTCTATACATGGATATAATACATGTGAAAGGATGCTCATGATATACAAAGACATATATCCCTCACTCTCAGGATGAAAATAAACTGTGTTTTCACAAATGCTATGCTTGTAATGCCTAAACCTAAAGCTTGTATTATGGTTCATGAAGCATTCTGGGTTACATTGACTATATACATGCACTCACACGTTTTCTGATTTTTTTTGGCTCCCTGAAGCAAATACTCAGCTTTTACCTCATTCCTTAGAGATATCAGATTTCAACTCACATTATTCTGCTCTTAGATGTATACCCAGTTCTCTATTAAAATTTGTGCTTTCTATTTGATACTTTTCTTCCCAGAGTTGTTTCTAGTATTTCTCTGGTTTATTTAGGTTTTTTTGTGTCAAATTATTTGTTTTATCAAATGGCATTTTCAAAAGCTGCACATTGAGACTCAACTGTATCCAGATGGCTTTATACAGGAGAGGACTAGCTAGTTTAACCAGAAACAACACTTTCTCCTAGTGATCAAGATGTAATTTTCCTTTTGATTACATCAATTCACCACCGAGCCATAGCACTGGATTCTGTGCTGCCTTTTTAAAAAAGTATTATGAATTATTGTTATTAAATAAAAACTATTATTATTAAAGGATTATTCTTTTTGAGCATTACTCCAGCTATAAGTCTAGCAAGACTTCTTTTTAATGGGGAGACAGACTGTATTACAACCCAACATTCCACTGCCCCTGATCCAAGACACGTATAATCATATTACAAAGTAAACTTATTCCAGATCTCAGTCACTGCACCACAGTGGTCTGAGGTCTAGGGAACACAGCTCTAGGATAGGGAAGGTTAAACTGGAGATTTGCTAAGACCTTCCTCTTGACTGGGCAATGAGGTTTTGTTGTTTTGCTAAGTTGTTATTGTTTATAGGATATCATTTATACATGAGAATAGACATGAAGGACATTGGGGCAGTCTCAAGATAAGGCCTTTTATTACTAACTATAATGCTACAGTATCAGTAGAATTTAGGGAATGGAACCAAGCAAGACTGGGGCTGGAGGTTGCGTATTATAGCAAAAAAAATAATAAATGGCCCTTGGTGAAGGATACTTAAGTTTCTATCCCTCTCACTGACTTGTAATAATGGGAGATGAGAGATTTGAAAGTAGTGTTTGCACTTCTGCATAAAACCCTCAAAGACCCTGCATTGGTCACAAGAATTCATGCAAAGGCCCATCTGTTTAATTCCAACTATATGACTGTGAGTGATGGACTATTATAGTTGTTAAAGAGTTAAAAACGAGTGTAAGGGTGGGAGTTGATTGAGTAAATATATCAAGTGATCCCGCTGAATTTAAAATAAGTGATAAAATGCCCTGATACATTAATCAAGTAAGAATATATCTGAATCAATCAATTATAGGCTTTAGACTAAGAATAAAAGAATCCTTGGTCAATTGGAATGATGTTGTACAAGGAAATATGTTTGAATTAGCTGAGAAGACTTGGTAGTACCCTGTGGGACCTGGATAAAATAAGGCAGTTAGTTTAGCACTCGAGATTTGACTAAGAGAAGAAATACCTTCCTAGCTAAACTTCAGAGAAGTATCCAATTGGAGGGAGGAGCAGAACTTCGGCTTAAAAGCAAAGTCTTAGCATCAGCTCTTCTGACCTTTTGAAGTTCGCAGGCTTGCAACCTAGTTTGGTCTATTTCTAATATTCCTTCACCTAAGGCAGGGCCATACGTTCATGGATTCATGTTGACCTGGGTGAAGAGAATAGGTCATTGAGGCTGGCTCTCCTGACCCAGAGGCTTACAGGAGCATTCTTCACTCCAGTGCAATCAGGCAGGAAGAAAAAGAGAGGTTCCTTTTGTATACCCAATTCTGGTTCATCAGTCAATCAAAAGTTTATTTCTTTCCTACATGATTAGCAGACCAGAAAAAGTCATAGAATACTTCCACATGCTCTGATATGGAGAGCAGGGCCCTCCATTATCAGTCATCAGGTACTTCTGGAAAGTGAGCTCATCAAACTCACATGCTCCCAGAATGGAGCCCTCACTGACTGTTTCCCACCCTCACCCCACCCCACTTTACAGGAGCATCACTCAGAGGGCAGTGATGAAGTGTGTGGTAGGTGTGAGTAGGCTACCTTGCATTACAGACAAACAACTATGCAGAATTAGAGGAAAGTTTGTCATTAAGGAATACATGATTGAAAAACCTGTCTGGTCATATAGCAAAATGAGTGATAGCTAACAGACAGCCCATGTGTTCCTCTCAATATGAAGAGATGGTAAGGAAGGCTCGAGGTACATAGAGTGTATGATCTGTGGGGAACCGATGGTAGGGGATGGAGCAGAGGCTCCCAGGCTCCCAGGTATGGATGGGTTGCTATCTACATCACCAGAGGGAATATTCACATTGATGACATCACAAAATATGCTCTCATTTCCAACGTCTGTCTACTTGGGTTCATTCTTTATTCCACTTCACTTGTTTTCCCTAAGTCGATAATGATAATAATAATATTCACAACCGACATTTTTATAGCACTGTGGATTTCCAAAGCACTTTCCATACATGATCTCATTTGAGCGACAGACACAAGGTAAATACAAGAGGTAGTATTATCCCCCTGTTACAGAGGAGGAAATCGATTTGGCTCAGGATCATACCTATTAAGTGTCAGAGGCAGGATTTGAACTTAGATTTTCATGACTCTTAGGTTCAGCCCTCCATCCATTATGTCCCACCGAAAAACATGTGCCACTGCCCTCCCCTCACCCCCACCCACAAAATGGCTTTATATTAGTGACCTATAAGGAACAGAGAGCAGAGGATAAGAGAGAGCAAATGTTATTAGCTGGCCTTAGAGTTTCCTGGTCAGGGCCCAGAGAGAGGACTTGCTTCCCACTAGAAATCACCTTGGCCTTTGTTGCCTAAAGGCACTTGAAGACTTCTTGGTTGCTGGGGTGACATAGCTTATATTACTGTTGTTTCAATTGACATAACCCCACCCTATTCCTCCCTTTATTCATTTGAGTGAATGGCAGATCATCCACTTTTTTTGGTCCCTGCTCTCCACTGGCCACCCAGGAATGACTACACATATTTGCTTATACTGCATGATTAAAGAGGCAAATGCCAGAAGGCAGTATTCCCAGAATAAATCCACATGTTTTACAGGAGAGAATTCGGTGTGTTGTCTAACCTACTTTATGACTTGCGAAGCAGCATGAGGGCTGTGTCACCTGAGAAGTCAGTGGCTTGGCCTGGGGTGACCCACTCACATTTCATTTGTTTTGTACAAAAAAAAAAAGTGAGTTTACCTATCTGCTTGCTCTCTGGATTGCACAATTAGAAAAAACCATTTAAAGTCATTTAGAA
This sequence comes from Vombatus ursinus, assembly GCF_900497805.2. NCBI lineage: Eukaryota > Metazoa > Chordata > Mammalia > Diprotodontia > Vombatidae > Vombatus > Vombatus ursinus. The sequence goes on along the minus strand of NW_020954562.1, from coordinate 14,594,445 downwards.
AGCTTTTTGGTGTGGTGGAGAGAACCCTGGTTAAAGTGTCTGAGATCTGGATCCTAGGCCCACCAAGATGATTTCTAAAGACCCTCCTGGCTCTTCTTGGCATATTTCTTTTCTTCATTTTAGTTGAGTATAACCTGAAGGAAGAGCAAAATGTGTACTTCAACAAGGCTGTGTTCAGTCATGGTAATTTAAAATTCTTGGGTGTGGAGAAAATAGTAGGATCATAGTACATTATTCTATTAAAATGATTCCTTCCCAATGAATTAAAAGTGTAACTCAAAACTGATGTTTGTAACAGTCTATAATAGTTCAAATCCAGTGTATCCAGGAAAAGAGAAACATTTAGTATCATAGGATGTTATAACCCACCCAGTACAAAAACAGTCTCATTTTATATATGTGGAAATCAAGGTCCAAGATCATCCAGTCAGTACTCAGAAGACCCTGGGTTCCAAAGCCTGATCATTTCCAAATTCAGCATGCTTCCCACTGTGTCACTCTAGAAGGTTATTTTATTTTTAAAGGGGGTAGGGGTGGAGGAAGAGAATAACTGAAAATTTAAATGGGAACAAATAATCTAAGACAATTCAGGTAGAAGCATTTATATCACTTTAAGGTTTGCAAAATGCTTTATAAATATTGTCTAATTTAATTCTCACAACAATCCTGAGAGGTAGATGCTACTATTCCATTTTACAAATGAGGAAACTGAAACAAGCAGAGGTTATGTAACTTGCCCAGGGTCAACAATTAGTAAGTATCCAAGGTTTCCAATTCTTTACTACCACAAAAAGAGCTGCTAGAAATATTTTTGTACATACGGGTCCTTTTGCTTTTTCTTTGATTTCTTTTCGGCCGAGCCAAGATGGTGGAGGGAAAGCAGTGACTTGCTAG
>NW_020954562.1:14505504-14593405 GCF_900497805.2 Vombatus ursinus | reverse complement strand
CGGTGAGAGAAGAAGCTAGATCTCAGCCACCCCAAGGGCAGCAGCTGGCTTCTGAGCTTCCCTCCCACAGACTGAGGGGGAATCGAGTGACTGATCAGAGGGGGATTCCAAGGATCTCTTGGCCAGGGCTGAGGCAGGAATCTCTTGCTCTGCCCGTGCTTGGATCTGGGTCACAGTTCTGAGGAGGGGTCCTGGGGCAAGGAGGAACGCTGGGGCTGGCGTGGTGGAGCTTGTTGTGGCAGTGGAGAGGAAACACCTCGCCCCTTATCATAGCACCTTGGAAGAACTGACACTTTTCAGGTCCCTAGAAGTATCTCTGAAAACAGTTGTACAAACCCCCAAAGCTTGGGACAGTACATATTCTCCACATTGGAAACAGACTCTTACCTTAACAAAGAGTTTAAAACTCAAGTAATTGGTTGGGATCATGAGCAAGCAGTGCAAAAAGAGTCAGACTATATTATCTTACTTTGGTAACAAAGAAGATCAAAACATACAATCAGAAGAAGACAACAAAGCCAAAGCTCCTACATCCCAAGCCTCCAAGAAAAATATGAATCAGTCCCAAGCCTTGGAAGAGCTCAAAAGGGATTTTGAGAAGCAAGTAAGAGAAATAGAGGAAAAACTGGGAAGAGAAATGAGAGTGATGCAAGAAAATCATGAAAAGCAAGTTAACAGCTTGCTAAAGGAGACCTGAAAAAATACTGAAGAAAATAAACCTTAAAAAATAGCGTAACCCAAATGGCAAAAGAGGTCCAAAAAGCCAACGAAGAAAAGAATGCCCTAAAGAGCAAAATTGGACAAATGGAAAAGGAAGTCCAAAAGACTACTGAAGAAAATACTTCCTTAAAAATTAGAATACAGCAATTGGAAGCTAGTGACTTTATGAGAAATCAAGACACTGTAAAACAAATCTAAAAGAATGAAAAATTAGAAAACAACATGAAATATCTCATTGGAAAAACAACTGACCTGGAAAATAGATCCAGGAGAGAGAATTTTAAAAATTATTGGGCTATCTGAAAGCCATGATCAAAAAAAGAGCCTGGACATCATCTTTCAAGAAATTATCCAGGAATACTGCCCTGATATTTTAGAACCAGAGGGCAAAATAGAAATTGAAAGAATCCACTGATCTCCTCCTGAAAGAGATCCCCAAAGGAAAACTCCTAGGAATATTGTAGCCAAATTCCAGAGTTCTCAGGTCAAGGAGAAAATATTACAAGCAGCCAGAAAGAAACAATTCAAGTTGATTTCTTTTCCATATAGATGTAATAGTGGTTGTTGTTGTTTGTCCTTCATTTTCAAAGAGGACCAATGACATCATAGGGTGATATCTTCACTTGCATGTGAATTGGATTTAAGTGAGCTGCACAAAGTTATCAACTTTACTCTCTCTTCCAGAGTCATGGAAGTCAAGTGGCAAGACAAAAGTCAAGTTGACTGGTGATGACCTAAGATGCAGTGGATGTGTTTAATGTCTTACCAAGTTCTAAGCACTCCACAGCACCTCTTTAGACACCTTCTTGGCCATTGGAACAAATTGTTCTCATCCACCCATTCTGCTGAGGAAGGTCTTCACATGCTTGAGGTAGACACCCCCCTAATTCACTGATGCATTTGAGGCCTGTCAGTTACCCTCAATCTGGTTTAGCGTATTTGCCTAGATGATTTTACTGAGGTGTGACCACTGCTCATGCTACAGCTTCTTGGAGCCACAGGTGAGAGTTGAGTGAAGATGGACACCAAAGGTAGATAAGCAGCCCTGAGCAGCTCAGCAATCCCTCACACCAGAGGTGCTAGTCCTCCCTGAACACCCTATAGACCCTTCGAGTAGTGGTATTGCTGGGTCAGAGGGAAGACACAGTTTTATAGACTTTGGACAAGTTCCAAATTGTTTTCCAGAATGGTTGAGCCAGTTCACTACTCCACCAAACATGCATTAAGGTACCTATTTTTCTACACCCCCTCTAGCATCTGTCATTTTCATTTTCTGTCATATTAGCCAATCTGATAAGTACAAGGTGGTACCTCAGAGTTGTTCAATCTCTAATTATTAGTGATTTAGTCATTTTTGTGACTTGATTTCTTCTCCTGAAAACTGCCTATTCATATCCTTTGATCATTTATCAATTGGGGAATGGCTCTCATTTTTATAAATTTGAGAAACAAGACTTTTATTGGAAAAACTTGCTGTAAATACCTTTCCCAGTTTCCTGCTTTTCTTCTAATTTTGTCTGCATTGGTCTTTTTTGTGCAAAACCTTTTTAATTTAATGTAATAAAAATTATCCATTTTGCCTTTTATAATCTTCTCTATCTTTTCTTGTTTGGTCATAAGAAGTTCAATAATTCTTAAGTGTTCTCTCCTTGACCTCTTTATCAGATTAGTCTTTTAAAAAAAATTAGATGACTTTCATCTTATTCTATTTTTTCAATCTTTTAATTTTGTTTTCCTAATCTTTCTCATCTAATGGGGTCATTGATTTCTGTTTGGTCTATTTAAATCTTTTAGGGAATACTTTACATGAGTACCATTTTCTGTTCTAAGCTACTTAGTCTCCTTCCAAGTCTTTCCTTTAGAGATTTTATTTCTTTTTTATCTTGATTCATTAATCTTTGAGGAAAATCCATTTTTTTCTTTTGAGTCTGCTTGTAGTCATTGTGGAATTACTTCTTATAAGTTGGATTTTTTGGGTGTCTCTCAATCTATAATTCTTTGTAGTGTCTTCTGTTTATTCATATCTTTAGCCTGAGGTCCTGAATCAGGGTTTCATGCCATGCACTTTTGGGTGGAGTAGTTTACCTTACTTGGGTTCTACTTCCCAGGCTGTGTCTGTGCTAAGAGTTCTGGCAGGTTTTAGACACTCTCCCCACCCCTACGCCCCTTTTAAGCCTCTTCAAGACTCAGAATGCTAAATCTTCTGGACACTGCATGACCCTGGGCCTGGGTTGTACCTCCTTGACTACTGCTGCACATGGCTAGGTTGCTGCTACTCATAGTTACTTCCAAGCTTCAAGGTGGGGTTTCAAACAACCTTAGGACTTTCTCATGGGAGCCTTCTGATCTTGTTGCCTCCCACTATGGAGCCTTGCAACATAAAGGTATCTCCAGCAGTCCTGGTCTCTCTAGGAGCCTTTCATCTTTTTTTGCCTGAACTAGTGCTGGCTTTCCCGGTGAGCCTTTTCCCCTGTGGTTCACAGGCTTCTCACTGACTTTTCATGCAGCTTTGGAATGGATGAAGTCACTCATGATAGTTTCTTATTGGATTTCTTAATTATTATTCAGTCCCATGCTATTTTTAGGCTTTTGCTGAAGTAGATATGTGTGGGACCTAGGCTGCCTCCTTCCATTTAGTTTGCATTATTAGCCAAAACTGATATTCCTTCCATTGCTATGGAGTTAGGAAAGACCAGAGTTTGAATCCCATCCCCAACACTTGCTAGTTCTTTGATCACAGGTAAGGCTTCCATTTTCTCAGCATTAAAAAGGATTTAATGATGTCTGTAATGCCTACCCCTGAGATGTTGTGAGGATCAAATGAATATACAAATATGATTCCTTTGTATACTTTAAGTATTATATAAATGTCAGCTATGATTATTATTTTTTTTTCCAGAACCTAATACTGTTGTCAGCTTTAATAACACTCCTCAAAGAGTCTGTTCCTAAGAGCTATCACATTCCCAGTTGCCATGTCCTAGGATACTCTATTGTTTTTGTTGCACAACTCACTGGCTATCTGTCAGCATTTCCAATGTACAAACAAGATATATTCAGGATAAGTTTGGGGGTAATCTCAGATGGAAGGCACTAAGATTAAGAAGGACCAAAAGAGACAGAGCCAAGATAGAAAAGTAAAGGCAGGGACTCGCCTGAACTCCCCCCACCCCCAACGCCTCCAAAAGCTTTTAAACAATGACTCTAAACAAATTCTAGAGCAGCAGAACCCACAAAAACAAGACAAAAACAAAACAGAATGAAACAATTTTCCAGGCCAAGACAACTTGGAAGGTCGGCAGGAGAAGTCTGATGTGCCAGGGTGAGGGAGGAGCACATTGCAGTGCAGGTTGCACCGGCATAGCTCCAGGTCCGGCAAACCAGGAGCAGCTGCTTTCAGACCTCTCAATCCACAGACCAGATGGTAAGGAGTCAAACAACTGGTCAGAAGGAGAGTACAGAGCTCTCTTTGCATACACTAAGGCAGGAGTCTGTTGCTTTGTCCATACTCCGATCCAGGTTGCAGTCCCAGGCAGCAGTCCTGGGGTGAGGAGGAACACTAACCCACCAGAACTTGCAGTTGCAGTGGAGCAGGGACCCTTCTCACAGTTCCAGGGCAGAAAAGAGTGCTTATGGTCACTCTCAGACCTGAACACAGGCCAGGAGAGTAGCAAATACCTCTCCTTAGATCATACCACCTTGGAAGAACTGAAAACTTATAGATCCTTAGAAGTATTCCAGAAAACACCTACACAAAACCCCTGAAGGTTGGGACAGTACGTCCTCCACCCTGGAAGCAGAGCCCTACTTTAATAAAGAGCTAAAAGTCAAGTAAGAGGCTGGGAAAAATGAGCAAACAACAGAAAAAATTCTGACCATAGAAAGTTACTATGGTGACAAGGAAGATCAAAACACACACGCAGAAGACAGCAAAGTCAAAGCTCTAACATCTAAAGCCTCTAAGAAAAATGTGCATCAGTCTCAGGCCATGGAAAAGCTCAAAAAGGATTTTGAAAATCAAGTAATAGAGATAGAGGAAAAATCGGGAAAAGAAATGAGAGTGATGCAAGAAAATCATGAAAAATGAGTTAACAGCTTGGTAAAGGAGACACAAAAATACTGAAGAAAATAACACCTTAAAAAACAGACTAGGCCAAATGGTAAAAGAGGTCCAAAAAACCAATGAAGAAAAAAATGCCTTAAAAAGCAGAACTGACCAAATGGAAAAGGAGGCCAAAAGCTCACTGAAGAAAATAATTCCTTAAAAATTAGAATGGAGCAAATGGAAGCTAATGACTTTATGAGAAATCAAGAAACAATTAAACAAAACCAAAAGAATGAAAAAATAAAAGACAATGTGAAATATCTCACTGGAAAAACAATTGCCCTGGAAAATAAATCCAGAACAGATAATGTAGAATTATTGACTACCTAAAAGTTATGATCAAAAAAAGAGCCTAGAATTATCATGGAAAATTGCCCTGATATTCTAGAACCAGAGGGTAAAATAAAAATCGAAAAAATCTACTTGAAAGAGATCCCAAGAAGAAAACTCCCAGGAATATTATAGCCAAATTTCACAGTTCCCAGGTCAAGGAGAAAATATTGCAAGCAACCAGAAAGAAACAATTCAAATATCATTGAGCCACAGTCAGGCTAACACAAGATTTAATAGCTTCTACATTAAAGGATCAAATGGCTTGGAATATGATATTCTGTAGAGCAAAAGAGCTAGGATTAAAACCAAGAATCACTTACCCAGCAAAATTGAGTATAATCTTTCAGGGGAAAAGAATGGATATTCTATGGAGTACTAGACTTTCAAGTATTCTTGATGAAAAGACCAGAGCTGAATAGAAAATTTGATTTTCGAATACAAGACCCTAGAGAGGCATAAAGAGGTAAGCATGAAAGGAAAATCATAAGGGACTTAATAAGGTTAAATTGTTTACATTCCTACATGGGAAGATGATACTGGTAACTAATAAGAGCTTCCTTATTATTAGGGCAGTTAGAAGGAGTATATATAGACAGAGGGCAACTATGAAGAGATGATATCTAAAGAGATGATATCTTCAAGAATATGAAGAGATGATATCTAAAAAAGTAAAATTAAGAGGTGAGAAAGAGGAATGTACTGGGAGAAAGGGAAAGGGATAGATAGAATGTGGTAAATTGTCTCACATAAAAGAGGCAAGAAAGGGGCAGCTAGGTGGTGCAGTGGATAGAGCTCTGGTCTTGGAGTCAGGAGGATGTGAGTTCAAATCCTGCCTCAGACACTTGACACTTACTAACTATGTGACCCTGGGCAAGTCACTTAACCACAAGTGTCTCACCAAAAAAGAAAAAAAAAGAGACAAGAAAAAGCTTTTATAATGGAGGGGAAGAGGGGGGAGGGGATGGGGAGTGAGTGAACCTTACTCTTATCGGAATTGGCTCAAAGAGGGAATAACATACACACTAAATTGGGTACAGTAATCTATCTCACCCTACAAAAAGTAGGAGGGAAATGGGAGAAGGGAGGGGGGGGCAAAAGAAGGGAGGGCAGATGGGGGGAGAGGGAAGTCAGAAGCAAATTACTTTTGAGGAAGGACAGGGTGAATGGAGAGAGAGAATAGAATAAACAGGGGAGGAAAATAGGGAGATACAATTAGCAATAGTAACTGTGAAAAAAAATTTGAAGCAAGTTTCTCCATTAAAGGTCTCGTTTCTCTAACATATAGAGAACTGAGTCAAATTTATAAAAAATAAGAGCCATTCTCCAATTGATAAATGGCCAAAAGATATGAATAGTTTTCAGATGAAGTAATCAAAGCTATCTATAGCCATATGAAAAAATGCTCTAGCTGACCATTGATTGGAGAAATGCAAATTAAAACAATTCTTGGGTACTACCTCATCCCTATTAGATTGACTAATAGGACAAAAAAGGAAAATGACATATATTGGAGGGGACATTGGAAAAATGAGACGTTAGTGCACTGTTGGTGGAGTTGTGAACTGATTCAAGCATTCTGTAGAGCAATTTGGAACTGTGCCCAAAGGACTATAAAACCATGCACACCCTTTGACCTAGCAATACCATTTGTAGGCCTATATCCAGAAGAGATAAAAAGAAAAAAAGAAAAGGACCTATATGTACAAAAATATTGATAGCAGCTCTTTTCTGGTGGCAAAGAATTGGAAATTGAGGGGATGCCAATCAGTTGAGGAATGGCTGAACAAATTGTGATAGATGATTATGATGGAACATTTATTGTGCTATAAGAAATGATAAACAGGATGCTTTCAGAAAAACCTGAAAAGATTTACATGAACTGATACAAAGTGAAATGTGCCATGTACAAAGTACCAGCAGTATTGTGCAATGATCAGCTGTGAATGACTTAGCTATTCTCAGTAATACAGTGATCTAAGACAACTCTGAAGGATTTATGAGGAAAAATGCTATCCATCCCCAGAAAAAGAACTGTTGGTGTGTGAATACAGATTGAAACATACTTTTTTAAACTTACTTACTTTATTTTTCTTGAAGTTTTGGTTTTTTTCTTCTTGGTTTATGTTTTCTTTCACAATATGACTATTATGGAAATGTTTTACATGACTCCACATGTATAACCTATATTGAGTTGTTTGCCTTCTCAGTGGGAGGGGGGGGGGGAAGGAAGGAAGGGAGAGAATTTGGAACTCAAAGTTTTAAAAATGAATGTTTAAAAGTGTTTTTACATGTAACTGGGGAAACCTAAAGTAGTAAATAAAAGAAAAAAATAAGAACTGAGAAAAGCTTCTTATGGAAGGTAGGACCTTAGCTGAGACTTAAAGAAGTCAGGCAAGCTAGAAGGTAAAGATGAGGAGGAAAAATATTACAGGTATAGGGAACAGCCAGGGAAAGCACTTGGTATTAGGAGATGCAGTATGGTTGTTCAAGAAACACCAAGGAAGCCAATGTCATTGGAGGCCAGTGTTATTTGATTACAAAGTATAGGGAGAGGACAGTCACATAGCCATTGCTTGAATACTTTCAGCAATGGGTAGCTTATTCCTTTAAAAAATGATTGTATTGAATCTGTTTGTTTTTGACATTCACTTTTTTGCATTCATGCATATGTGCATACACACGTACAAACACACACACTTACCTCTCTCTTGTGACAGAAAAATAACAGAGTGAAACCAACTCCAACAGAGACCAAGACCACATGTGACAGCATAGGCTTTACCTACTGAGAAGAAATGAGGGTTTTATCACCTGTCCCTTGGTAGTACATTACTTTTAAAACATCATAGCCCATTTTGGACAATTCTAATTGTTAGAAAATCTCTTCCTGATAGTGACCTGACATTTCCCCCCCATAAGTTTTACATAGTTTATTCTAGCTTTTACCCTCAGTGACACAGAACAAGTTAATTCAACTTCCTTATGAACAAACAGAACCATTCAGAAAGAAACTAGGACTTCAGCTCCAAAGGGCATCCTTCATACTTAAAAGATAAATAAGAGAAATATAAGAAAAACATGAGAATAGTGGGCATCTTTGTAACCGTGATTAATGCCAGATTTTTTTTCACCTTTGTTCTGCTAGCTAAGTGGAAACATAGCAAAACATCTGTTGGTCTTGTTGTGATGGGTTGGATTTTATACCTTGACATTTAGAAAGGCACCAGATACAGACATATTATTATGAATATTTCTTTTTTGGTGTTCTGTGGGTGACATTTTTCTCTATCCATTCTGAACCACATCTTGCCACCAATGCTTCCATGTGAGGTCTGGATTTAAATGATGCATTTTTTGCTCCAAACTTCAGAGCAGAATCAAGACAACCATGAGCCTTCCAACACGGCACATCAGAAAGAATGCCAAACTGAGAGTTGGAGGAGCTGAATTCAAATCCCTTGATCTTTCTGGACCTTATTTTTCCCATCTATAAAATGAGAGAGTTCTGCTGGATGACCTTTCAAGCTCCTTGTCTAAACTTATAATACTGTGATCCATCATAACATAACCTCAGTGGAAAGACCTATATTTAAAAAAATATATATTTCAGAAAGAAGTTTCCATTTTTAACATTCCCACAATCCTGAAGGACATTCTTCCAGTCTATCTTTAAGATATAAATGATGTTCTCTATATTCTGGTCTTATGTCCAGGTCTAGGTGCAGAAAATAAGAGTATTTTGCTAATAGACCAGATGATCTATCTGACTGGACTTGACTGAATAGAGACAGTAGGTTGCTTTTAGAAGGTTGCCAAAAAAGAAAGAAGAAAAAGAAAGAAAAGAAGGCTATTGAAGTATTTTTTGAAAAAATGCACATAAGAGAACAGAAGTCATTCCAGGAAGAAATGCAAACAGTACAGCTTTGAAAGTTACAAAAATTTACATGATAACTTTATTATATATTTGAAAGGAATAGCAAGTTGTACATAATAGAATGGCAGTTTCATGTGCAATCATATTTTTTATTATAGTATGTTATAGAAATGCTTGTTTTATTCCATAAATTAAAAATAAAAGAAAAAAAGAAAGTTATCTGTTGAATTTATTATATTTACAAGGAAAAGACAGTTGTACCTAATATTTGCAATTTCTGTTTCTGGAGTACTTTCTGCATGGACATGCTTATTTTATCTGGTATTTGTTAAGTTCAAAATAAAAAATATTTTTTTATTTTTTTAGGCAATTGGGGTTAAGTGACTTGCCCAAGGTCACACAGCTAGTAAGTGTCAAGTGTTTGGTCTGAGGATGGATTTGAACTCAGGTCCTCCTGACTTCAGGGCCAGTGCTCTATCTACTGCACCATCTAGCTGCCCCCTAAAATATTTTTTTAAAAACCCAAAATAGTGAAATGTTTATTTTTAACTCAATAGAAGTAATTAAGCAAAAACTCATCCATTCTCAAATAGGGTGTATGCACATCTGGGCTTTCCTATATGGCTATGTCTTCAGGATCTATTGAAAGAAGATGGTATTCTTAGCTAACTCTAAGAGAAAGTTTGCCTTACCATGAACCAGTCAATTACCACTGAAAAAATGTTGGCAGTCCTATACTTCAACGTCCTCCAAACTTTTTTGATCACAGCATCACTCTCAGCACAAATACCTACAATATATGTGGACTTATTTATAAATTTAATAAATATACTACTATACTAATAATTATGTGCATTATAAAACTTACATTAAAATGGATATTTTAAAATGCATGAGATAAAGATATATTTGGTGCTAGAGTCAATAGGGAGCCACTGACTTATTGAGTAGGGGAGTGACATGGTCAGATCTGAACTTTAGGAAAATAACTTTAGCAGCTGTATGGAGAATAGGTTGGATAGGGAAGAGATGAGGTAGAGAGAAGTAGGAGGCCATTGCAATAGTCTAGATAAGAGGTGAAGAGACTCTGACCTAAAGTGGTAGCTCTGTGAATACAGAGAAGGGACAGATGTGAGAGAATGTGTGGTGGGAGAAAGAATAAAATTTGGCAAATGATCAGATATGTAAGGGGAGGGAAAGAGAGAAGCAGAATTGTGAGGGATTGTCTGATGTTGGCTACGTGCCATGTGGGGGTTGTGGCAAGATGGGGCAGGGACAGGATATTAGGAAGTAACCGGAGCTTGTGCTCCCGAGGCAGGGGGCTGTGCCACGTGGGAGTGGGACGGCAGAGAACTAGCTTCCTTTGTCACATCCTCTCCCTTGGTGCAGTGCTAACCCCAGACATCCCCTTCCTGTATCTGATCCTACAACCAATCACTAGTAGGCGGGCTGAGGAGGAGGGGCTAGGAAGGTATATAAGGGGGGCTAGGGATCAGAGCGCTTGCTTGCTCCTGCTCTTGCTTTCCTGCTTGGCCTTGCTGTGATGGTCTCTGAATAAAGTTCGAGTGCTTGCACCTCCTGATTGGCTCATCTCTATGTTTATCCGGGTGGGCTCCGAAGACTGGTAGGCGTGACCCTGGCAGCCTGCTCCTGTTAGGAGGAGAGTGCACGGCGCGGCTGGCACAAGTGGCGCCCAACGTGGGGCGTAGGGGAATAGACTAGGGGCCCTGCTGATCAGCTGGCCTGGTCGCGGGAAGGGAGACGAGACCCCATAGCCTACAGGGTGAGGGAAGGAAGATGGGACAGATGTTTGTTAAGGTCCCAGTTCGGGAGGTGCTAGGGAAAGAAGTATATAAAATAGTGAAAAAGGCAGGGGTAGAGATAGATCTGAAAACTGCAAGGGCATTCGTAGATACAATCCAGCAATGCTGCCCCTGGATACAGTATAATGGCCTTGACCTAACTAGATGGGAAACAGTTGGTAATCAAATGGCCTCTTACGAGGGAACAGATCCCGGGACCATCCTGGAAAGACACCATCTGATTTACCAAGTGATTCGCACTCTAAGAGGTGCGAGTCGCAATCCCTTGCGAGTTGAGATTGCAGCTCAAACAGAAAGGCCGAAGGGGAAGGAATGTTACAGAACTACCCAGGCTAGCCGCACTGTTGAGATGGCCGAAGCGGAAATCAGTGGTGAGGAAGAATCAGGGAGTGAGGCAGAGGACACCGGAAGCAGGAAAGGGGAGAATAAGCAGGGAAAAAGAAAGGAAGAGCGTAGCAAGGAAAGCTCCACCTATCACGCGGAGGGGTGGCCCCCTCCCCCAGACTTCCCTTTGGAGGAGAACATTCCGTCCACTCCTCCAGCTCCCTCTTATGGGGCCATGGAGGACACCCCAACCAGTCTAGGACAAATGCTCCAGAAGGCAGTGGCAGACAGAGACATGGACGCCAAGGCATGGCTAGATACCTGCCCGGTGTTTGAATCTGACGGAGGGAGGACCTGGGCCCCTCTAGAATGGAAGAAATTTAAGGAGTTAAAAGAGGCAGTAAGTACTTATGGAATTGAATCCCCCTATGTTAGGGAATTGATGGTCCTCCTGGCCGATAGTCAGGTATTGACCCCGAATGACTGGAAAACCATTGCTAAGGTATGCCTTAAGCCAGGAGAAACCCTGCAATGGATGACTCTGTTTGCAGATATCGCAAAGAACTTTGTTAGAGATATGCAGAGTCGCACTCCCCAAGATGACTTTCATAAGATAGTGGGGGCAGGGAAATATGAGAAAAATGAAGATCAGATGCGATATGACGCGACAGTGTATGCAGCTGTCTCCCAACGGGCTTTTAGTAGGATTCAGGCTTTGGGGAAACAAGGGCCCTCCATGACCCAGATTAAACAAGGTCCTGATGAACCCTTCCCGGATTTCTTGGCCCGCCTACAGGCGGCTGTTGAGAGATCCGTGGGCAGGGGAGAAGCTGCTGGCCTCCTTATACAGAGGCTGGCACGGGACAATGCCAGTACAAATTGCCAGAAGGCTATGCTTACATTAGATAATGACGCTGGCCTAGAGATGATAAAGAGATGTGAACATGTGGGGTCCAGTGCCTTTCAAATGGATGCCCTCACGGCAGCCATTTTGAAAGGGCTATCAGAAGTGATGAAAACAAAAGAGACTAAATTGTGTTATCAATGTGGCAAAGCCGGTCATTTCAAGGCGCAATGCCGCCAGAAACCTGGTAGAGCCCGTCCCAAAGTAATTTGTCACAGTTGTAATAAGCCTGGCCATTATGCTAAAGAATGCCACAAGTCGAAGTCGGGAAATGGGGCAAGGGGCCCCTCGAGGGCCCCTCAACAAGCTTACCAGATGGAAGCTCAACCCCCTCAGAATGCACCTTCGGGGCTGCATCAGGAATATCTCTGACTTCTACCTGGTGGTTCGGACTTCCCCTTCACAGCAAAGGAAATTTCCAAATCGACCCCGGAGATACAACCATAGTTCCAGTGACTGGGCTTGATTCTGCCCTCCAAGCAGCCCTTGTGGTGGGTCTTTTGTTATATACCCCCGTTATTGTCCACACCACGGTTATTGCTCACCAACCCCAGCAACAGATTATAGTAACTAACCCACATGATTCGGCGGCTTACATAGACAAAGGGGAGGTAGTGGCTCAAGCCCTCCCCCTGTTGGATGGGCACAGTAATGATATTAATTGGGTACAACATATAGAACACAGTAAGCCATGGGCAACTATCCAAATTAAGGGGCGATCCTTCAAGGGATTATTAGACACAGGAGCTGATTGTTCTGTCATCTCACAACCATTTTGGTCCCCATCTTGGCCGGTGCAAACGGATGCCACAATGATCAACGGGGTCGGAGGGGCGCAACAAGCATGGGTATCATCAGAGGATCTGCCCTGGCAATTCGCGGATAAGCAAGGGACCATCCGACCCCTAGTGGTTGCTGGTTTGAGGTACAATTTATGGGGAAGGGATATTTTGAAGGCTTGTGGGGCATCTGTTTATATACCACCCCCACAGGATTTTTAATTGGGGCCGTTGGGCAACAAGAAAAAGTTTCTTGTATCAGACCCACTCCTCTAACATGGAGATCTAATAACCCAGTCTGGGTACCCCAATGGCCCCTCCCTGCAGAGAAAGCCCAGGCTTTACATGATATAGTGCAGCACCAGTTATAGGCGGGGCACATTGAGACCACGTCCAGCCCCTGGAACAGCCCAGTGTTTGTAATAAAAAAGAAATCAGGGAAATTTCGAATGTTAATAGACCTCAGGGCAGTTAACGCCACCCTAGAGCCCATGGGAACCCTACAGCCTGGCCTCCCCTCCCCTAATTTAGTGCCTTCTGGATGGCCTGTGACAGTCATAGACGTCCAAGATTGTTTTTTCTCTATCCCATTATTCCCAGAAGATAGAAAGAGATTTGCCTTTACCATACCCACTACCAATAATGCAGGGCCAGATTTAAGATATCAGTGGAAGGTCCTGCCCCAAGGAATGTGCTGCAGCCCCACCTTATGCCAGGCTTATGTGGGGAGAGTGCTGGACCCTATCAGGGACAAATGGCCTAAAGCCACAATACTTCATTATATGGATGATATTTTATTGGCCACTAGCACTGATGAGACACTAGCAAGATTAGTAAAAGAAACCGTCTCTTCTCTTGCTCATTATGGTCTGGTGGTGGCCCCTGATAAGGTCCAACAAAACTACCCACTCACATACCCGGGCCTTTGTATGGAGGCTGTTTCTATTAGCAATCAAATTCCTGAACTAAGGCTTGATAAGATAACCACCTTGAATCACTTCCAAAAATTAGTGGGACAGATCCGATGGCTCCGGGCCCGCACACCCATTCCTCCTGCTGTAATGCAGCCCTTATATGATATATTAAAGGGAAATTCAAATTTGAACTCCCCTCGGGCATGGACTCCTGCTGCTAAGGTGGCAGTGTCCCAAATACTCTCACTTGCTGCCCAGGCCCAGACCGCCAGATGGGACCCCAAAAGTACAATAGAGGTCTCCTTGGTCAATCAACAGAGCCCTTTTTGTGTTATACACCAAGGTCCCAAATTGTCAGAATTTGTATATGCAAAGAAGGCTCACAAGGTGCTGCCAAATGATTATGAGATGTTAGGGGAACTAGCCTTAGCTGCAGTACAAAGGGCTGTCCACTTGTCTGGGCAGCGACCTTTACTTTACTTGCCTTTTGAACCTGGGCAGCGAGAAGCCATTATGCAAACCTATTGGTCTTGGGCACATTGTTCCCAATGGGCTGAGGTGAGTCCCCATTCCTCCTGCCTGCTCCTCCCTATGCTAGAGCAAATAACCTTAGTACCTCCCCAACAAAAGGTTATGGGAGAACCTGTTCAAGGCCCAAATGTTTTCACTGATGCTACAAAAAACCAAAAGGCCTCTATTTATCATGAGGCCTCTAAGGAAATAACAGTATTAGAAACCCCCTATGACTCTACCCAGAAAAATGAGCTCTTTACCATTCTCCATGCTTGCCGTAAATATCCTGAGCCTATAAACATAATCTCTGATAGTCAATATGCAGTAAAGGTTCTTAGATGCATAGAGGACGCTGTCCTCCAACCTCATAATTCCACCATATCCTTTCTCCTGAGTGAGCTACAGCAAATTTTGTTGCAGCGAAACAACCCCCTCTATATTCTCCATGTTTATTCTCATCAGTTCACCTCAGGAGGCATTTTTGAGGGCAATGATGCAGCGGATTGTGCTTTACAGTACTCCCTACTGCCTCACCCCTCCTGAACAAGCCCATGATTTTTTACACCTATCCACGAGCTCCCTGAGATGCCTGTATGGTTTAACTCATGAATAGGCTTGACAAATTGTGAGGCAATGTGTGCTCTGTGTTCCTTTCTTCCCCCCTCCACCTAGAAAGGGGATTAACCCACACGGTCTTTTTCCCAATGACTTGTGGCAAATGGATGTTACTCACCTTGGCCGTGTCACTATCCATGTCTGCATTGATACCTTTTCGAAATTTATGATGGCCACTGTGTCCAGTAAGGAGAACACCCCATCAGTTATTAAGCATCTGTACCATTGCTTCGCCTCTGTGGGGATCCCTCACGTCATTAAAACTGACAACGGGCCTGCCTATTTATCTACACAAATGACTGCCTTCTTTACATCCTTTGGCATTAAGCATGTCACAGGGATCCCCTATAACCCCACAGGTCAGGCTATGGTAGAGCGAGCCCATCATACCTTGAAAGCCACCCTCAGTAAACAAAAAGGGGGAGTAGGAAGTCGGGGCTCTGGGCGGTGGCCTACCCAAGCAGACGTGGATAAAGCTTTATATACATACAATTTTCTCTGTCTAGATAGAGACACGGGCCTATCCCCCAGCATGCTACAGCTAATAACACCACCCACTTGCAATTCAACTGGCTCCTTAAAAACAGCACTACATGCACCATCCCTTAACCAGAAAGTCCTCTGGAAGGACGATGAGGGAAACTGGCAAGGCCCATCCGTAGTGTCGTGAAGAGGTCCGGGGTATTTAAGTCTTACAGATCCTGATGGCCGGAGCCGCTGGGTATCAGAAAGAAGAGCAAAACGAGTTGAAGAAGCCCCGGGACAGACAACAAGGACGGGAGAAGGAACACAGACGACAGAAAATTCAGAGAGAGCAGAAGGAAAAGACAGTCAGGATGACTAAACTGAGTAAACTGTTTTCACTTTTTTGCGTGATCAGAACTTTGCCACAGGTTGCATCAGCTCCAGTGCCCTGGGCACCCCTGTCCAAGGCCACACTGCAGCAACAGGAGGAGGCGGGAGTGGAGAGATGGATCCTGGTAGAAGGTGCTCAAAGACAAATCCTGACGTGGGAAGAGGCTACTCCTGAGATCATCTTACAGGGTAGCTGGACCCTGAACTCCACATTGTACCTCCTCGGCATTCGCCACCTTACACTGACAAAAGCTAAGACCCCTGCCAATTGGTTCCCCACTGCTGAAGATGCCAGGTGGGAGGAGATAGGTAAAGCAATCAATTATCGTTGACACAAGAGAGAATGGCTGGGGGCACTTGCGTTGGCAGCATCCATCTTCGAGGAGTTCCAGATACAGGACTTATATAGCAGACAGCAATTGCTTGCCTCACAAATAGAGGAGCTGGCCAATAAATTCGCCCACGCCCTCCAAGTGCAGGCTGATATTGATCAGCAGCTGGAGGAGCAGATTCAAAAAATAGCATTGGCTACCCAGGACATTGGGAATGAACTTATGTGGCTGGAATTGAGACAGCAGTTGCCATGCGATGGCCGATATCGATCCATTTGTGTAACACCCTTAAACCATAACACCACTTGCGACGCCCTTTCACAAAGCATAAATGATCTAAGCTACAGATCTTTCCTCTGAACTCCAGGCTTTGCGGGTGTTAATTAGACTGGCGCAGAACATATCTGACACTTGGCACCAGCACAAGACTGATGGTGTTGTTCATCACCTTGGTGATTGGATTGGGCATACCTCTTTCCCCATCCCCTCCCTGATGGCCCATTGGGCATTTGTGGCTCTTTTTGCATTTATACTGTTATTGTTACTACCCACTATATTAGGGTGTTTCCTTAGGATTCTTAGAGGTTCATTAGAGGCACTCAAAATCGAGGCCCTAGTCTTGAGACCCCATCTCCACCCCCTTGATTAAACAAAAAGGGGGAGGTGTGAGGGATTGTCTGATGTTGGCTACGTGCCATGTGGGGGTTGTGGCAAGATGGGGCAGGGACAGGATATTAGGAAGTAACCGGAGCTTGTGCTCCCAAGGCAGGGGGCTGTGCCACGTGGGAGTGGGACGGCAGAGAACTAGCTTCCTTTGTCACGTCCTCTCCCTTGGTGCAGTGCTAACCCCAGACATCCCCTTCCTGTATCTGATCCTACAACCAATCACTAGTAGGCGGGCTGAGGAGGAGGGGCTAGGAAGGTATATAACAGGCGGTAGGGATCAGAGCTCGCTCTCTTGCTCCTGCTCTTGCTTTCCTGCTTGGCCTTGCTGTGATGGTCTCTGAGTGAAGTTCGAGTGTTTGCACCTCCTGATTGGCTCATCTCTATGTTTATCCGGGTGGGCTCCGAAGACTGGTAGGTGTGACCCTGGCAGCCTGCTCCTGTTAGGAGGAGAGTGCACGGTGCAGCCGGCACACAGAATGTCAATGTGGAGAACATGGGTGACTGGAAGGATGTTTGTACACTCCATAAGTAGGGAAGTTTAGAAGAGGAGAGGGTTTTGAGGGTAAGATAACAAGTTCTGTTCCAGATATGCTTAGATTAAGGTGGGAATTCAGTTCAAAATGTCCAACAGGCAGCAGTTTATGATGTGGGAATGGGATTCAGGAGAGAGATTAGAACTGGATGCATAGATCTGGGAGTCATCTGCACAGAGATGATAATAAACTCAAGTGAGTTACTGAAGTCACCGATTGAGAGAAGGTACCAAAAGAGGAAAAGAGGTTCATATTCTGGATGAAGCCTAACTCTGGTCAACTAAGTGATTCAGGCTTAGGTTGGAATGCAATGAGACAGTGGTAGATTACAAAAAGCAAAAAAAAAAAATTACTTTACAAGTAATGTAGGATTAAAAGGATATCATTCTGAAGAATAAGAAAGAAAGATAACAATTCAAATAAGATGGCTATTCCCTTCTGCCACCTCTTTTATTATGGTAACTGCCTGTACCAGGTCAGAAAGACATTGTCAAAGGGCAGGAGAAACTTCACTAAATTCTGACACCAATTCCCCATAAATTGCTCTTGTATGACTCAGGCAGCAAAGAAGCCAAATCCATGATGATAATAATCCCAAGAATGGATTTCCTGCCACCTTAAAGAGAAAATTGTTTATATAACAGTTTGTATAAAACAGGTGCTGTTCCTACTACATCCCACCTCTTGATAGCACAGTTCCAAAAATGTTCTTGAGGAACTTCCACCACTAAAACAATCTTAAAACAATCTTAGCATAAACATTACTGAGGGAAGAGCTCAGTACAAATAAAATGTAAAACAAATAAAACATAAAACACAAAAACCATAAAACAATATAATCTTTAAAAAAACAATTCATACAGTGGGACTAATGTTAGGGGCAATTCAGAACAGGTGTCCTGATGTTAAAAAAAATGATAGTGATTAGGAGCGACAGCAGAAATGTCAGGTCCGCGGCAATGATGAGATCTCAACACTGTTTCGAGTTCCCATCACAGGTCATGCGCAGTAAGGTAGCCAAGAGTACATAGTCCTTTTAAATGCAACATGTCACGGTTCATGAGTTGATGTCACCAGAACCAGAGACTACCACCCACTCAGTATTCCCTGGTCTAGCAGCTAAAATCTCCCCCTCCTTTGGGAGCCCCATTAGGGCAATGACACTAAATTTTAGCGCCCGTAAAGAACTCCAGTAAAGAGTGCCCAGTCTTGGGGAGGGTGGTGGGGAGAAAAATTTTAAACTCAAAAGCATATAGAAGTGATTATTGATAAATCAAAATAAATTAATAAAAAAAAAAGTAAAAAAAAAAAAGAACTCCAGTAAAGATGGGAAAACTGTCACCTATGATGGCAATAGACCTAATCTTGGACCTTCTTCACAGTAAAATGCGTCCCTGATCAGGATCAAAGGTATGGGAGGCCCATGAGGAAAAAGGATATGTTCTACAAGAGCTTTGAGGCTAGATGCTATAGTGGCAGATAGCTTGCATTGCAATCCCATACTCTGAATAATCATCAAATCCCTGAGGGCAAACCTCTTACCCTGAGATAGAGGACAAGGGCCAACATAATCAATTTGACAAACAAAAGCAGGTCTACTAGAATGATGCGACATCTTAACATGATGATCATTCAAAGGCCAGGGCTTCCATCGGCATAAAGAACATCACCGAGCTGCAATATCTGTAGTGAAGGGGACGATCTGGTCTGCGACTACTGAAACAACATCACGGTCTCCATGGTTATATTGACTCAATGTCTTCCATTCTTTCAAGAATATCAATCGGATTTATTAATTAAGCGGACATGTGCTATCTCTGGTGGGTCCTAACATGCTCTGCAAACTGCACAGTAGAAGGTATCAGCAAAATTCCTTCGTTGGACTTCACCCCAAAGGAGAGCGACTTTGATCATTCAGCTCTATTCTTTCCAAGCTCCAGTCCTGGAGCCAGACCAATGGCCATTGTCCAGGAAGCAGTATAAATAAAAATCTTATCTTTCCCATGACTCAAGACTCTTTCACAAGTCAGCCATGCAACTCACAGCTTCATCCTATTTGCCCCAACTCTTATGGGGGCAGGGAGAAGGAGAGAAGAGGGGTGGAGTGAGAAGAAGAAGAGAATAAAGAAACAGAAAGAAAGGAGGAAGAAAGAAAAGAAAAAAGAGAGAGGAAGAAAGAAAACTTCATAACAGATAAGCATAATCAAACACAATAAATCCACACAATGGCCATATACACATCTCTTTCTGCATTTTGGGTCCATCACTCGTATTTCAAGAAGTGGGCAACATACTCATTGGTTTTCTGTAGACATGGCTAGTCATTTACATATTGATCAGAATTTTTAAGTCTTTCAACATTGCTTTTCTTTACTATTGCTGTCCTTGTATAAATTGTTCTCCTGATTATATTTGCTTCATTCTGTACTAGTTCTTCCTACCCAGAATTCTCTGAAACTATCTCTTGTACTTTCTTAAGGCTCAATAACATTTTCTCATATTTATATACTATAGTTTGTTCATCCATTCTCCAATCGATAGACTCTTCCTAGATACTTGTTCTTTCCTTTTTCTTTTGTTTTTTTTAATACCATCTTCAAGACCAGAAAGTATGTTTTATTCCAGACTATTCCCACCTCAATATTATCCTACTTCTTAATCCCCACCGCACTTCCAATCGTCAATTGTTTTCTTGTTGAGTATATGTTTCTACAACAAATTCTGTGTGTGTGTGTGTGTGTGTGTGTGTGTATGCTGAATGTCTAAGTGTGTGGGTGTGTTCATGCTTCCTTAAATTATTTCAGAGAATAGTAAGGTTTATCAGAAGTATGACATGTTTCTACAACAAATTCTGTGTGTGTATGTGTGTATGCTGAATATCTAAGTGTGTGGGTGTGTCCATGCTTCCTTAAATTATTTCAGAGAAGAGTAAGATTTATCAGGTGTCCAGAGCTCGTCTACCCCTTCCTTCATATTTATATAGTCTTCTTCTCAAGTACTTTAATTATGAAAAATAACAAGTTCTAACCCCTTCTGCCTTTCTATATTAGCATATTCCTTTTACTCTTCCTTCTCTTTTCACTCTTCAAAATCTACCCTCTCAATACCCTTTGAAGATAGGAATTGAGAAGGTTCTAAAGGGACACTTGTTTTCTCTGACTATTAGAATGTTAATACTACATCATCATATAATTCCTTCCAATTCCTCAAATAAATTTACTTCTTTAGGTTTCTCTGACTTGTATTTGCATTTCAGTTTCTACTCATTTCTGATCTTTTCATCAGAAATGCATGAAAGTCCTTTATTCCATTAAGAATCCATTTTCTTCTATAAGATTATGCCAGCTTTTTAGGGTAAATTATTTTTGGTTGTAACTCTATATCATTTAACTTTTGGCACATTATATTACAAAATCTCTTATTTTTGGTAGAAGCTGTCAAATCTAGTGTGATCCTGACTGTGATTCTGTGGTACTGTAGCTACTTCTTTCTGGATGCTTGTAGTATTTTTTTTTTGTTTGTTTTGTTTTGTTTTTTTTTTCATATGGGAGCTCTGGATTATGGTTATGCCATTCCTTTCTGGTGGATTTTTTCTACATTTACTTTGCTCTCTGGTTTTTAATAGATCTCAGCTGTTTTCATTTATAATTTATTGATCAATGTTTTATTGCCTATATTCAGACTTTATAAACAATGTTCATGTTTTATTTCTTGCACTATGGTATTCAAAATTTTAAAATTTTTGTCATGTTCTGAGAAATCTATGTTCATTATATGTTCTAAGTCAGTTACTTTGACTTGTATGGAATTAATGTGTTATTTTAGTAGTGTTCTCTTTCTCTACATTTTTAAAGACATCCTCTACTGTGTGTTCAATTTTTCCTACTCTGCTATTTTTAAAAAATTCTATGCCAAGAGTTCTGATTTTTATCCTAAATTCATTTCTAATTTCTTCCTTTGAGAGTTTTACTTTTCTTTTAAACTATTTTGGAATTTCTTGCTGTTTCATGATTCTTTTAAATCAATAATACTGCTTCATTTTTCTTCATGTTAGAATACTCACTTATAGAGTTTTGGTTTCTTTTTGAGGCTTTTCTCTTTCCTCCTTAAATTTTCATGATCCCCTCTGATGATTCATCAGCTGCTGGCCTGTATTTTTATTTAGGCTTTCTCTCTTGAACGTCTGGTGTTTATTTGCTCTTCTCTTATATTTCCCATCAATCACTCATGGTGAGGAATCTTTGGATCTCTTTGGATTCTCCCCATGTTATTCCTTCTACTGACACCTTATCTTCCTTAAACCTGAGTCCTTGGCCTGAATAACTTCCGAGGAGTGAACTGATTTTCTAGCCCCCTTTCCCTAAATCTTATGCCCATTCCTTTATAGTTTGTGGCCCTGTGTATACTTTCTGCTTCAATACTTCTTCTTTCCGCTAGCTTCTATCCTTCCCACATCTTTGTTTTTCTTCTTTATTTTCATTTCTGGGTAAAATAAATGTCTACTGCTTCTTGTGAAGTTAAGTGGAGCCTACAAACTCGCTTTTGGTCACTACGGCCAGAGCACATGAGTTAACTGGAGGTAGGGCCATTAAAGAATTCTAAGTATTAAAATTCTCTGTTGTTAATTAATAAGGTTTTTATTCTCTGGAAAGGGAGGGAATTTTTGTCTTTTCTTGTGGACTCAGCTGTAATTACTTTATACCTGTGTAACACTGGACCTTTTACAAAGAATATTTACTTCCAAAGGTATGGTCACAAATATTCAAATTTAGGAAGGCATCATACATATGTGAGACATAATCCCCTTCCCACCTTATACCTTGGTCCCTGGGGAGAGGAAGGGGATTAGCTTCATTGCTTAGCTCAGTTCTCATAGAGCTCAGATTCAGTTCTAAGTCCAAAACCCACCTTGGGCTTGAGTCTGGGCACCTTGGCTTCTCAGGGCTTCCAGGCCAGGATGGCTGGCTGCACCTCCACCCCTTCAATCTTGGTTCCAAGATGACTGTGGCTTGGACTCCCAGTGAGTAGGGATCAAGCCCAGCATCTGCAACTGAGGACAAATAACGAAGAACAGAAACAAATGCCCCCAGCCCATTTCTTGGAGCTGGAGTGAATCATGGTGTCCATGTTGGGCACAGCACTGAAAACAGCGTACCCAAAAGAAGGCAGAAAAGAACTCCAATGTCTCAGTCCCCCTGTTTTTAAAGATGTAATTAGCCAATTGTAGAGGCTACCCCCACCCACGAGGTAGGGGACCCAGCAGGCTCCATGTTAGCCAAACTAGTAATGTTCAAATAAGGCCAGGCTACACTTGGTATATAACTTCGTTCTTCTGAGATTTGTGGAGTTGGAAAAGTTCATAGAAAACAACTATTTGGCCATTGTGTTGGTCAGGTGAGCTCCACACACCCCAAACTAGTAAGCTTAAAGGAGAAGGTTTAGGAGGGTTTTTCCCCCCAGCTGAGTCTAAAGCAGCACTTCTTAAACTGTGGGTTGTGACCCCATATGGGTCTAGCAACAGTGAAATGTTTCTGAATGTGCAATGACCAAAAATTAATTAAAAATCAAACTAGTAATGAATCTGAGGTATTTCTGGCAGTACTTGCTCATGTGGTATCGAGCAACTTCACTGCAGCCTTGGTTCTGAACATACAGCACGAGCACTTTGCACTGCACGTGCTCCCAGGCCAGGCACTGCCAAGGAACGCTACCAAAACTCGAAAAGGGGTCACGAGTGGAAAAAGATTTAAGAAGCCCTGGTCTAAAGCAAAAGAGAGGTGGCTTTTTTGGATATAGAAACTTTTGACAAGTAGCTCAGAAGCCCTGAAGTTTCAAACCCAGAAAGTAGCAAGACTTCATCTCCAGTGGTGGCTTAACTCAATAAAACTACGTTTCATTTAAACTTTGCCAAAAGAAACTGTTGAACTAAGATGGGGCCCAATTGCTCCAGGAAAACTGTAGGCGGTACAGCCTTCCAGCCAAACTGCTCCCTGACAGGCCAGAGTTCTGGAAGGTCACAGATGTGATGTACACAGGGGTCTTAACACACAGTCTCATCCTTCCACATCAGAGGCCTGTTGTCAATTAGGGAGTGGAGCCAGGAGACAGCCTCCACCCTTGGGCTCACCAGCTGTGTTGTGAACAATCGCCTGGAGTGGCCAGTCCTAACTGCCAAGAAAAGCACAATATCAGGGGTAGACATATTTGGGGCTGGTCCAAGCAGAAACACACAGGATACCTGGGCCCTGTGGGAGCAGGGCTGGAATTATGGGGGAAAAGAATTTGGTAGCATTGAGGAGTGCGCAATGCAAAGCTGAGGGAGAAGGAAATGACGCAGAAGAAAGACAGAGAGCATTACTGTGACACATGGGGATTTCTGATGGGAAAGGGAAGTTAAAAGTATAAAAATGGAAAGAGGAAGAACTGAGAGGTTTATTACCACCCCCTTAGTGCTAGCCACAGGTGGGAGAGGTTTAGCGAGAGAAGATAGCAAATCATAAATCATAGACTTTATATTAGAAGGTGTCTTAGAAGTCATATAGTCCATCCACTTTTTTTAATTAAAAAAAGTTTTTTTGATGACTTTTGTTTTTCAGATGCAGTAGCCTCATATAAAAACACATAAAATTGGGGCAGCTAGGTGGCACAGTGGATAGAACACCAGCCCTAGAGTCAGGTGGACCTGAATTCAAATCTGGCCTCAGACACGTAATACTCACTAGCTATGTGACTCTGGGCAAGTCACTTAACCCCAACTGCCTCACCAAAAAACAAACAAACAAAAACCAAAAACAAAAAACAAAAAAACAAAAACATATAAAATCAATCAACTGGACATTTATTTAGGGCATATTATCTTACAGGCATGTAGGTGCTAAATGCTGAGAGTTTAGAGACTAAGGTTAAATGGTACCTGCCATTAAGGAGCTTACACACTCTAGGGAGAGAAGAGAACATGGTGGCATATACAAAATAGATAGGAGATATACAAGCAAGCCAGTCTAGCTGAGGCAGCAAGGAACCCTGAGGAACAGACAGGAGGCAGCATATGGTAGGTTGGTCAAACAAGCCATACCACCCTGACTCACCTCCCCCATATCCTAATGGAGATGGCCTGTGACCCTGAGCCAAAAGTTTCCTGCAAAACACCAGACCTGCTTCCAGCACAGCCCCCACAGCCTTAATTGAAGAAAGAAATTACTGCAGGGGAGGAACTACCTTCCTCATCATGACCAGTAACATCTGCTGACCAACAGCCAACAATAGGCAGATAGGCTCAGGAGCCCTGGAAGGGGCAGCATCCCCCAGGCCACCAGTTCTGTTTCTAGCCCAGCCATCACAGTTGTCATCTGGGAGAGCAACTCTGTGGAGAAGGGGCCATCCATTCTTACCAACTCCCAACCAACCGCCATCTATGAGAAAGACAAACCAGCCTAGCTAAAGTCATAAGGCAACTTGAGGGAGTGACAAGAGGCATACCTTGACCACCATCTCCCCTCAGACCTTGATGGAGGCAGTCTTGGATCCTGAACCCAAGAGCCTTGGGAATAGCAATGGTACCAGCCCAAGGCCCTCAGCCACCATATTGGGAAGCAATGTATGAGGAGATATAACTGTTCTCCTGGTAACTGTTCCTGTGTGCTGTAGCCACTGCAGACTTAGAAGAGAAAAATATTGCCACCAAAGTCTTGGCACTGACAAATGGATCAAGAAAGAAAGGAAACAAGTATTTAAGTACCTACTGTGTGCCAGGCACTGTGCTAAGGGCCTTTTACAAATATTATCTCATTTGATCCTTACAACAACACTGTGAGGTAGGTGCTATTATTATCCCCATTTTTTAGATGAGGAACTGAGACAAACAGGGTTAAGTGACTTACCCAGGGTGTCTGAGGCAGGATTTGAAATCAGTTCTCCCTGATTCCAAGCCCAGAATTCCATCCACTGAACCACCTAGGGTCAACATCAGAAATTGATATAATTTAATTGGTGGAAGTGACCTTAAAGAAGAGGAATTACCATTTAGTTTGGCACTGTATCTTAGGCGCATGGGACCTTCTCATCTGACCTGTAGCTGAAACCTTCCCCTTAGTTGTCAAAGTTATTTTCCGAAATCACAGATCGGGACCATGTCAACCTCCTACTCCATAAATTCCAGTAGCTTCCTATCAGTTCCAGGATCAAATATAAAACCTTCTGTTTGTTTTTCGAAGCTCCACCCCCATACCTTTCCAGTCTTTTTACAACTTAAACTCCTCCACCTACTCTGAGATCTAGTGATGTGAGCCTCCTTGCTGTTCCTTGAACAAGATACTTGATCTCCAAACTCCAGGCATTTTCACTAACTATCCCCATGCCTGGAATGCCCTCCATCTCCTGGCTTCTTTCAAGCCCCAGCTAAAATCCCACCTTCTACAGGAAGCCTTTTCTGATCCCCCTCTTAATTCTAGCTCCTTCCCTCTGTTGATTATTTCCAAATTATCTCGTATATAGCTTGCTTGAATATAGTTGTTTATATGTTATCTCTCCTATTAGATTGAGCTTCTTGAGAACTAGGATTTTTTTAGTTACCTTTCTTTGTATCCCCAGAGTTTAGCATGATGCCTGGTACATAGCAGTTGCTTAATATATGTTTATGGATTGACTGCGCTTCGATACGTGCTGTCTTCCCCATTAAAATGTGAGCTTCTTGAGAGCAGGGACTGTGACTTTTCTATTTGTATCCTCAGTGCTTTACACAGAGTGAACACTTAATAAATGCCTTATTCATTCATTCATATAAGATACTATGGTGGGGGTGGAGGAGTGCGAGAGTGGGAAGAGGAGAAAATCAAAAAAGGCTTCACACAGATGTTGCTTGAGCAGAGCCTTGAAGGAAGCTAGGGATTCTAAGAGACAACACTTGGTCCCCATAGACCCTTGCCTCTCTGCTGGGTGGAGGAAGGTATGTTTCGTCATTTTTCCTCTCAGACCAAGATTACTTATTATAATTACCCATAGTTCCACTTTTTGTATTGGAACTTTTAGTTCTTCCTCCTACCTCTCTCCTCATCCCACACCTCCTCCATTTCACAGATGAGGTAATACTGGGATTCACATCCAGATTCTTCAACTACAAATTGCAGCTCTGGTCATGCCTCGTGAATTTGTAAAATGGTGATGATAATAGCAGCTCATATTCATATAGACTTCACATTCATTATCTCATTTGTTCCTAAGAACAATGCTGCAAGGTGGGCCCTATCATTATCCCCATTGGACATGTGAGGAAAGTTTAGAGAAGGCTAGTGACTTGTTTAAAGGTAGTAAGTATCTAAGGTAGAATTTGAACCCAGATCTTCTTGATTTCAAGTCACCTGCTATAGTCACTCCGCTAGGCTGCCTTTCTTTCTTTCTTTTAATTTCAAAAAATTTATTTACTTTTAACATTCTTTTCATTTTAAATTTTGAGTTCCAAATTCTCCCCCTCCTTCCCTCCCTCCCACACCTCCCCCTCCCACTGAAAAGGCAAGCAAAATGGTATCAATTATACATGTGAAATCATGCAAAATATTTCCATATTAGCTATATTTTTTTAAAAAAGAAAAAAAATAAAGCAAGAAAATTATACTTCAATTTGTGCTCAGAGTTCATCAGTTCTCTCTCTGGAGGTGGATAGCATTTTTTCGTCATGAGTCCTTTGGAATTGTCTTGGAACATTGTATTAATCAGAGTAGCCAAGTCTTTCACATTTGATCGTTATTACAACATTGCTGTTACTGTGCACAATGATCTCCCGGTTCTTTTCACTTCACTTTGCATCAGTTCAAATAGGTCTTGACAGATTTTTTCTGAAATCACACCCCCTTGTAATTTCTTATAGCACAATAGTACTCCATCATAGTCATATTCTAAGCTGCCTTTCTAATCCCCATAAGGTGTTTCCTTAGGTAGGCACCCTGGCTCTGACTGCCCCAAATTTGAATGCTTTCCTATCTGTCTACATTCTTTCAGGTGCAACTCAAAGTCTCACTGGGCTGTTCAGCTTGGAAAGAAAGGTTCCTCTTGGAAAGAAACCCCTCCCCTAGAAGAAATAGTGCACCATCTTCTCTGATGGAGTGCTTGGCAGGGAGAGAATGGAAACAGGAAGGAAGAAGCTTCCCAGAAGTCGATGAATGCCATCAATTATTTAATTAGCTCTTGGTCAAGACCTACAGTTAAAATGAGGCATAAATAGTGCATCTCTACCTACAGCAGTGAGCTGACTAGTTAGAACTATGAGCAGAGAAAAGAGCATTGTCAAAGTCCTCAATGGCTAACGGCAACCAAAAGAGATCTACTGGGACCTGCGCTGAACATGGGAACCTTGCCCATGTGTTCGGAGAATGATACTGAAAATTTGCCAACAAAGTAAAATCTCTGAAAATGAAGTAGGCATGGAGTTTTGAGAGAACTGAACTTTAAAGAAGGAAAAAGATAAGGAAATCTTTCTTAACAGCAAGATTCAGACATTCATATTATACTTCCTTTCTGCCTTCAACTTCCTTTAATTTTAATTTTTTTTATTCTTACTTCAAGGGACATTGTAGTATAATACAGTGGATGGAATCCTGGACTTTGAGTCAGGAAGATCTGGGTTCAAGTCTTGTTCTCTTATACTTCCTAGCCATATGACCATAAGCAAGCTGAAACAGCAAGGAACCCTGAAGAAGAGACAGGAGGCAGCATGTGTCTTCCAGACAAGTCAAACCACTGCCATCTCTTTGACCACCCCTCTCCTCTCAGACTTGGATGGAGATAGTCCAAGGCCTTAAATGCAAGAGGCTTGGGGACAAGTGTCCTCTCAGTCCATCAGTGCTGCTTCTACCATAGACTCTAGAGCCATCATTGAAAGGAGTATTCCCTGTGGAGAAAGGGCCCACCTTTCCACGCACCCTGGGACCAACCAAGCTGGAGCCCTGACAGTGGCAGCACCCTCCAAACCACGAGTCTTGATTATAGTCAAGCTCTCATAACCATCATCCTGGGAAGCAACCCTTGTGAAGATCTGACCTGGAAATTGTTTGTGCAGGTGCTAAGTAGCCCTTCCTTCTAGCAATCACAGCTACTGAAGACCCAGAAAAGAAAGTTCTCATCACCAAGGACATTGACACTTCCACATGATTCCACTTCAGATTTGGATATGATTTAATCAGTAAAACCCACATTAAAGAAGATTCTTTACCATTTGTTTTGTCCTTGCATTCTACAAATCATGGGACCTTTCCATCTGACTTCAGCAGTTGAAAACTATATGTATTGTCTTTCCCATTAGAATCTGAGCTCCCTGAGATCAAGAACTATCTTGCTTTTCTACTTATCATTAATTTTACTTTTTATATTTTCAATTAACAAACATTTGGTTTTCTGTCCCTTTATCCCTTGCCCCCAATTTAAAAAGAGAGTGACAACATTTTATAATGAATATGCATAGTCAAGCAAAACAAATTCTCACCTTTGCATTGTCCAAAAATATTTTTCATTCTGCAGAAAGAGGTGAGTTGGCTTTTCTATTTGTATCTCCAGCACTTAGTACAATACTTTGCACTTGCACATAGTAAACTCTTAATAAACGCTTTTTATAATTCATTCTTTCACTTAATCTTTATTATACCATACCTCTAGCATAGTAGCTAGGCAATATTTGGCTAGCATCACAGTGCTAATCCTTGGCGTTTACCTACATTCAGGGTCTGCCCTGAGTTCATTGTTCTGGAGTCGCCTGCCTGACTTCTCAAGAGGGGAAGTAAATTTCCCAATTCTCACATTGTTGGCTCTTCACCCCCACCTCAGCTACTAGGGAAAGTTGGTGCTTAGAGAATTACTAATTATAGAAATGCTTAGGGCAGGCCTGCACAACATATCGACCACAGGCCACTTGTGGTCCACCAAAAGATTTTGAGCAGCCCATGAAAAACATAGAGGATGTAAAAGAAAGTAAAAATGTAATGAGTGCTTTGTCTGTGCCCCACTTACCCTGTCTTCCACTGGTCACTATTGTGCCCATCATGTAACTTGGTGGGTGGGTTTGTCACATGACCCACAGTAACCAACTATCATCAGTCTGTCTCTAATCTGAGAAGAATGAGAGTCCTATCTTTTTGCTGTGTTTTCAGTTGTTACTGGCATTGAACAGGGACAAAGTGAGTGCAGCCAAGTGCCAAAGCAGTTGATACCTGCTATGCAATGAGAGGCTACAACATGAGGCCTTCTTTGTTGCCCCTAAATTACATGAGTGCCTGGTGCTCTCTCCAAGGTCAGATGCTCAGTTCAGTATTTCTCTGTATGTCAGCAGTTGCTGTGGGGATTTTTTGGTTTTAACATTAAAGTTTTTGGGGTGATTTTGTAAAATGGGTGATAAAAAAATGGCAGATCGAATCAGAAAATACAGTGTTTAATCCACAGTGGACAGATAGATACTTGTTTACTTACATGAGAGACAAAATATTGTGCCTTGTTTGCCGAGAAGTAATAGCTGCTCCAAAGAAATACAATCTTTGTCACCATTTCGAATCAAGACACCCTGACTTAAGCAAATTGGACACCAACGAAAAACAAATTAAAGCATCCAAATTGTTGAAAAATCAAAGTGGGAAACAACAATTTTTCAAGAAAGTAAACTCAGAAAATTACTTGGCTCCTAAGATTAGTTTTCAGATTTCTTTTTTTTTTAAGGCAATTGGGGTTAAGTGACTTGCCCAGGGTCACACAGCTAGTAAAGTTTTCAGATTTCTAAAGAAATTGATTTCAAACACGATTCTGGAGTACGATAAACTGATTGCTGACAGTGTAATACATCCCATTCACTAAATGTAAACAACAAGAAAATCCGAAAAACGTATTAAGACTTGTACCACTTAGCAAAGTATTTTTTAATATTAATGTGATTTCATGATAAATAAAAATCTTAAGTAATAAGTGTAATTAATTGATATTTATTGAGTTTTTCCTTTTAAAAAATGTGGTTTATTTGCAAAACAGTTTACTTGGAAAGTGAGCCACTAAAAACCTATCTGGGGCCCCAAAAAGTTGGGCCTATTTTAATTTTGGCCCCTACCTACTGCCAAGTTGTGCAGGTCTGGCTTAGGAGCTTGAAGTCTAAGTGTTCTCCTCAGGAGGAAGAAAAGTTTAAAAAAAAAAAAAGGTTCCCAATGGATAAACACAAATCAGGTAAGGAACAAGTAGCTTTTTCCCATACATTTCTAAAGGCTTTGCTTTGCTAAACATAATATCTGGAAACATTACTTTTTGCTATTAAGAGAATTAAAATGAGTGAATGAGGTTTTTTTTTTCACTTTCTAATTAAAAAAACTAGGTTCTAATGAATTTGTTACAAATACAATGATAAATTTTGATTCCAGAAGACTGATGATGGAACTTACTTTCCTTCTCTCCCTTGGGAAGCAGTGAATTCCAGATGCTTCACATGTTGTCCAAAGTGGTTGATATGTTGGGTTTGATTTGTTTAACCATTTCTTTTTTGTTACAAGGGAGAGTGCTAAGTCAGGAAGGGGTTATTGGAAAGGGATAGTCATGAAAAAAATGAATAAAACATTTTAATGACCAAAGAAAAGGTCTGAGACCTATTGTGGTGCTAACTTCTTTGACTATGTGTTACCCAGGAAACAGTTCATTCTTTTTTCTTTGCTGTAGGTGGTTATGTCAATTGGAGGGCATTTTTGGCCTTGTCTTCCAATTTGCCATGACCAGCTAGGTAGCCTTGAAACCAGTTTTCACAAGTCACTAGGGCATGAAAATTCTGTTCTGCCATAAATATTATTCCAGCCACACTGGGATG
Organism: Vombatus ursinus; assembly: GCF_900497805.2. Classification (NCBI taxonomy): domain Eukaryota; kingdom Metazoa; phylum Chordata; class Mammalia; order Diprotodontia; family Vombatidae; genus Vombatus; species Vombatus ursinus. The sequence goes on along the minus strand of NW_020954562.1, from coordinate 14,562,299 downwards.
AACCCCATGACATAAATACCCCACGTAGATATCCCTACCTGTTATTACTGCTCTTATACTCCAACTGGCTAAGAGAATTTGAACATTTTCTTAAAGATAATACATAGATAATCTCCTTAAAGAATAAATTGCCATGGCAACTGCCCCCTAAAAAGGAACTGGAAATTGAAGTAGAGAACACTCTATTTCTTTTAGGTCTTCTATCTGGTTTTCTAAAGGGCAGCTATATGGTTCCCTCACAATCCACCAGGTATCTTTGGGATCGCAGGAAACTACTTCGAGCTACTATGTTCTAGTAGAGAGCATAGAGTATGTGTTGATTTATTAATGGAAGGTAAAGTTGGAGAATTTAGGGTCAGATTATATAGGGCTTTGAATGAATACTAGAAGTGGGTTTGATCCTATCATTTAGGCACTAGCAAGCTAAGATGAAACCTTTGTTGTGGATACAGCTCTCTAAATCCTATGATCCTATGGGAGGAGTCAATAAGATGGCACCCTACTCCTAAAGGACTGACAATCCTTGCCATAGGAAATAATAGTAATGACAGCTAAGGTTTCAATACTGTTTTAAGGTTTTAAATATTTACATATATTTGATTTATGGCACATAGTGCTGAAGGTTGATTCTAGAGCAGTTCTTATATAATAGTTTTACAGATGAGAAAACTATGGTTCAGAGAAGTTAAGAAACTTGCTTAATTATCCTATTTTTATAGAGGAGGATGTGAGGGGAATGAGGGGACTGGTGAACATATGTTGTATGCCAGGCAATCCCCACATGGAAGAGGCAAGGGAACCTGCTTCTGACACATAATGGAAGAATCCTGCTTCTGGATTTGGAGCATGTGCAGAGATTCTGGAAGTGGTTCTGAAAGTCTCCTAACCATGTGGCAAAGAGATAGGCTGATTGGCTGCTAAGCCAAAGCCAGGGCGAATGCAAAAGGCCAGAGAGAGACTCTGGCTTTTCTTTATTTCTGGTTAAACATCATGCTATAAGTTTGCTGACAGGAAGAGACCTCAGGCTCTTACCTTCAGAGGTAAGAGATGTGGTCTCTGAATACAGACCTCTCTGCTTGGCCTGTTGGGTATTTTTTCTATCCTGCTTTTAGGTAATACTTCATTGTTGTTGTTGTTGTTCAGTCATGAGGGACTCTTCATGACCCCATTTGGGGTTTTCTTGGAAAAGACACTGAAGTGGTTTGCCATTTCCTTCTCCAGTTCATTTTACAGATGAGGAAACTGAAGCAAACAGGGTGAAGTGACTTGCCCAGGGTTCCACAGCTAGTAAGTATCTGAGGCCAGATTTGAATTCATGAAGATGAGTCTTCCTGATTCCAAGCCCAGTATTCTGTCCACTGTGCCACGTAGCTGTTCCTTTAGGGCACATAGAAGGCACTTAATGAATGTGACTGATTAAAGGAGTATTGGAGTCAGCTATAACCTTGTGAGCTTCTAAAGGTCAAAATGGAGAGTGCTAGAATTCTGGGATCTGGATTCCATGCAAGGGTTTGCCAAAAGCTGAGACAGAAAAGAAAGTCATGAGCACCCTGTTTGATTCAGCACATCTTGAGTCAGTCAAGGGGGAGCTACAGAGATTCATTCATTAGCTATGCTAAATTTGGAAGTGAACATGATAGAGAGAATGCTATGTAGAAACTGCTTTAATTTTAAGCCCATTTTCTCTAGAGATTGTGATGGTATAGGGGAGAGTGCCCCTAAGTGCTGAGGGAAAGGCTTTCTGTTTGAGGTTTGCAAAGTACCTTTACATACGTTATCTCATTTGATGCAGTTCTTGGGATGATTGTTCTTTCTGTATCTTTTTAGCAAATTTTGCTTTGTAAAGGTTGATTGACATTAATTGGATAAATGAAACTGAGGCACTAATCACTGGCAGTTAACACTGGGGAACATAAACCAGAAAGGGGAATTGAGTCAATGGCATTAGAAAATCACCCCCAATCTTTTAGGGGTAACCTTAGAATCCTGAGGGGGAAATTCAGGCTTGATGAGGGACCTGGATAAGAGTAGGTATTGGGATAAGGTTTCTCTCAATGTATAAAGACCACAAGGAAATTGAAGCTCAGAGAAACTAAGTGATTTGTTCATAGTCACACAGCATGGAAAGCATCCAAGGTGGTATTTGAACCCAGATCTCCTTAACCCCAAATCCAGCATTCTAACCACTAAACCATGCTGCTTTTCTACAATGAGATGTCACTGGGTGCCTTGATCAAGGAGCTGACCTGATGAAAGTCATGTTTTAGGAAGACTATCCTAGAAAGGATGTATGGAATGAAGTTAAAGGGCCATGAAAAGCTGGTACTAAGTGTGATGGACAGATACTCTGGTAATTTCCACATGTAATATTTTCCATCTTTAGGTCAGAAGACCTGTGCCATAATTTATGTCACTCCCTTCTCTAATCCATTTTTCACATGAGAAACAAGATTTTATTCCAAAAGCCCAGATCTGATCCTGTTCAATAAATTCCAATAGCTTGCTATTACCTCTAGGTAATACCTCTAGGATCAAATACAGACTCTTCTGTTGGACAATTAAAATCTTTCACAACCTAGTTCCATCCTATTTTTCCAGTCTTATTATAAAGTATTCCACTCTATGCACTCTTGAGGTCAGGCAATTCTTGCTATTCCTCACATACAGTGTTCTATTTGCTCATCATTTTTATTATTCGTCTTATTTGCATAGGTAAAGGGAGTGTTCACCAATTACAAACAGGACCTGACATTTCATCAATAGCTGTTATCTCCAAGGTGGGGCCCTTAGAATGATCTCAATGGGTGAGTGATCTACCAATCGGAGGTTGGGGAGATAGGTTATATCCCACTCTTTCCCACCATAGTTAGTGCACTTTTCTCAAACAGTTACACTGTTTCTTCAACACTTTTATTCTACCCCCAACCCAGAGCTGGCTGTCCATGGCTATACCAGGTATGGCCCCTCAGGGCAGGAAGGATATAACTTAAACTCAAACCAGGCACCAGCAGCAGCTACATAAGCAAGTTTCCACCTTAACCACTTCACTCCCAGCATTCTTACATCCTCTTCATAGATCACCTTAGCAGCAGGCTCCATGTTCTGGGTCAGGGAGAGGTGAGTAATCGGCCCCCACCATCAGCACATTTCATTTTTTCTTGGGAAAACTATAATATAAGATGATCAAATAATTCTGAGTTTCAATTATACTGTCTTCCCAAACCTACTCCTCTTCTAAACTATCCTAATTCCTTGGGAGTTACCATTATCTTCTCCCCACCATCACCCTCTCCCTTTTTCTTAAGTCCCTAATTCAATAGAAACTGATTTCTTCAAAGATATGGGTGATTTCTTAATTGCCAAAGCTAATGGCTTTTTTCTTATTCCTCCTCCTTCTTTGTCTCTATGAAGATTTCTCCTACCCCCCTTCCCTGTGGAATGGGCAGATAAGAACAATTTATCCCAAGGAGCATGAAAGCGGCTGAAGGAGGTGCTGTGGAGCACTTAGAGCTTGGTCAGACACCAAAGACTCCAAAGTCATCCATTGCATCCAGGTTCATCACCAATCATCCTGACTTCTGTCTTGCTACTGGACTGCTATGAGTCTGGAAAAGAGAGGGAGGCAGATGACTTTGTGCAACTATAACTCACTTAAATCCAATTCATGGGCAAGTCAAGACATCATCCATGATGTCATTGGCCCTCTTCTAAATGAGGTACAAACAAAACAAAAAACAAAAGAGTATTCTATTCCCACTCTCTGGTCCTAGATATTTTCTCTCTCCAGAGGTTGTTTAGACTTTTGGTTGTTGTTGCTTTTCTCTTGTGTCTCTCCTCCCACTCATCTGATCACCCCTTCTCAGTTTCTTTTGTTAGACTATCATTTATATCACAGCCCCTAACTAAGGCTATATCTAGGTGTTTTGTTCTGGGATATGGGAGGATCAGTACCTTTTTTTTTTTTTTTTATGCAGCCTGGGTTAATTTCCTTTTAATGAATTAGGAAGGTCATTCTCAAGATTATGCTAATAAATTAGGAACCCAAGGAACCTTAAGGTACAAAAGGCTGAAATTATGGGAAATTGATGTCAGTAGGTTTGCACAATTCTTACTACTCTGCAGGAATACTTTTTCAACCTTGTGCCGCCACTTTGTCATAGTGAAAGCAAAGGTGGAGGAGGGATAGGTAGCCATTTTGTCTGAATTGTCTCTTTCTCTTTTTAAATTTAGGAATTGTAGCCTTTTATACTTTGTTTTCAGCAAAGTCATTTCTATTTTATTTTCTGGTCCATTAGAGTCTCATTGCATTCTGGTCATGAGCCTGAATCACTGGACTACCTTTAGTTAGACTTGTCCCAGAATATTTCTTGTGGTTGGCAGCATAGTTTCCAATGACCTCATCATAAAATTCATTGCTAAAGGAGGGGAAGGGTGATATAGAATAAATGGAACTTTGGATGGCCTGGGCTGGACCCTGGCATACTGTGGATATGGTGAAGGTTTTATTGTCCTGAGAGGCAGAGCCAAGATGGAGAAGTGATAGGAATCAATACAGGACCAATGTTCCTCTCTGCAAACTCCTTCTAACAGATCTAGAAAATGCACTGGACCAAATCCTGATGGTGAAATCCAGAAGTCCCAATGAGTCCTTTGTCCAGGCCAGCCTTGCATGGGGAGGTCTTTGTATGCTGGATATTGGGTTCAGACCTGGAGTACTCCAGTGCCCAGGGAGAGGCTATGCGTCAGGGCAAGAGAAGGTCTCAGATCCTCACTGGGACAACCCCAGACCCACACTGGGGCAACCCCTGACCCAAGCTGGAGCACTGCAACAGAACCAGGTGCCACCTGGCAGCTTTGTGACTCACTAGCCAGTCATGGGTGGCAGAACCCCTTCAGGGTAGGGAGGCCTTGGGCTATGTACAGAGAAAGGAGGAAATTCAGAAGCCAGCAGCAGCAGCAGCTGAGGCAGCAGAGACAACAGTGTTCGGCACTCAGACCTCAAGCACAAAGGGGTCACATTTCCAATGTTTAATCAGCCTGCAGAACTTGACTGAAAAGGAACCTACAATTCTGCTTCTCTGAGTTAAGGGGTAGAGTCCAGCAGCTGGCTACTATTGCTCAGATCCAAACCCAGGTTAAGAACTCACAGAGCTCAGACAATGGGGGACAGCAATCACACTTTGCCTTAGATCAGGCCTTGGGGGCCAATGAGTTGTGTAAAATGTCTATGAATCCATATGTCTAGCAAATATTATCATAGGTTTTGTTTTTCCTGTGTTCTCATTATGGGAATGGGGGTGGGGGGATGGGAAAGGGAGAAGACAGTTCTTGGCTGATTGAAACAAAATATATACTTTTTAAAAAAGAAAACTTTTTAAATTGATAAATGGTCAAAGGATATGAACAGGCAGTTTTCCAATGAATAAGTCGAAACAATTTATAGTCATATAAAAATGTTCTAAATCATCATTGATTAGAGAAATGAAGATTAAAACAACCTTGAGATATCATTTTACACCTACCAGACTAGCTAAAATGATAGAAGAAAGTGACAAATGCTGGAGGAGATATAGAAAAATTGGGACGCTAATTCATTGCTGGTAGATTTGTGAAATGGTCTAACCATTTTGGACAGCAATCTGGAATTAGGCCCAAAGAGTTATTAAACTACCTATACCCTTTGAACCAGCAATACCACTAGTAGTTCCATTTCCAAAGATGATTAGGGAAAAAGGAAAAGAACCTGTATGTTTTAAAATGTTGATAGCAGTTCTCTTCATAGTGGCAAAGAACTGGAAATTGCAGGGATACCCATCAGTTGGGGAGTGGCTGAACAAGTTGTGGTGTATAATTATGACAGAATACTACAGTGCTATGAGAAATGATGAGCTCAATGATTTTAGGAAAACATGGAAAGACTTGCACAAAATAAGGAAGAGTGAAATGAACAGAACCAAGAGAACGTTGTATATAGTAACAGCAATATTATTTTAAGAAAGACTTTGAGTGACTTCATTATTTTTTCTATTATAAATACCCAAATTAACTAAAAGGACATAAGAAGATGGTATCTGCATCCAGAGAAAGAACTGATAAACAGAAGTATGTATAGAGTAATTTTACACACATATACCTATTTGTGTCTAATGGTAGCCATCTCTAGGGTGAGGAAGGGGGAGGGAAGAAAAAAAAAGAAAAATATTTACATGATAATTTTTGGTGTATTTGAAATGAATAGCAAGTTGTGCATAGTAGATTTGCAGTTTCATGTGCAATTGTCTTTTTTTAAAATTGTGATACGTTATGGAAATGCTTGTTTTATTCTATAAGTTAAACATTAAAAAAGAAAAAAAAAGAAAACTTGGGAACTCTGATCAACACAATGACTAGCCATAATTCCTGGGGATTAAACATGCTGCTCACCTCCTGACAGACAGGTGATGGACTCAAAGCCTAGACTAAGACTTTTTTTTTTTTAGACATAACCGATGAGAATTTTTGTTGTGCTTGGCTAATATGCTTGTATCAGGGATTTTTGTTCATCTTGCTTTCTCAAGGTGGGAGGTGGGAGAGAAGTGGGAGAGAGACAAGGCTGATCTTTGATAATAAAATACATTAAAAAAAAGTTTATATAGTCTTTATATAGCCTTGTTAAGGCTACATAGTCCTCTCAGTGGTATAAGGAAGGAGCTTGTGCTGATCCCCAAGGGTAAGTATGATAGATGCTTAAGGAGCTTCCCAGAGAAAGTAAACTAAGTATTCCTTGGTTCTTACTGATGGTTTTAGAAAACCTCAATCACTACGATAATGAAAATAATAATAAATGGTACTTGTATGTTTGGCAGTTAGAGGTAGAGGTGATATTTAAAGACCATGTCTTGAAGGGAAAAGAGTGTCTTATGCATACAATAATTACACAAGTGGCAATGCCAATGGGGGTGGAAACTGATAGACTGATAGACTGAAGACTGAAAGCATGATCTCTGACTCAGAATTTTTGATGGAGAATGTGTTAAACCCTGTGAAGATGTATAAGTATTATACAACATAAATTTATGATTATTTATGTTATATATTTATAATACATGTATATATCTATATAGAGAGACTCTATAATATATACAGAGATGCATCTCTGTATATATTATATAGAGAGATCTATATAGATATATGTGATTTAATTTTATTTTTTCTTTTAGACATGGCCAATGCAAAAATTTGTTTTGACTATACATATTTGTAATAAGGTTTTTCTTTCTCCTCTTTAATTCTCAATTTGGGGTTAGGGAGAGAGGATAGATTTTTGTTCATTGAAAAAAATTTTAATTAAAAGTATATATGTATACCCCCCCAAAGTGTCTGAGGCAGGATTTACTCTCAAGTCTTTGTGACTCCAAGTTCAGTTATCTAACCATTGCACTATCTAGCTGCCTATAAAACCCTGCATGACCAGTGAAGAAGGAAGATAATATCTAGTGATAAAATAGTTTATCAGAAGCTAAAAAAAAAGTTATGTTGGTTGCTGCAGATGGTCCTGACCTTGTCAATGAGATAGACCAGGTTGCCCCAGGGCAAAGTGGTATGAGGTTACTGATTTTACTAATGCCTTTTCCCCATTCCCATGACTGAGACTAGTGAGGAGCAATTTACTTTTACCTAGGAGGAGTTCAGGATACCTTCATCATCCTTCCTCAGGGTTATTTGTCAAAGGTTGGTGGGCAAAGGCCTGAAAGAAGCCCTGCTTCTTGAAGGTGTTGATATCCACCATTACATTAGCGCTATTGGCAGGATAAGTCCAAGGTGGCAAAGGCCCTAGATTGGGTGATGGCTTATGTGAGAGACAAGGGGTGGAACATCAACCCTAATATTCATCCTCATCATTGTCGTCATCATCATCATCATGACTAACATTTAAAAGCACTTTACATATATATTTTATCCTTTTATTTTATTTTATCCTTAAGACCCCCCCCAAAAAAAAACCCTCAACAAAATAAAACCTGTGAAGTAGGTCCTATAAAAGAAGTTAGTTGGTGAGGACCCAGATAATTCTGAATGTAGTCTATGACTTCATAGTCTAAAAAGATAGCTCAAAAGCTTTTGGAATCTTTGAGTTCTAGAGAATTAATATTCCCTATCAAAGCATTTGGATGGTCTTCATTTATCACATTAAGGTCTTTACCATGCAAGTCTGTCACTTTCAAGTGAGGCTCATCTCTTGGCAATATTATTGATTAAATCAAGACTGTTGACTTTATACCTAACAGAAAAGGGAAGGAGGGATCATTAGTTTTTACATAGTAAGGGAAAGATGAGTCACTGGATTTGTACCTGGAGGCTCTGATTTGAGCCACTGAAAGTAGAGTAAAACCTGGATGGAGTGATCAACAATTGAAAAGACAGGAAGTTCTCAGCAAGGTATTGAAAAGGTGATGTTGATGGAGCTGTGCTAAGAAATCAGCATTAGGAGAGTCAGCAGAAAAGGGCTCACTCCTGCTTGGCTAGATAAAGGTTGAAACCCATTGCAGATGACTTCTTTGCCCTTTAGTGCCATATTCAGTTTAGGGGACAGGAAGACTCTTGGAAGTACCAGTTGCTCTCTGCTGCCCTCTCTGATTTAATAGGAAAAAGCAGAAAGTGGGAAGAAAGATTGTAGCTGATTTGCTCTTGGATTAGTTGGACAACAGCTGACTGGACAACTCAGAATCCTGGCGACTGAAGAGCTGGCTGGGTTTATCTATCTTGCCCAGAGAGAGCCAGAGTGATGAGCTTGGCAGCTCTCTGCTGAAGGAAACTGCTAATCACTACCCTAGTATAAAACTTTCTTAGTACCCTTTTAAAATCAACTGTGAGTTAAAAGAACTTGTCATTATAGTTCTCAATAGTAGAAGAAAAGAGGATTTTCTCAGCAGTTGAATGGTGGAGAGGAGAAGGTAAGGAATTCCCAAAGAAGCACAGGGGACAGGATCCATTCAATATCCTTGGGAGGTCTTCTAGCTTTCTTGAGAGCTAGAGTTTCTAGATATTGGCATTACATAGATATGAATTATCCATAAATCAGTCTTGCCTGATTCGATATGTCCTTCCAAAATAAATTAAGTTTTACTTACTAACTTTGCCTAAAGGTTTTTAAAGTTGAAGATTCAGACATACTCTTGGACTGTTGTTGAATGATCCCAGATCTGATTGGCCAAGTGATTTCTGGAAGCAGGAATGTGAATCAACACAGTGAAGACCATCTGGCCAGCAGCTAGGAAGCCAGGATCTTATATATTACAGCTGCGTGCTGCTCAGAATTCTCATCCTAAACTTACAACCTTGGAAAAAGACCTTTCTACAAGGCATGACACTGTAGTTCTATTTTTCTGCTGACATCTATGTTTTTGTCCTTGTGGGGAGTTATTCTTCAATCACCATAGTTGCCTGGGTTGGATATATGCCTACTGGCACATATACATCATTGTTACAGGGATTCTTAGATAGTTCTCTAAAAGTTAACAAAGTCAGCCTAAAAACTATCTACTGAAGAGCAGGGCAATCTTATCTTTTTAATCCAATGACAAGCAGTGTGTTGAATGCATGGAATTATAAAGAGAAGGAAGTGATTCTGAAGAAAGAAGGAAAGGGCTTAGATGAAGAAGTAGGAGGGAAGGAGGGACTAAAGAGAGATCTGTAAGAATCCAATGCCAACAAAATAGCAATTATTTTCTAATTCTGTGCTTTCTCCAGTGTGGACACTTCCTCTACCAACAAGGATTGCAGCTCTTCCCTACCTGAATTGATGGGTTTTAAGAGTTTCTCTGGTGAAAAAATCCATCACCCTCTGGTCATTCTGGTGATTCCTTTTAGAATATTAACTTCCTTCAAGGCTCAGTTCAAGGGACACTTCCTACAAAAATATTTACTCATTCCCCGAGTTGTGAGTGTTCCCCTTCTCCACCACGTTAGTTTGTAATTGTGTGAGTATATATTTGTGTGAGAGATACAGACCCCATGTGTAATATAAATACATAAAATATAAATAGGAATCATACATGTAAGTAAATACCAGTGATAGGTATGAGTGAGTGGGAGTAGTCCCTCACTCCCTGATTATTCTCATTCACCATTAAACTACTCTAAGAGGAGATAGGTGTGGATAAGGGATTCTGGGTGAGGGAGTCCAGATGTATGCTACTAAAAGATTTCAACAGGTCTTCAGGGTCAAATCCCTTTCCTCTTTTCCCCTTTTGCTCTGAGCTTTGGCTTGCTAATAACATTGGTATAGTGGAATATAACTTGCTTCATATTATTAATGATCCCCTGCATATTATTTCTCCTGTTTATTCCCTCAAGCTGGCTAAGAAAAACTAAAGTAAGTTGACCCCTAGTTTGGGGTTCCAGAAAAAAATTCATCACTTCAATGACTCCCTGGGGAGGAGGGGAGAGGATAGATGCACTTTTATCCAAAATAGCCTCTATCGTTATAAATAACCTCACACACACAACAAGGTTGTAAATGGGAAAAGCAGTAATGAGAGAGGATAGATGGAAAACACAAGGGGAAAGGGCTGACTCGCATTGTACACTGGAGATAAAAAGTAGCCAACAGAAGATGCTTCTCACAGCAAGCGGGGCAGTTTCCCTCCTTCAGCCTTCGACCTTTATGGAGAGGGGAGCCAGTGATTTAGTTCAGTTAAAGGGGTAACATTTTTCCTAAGTCTGAGGCAGAGATGAAAGGTGGAGTTCATTTTACCCAGTGATGACTCCATCTGCTATATTCTACCAGCAAAGGCCAATAGAATTCTGAGACAGCCCTACCCACCACCATGGTTTCTCCAACACAGGGCCAGATTCCAATACCAAGATACACACATATTGACATACAAACATATGTGTGTATGTTTATTGCATATATATGTAAATAAAATTCCTTAGAGACTATTTCACAGCCATACAATAACACCAGTAGACTACTGGTATTAAAAATTTGGATCTTTATTTCTGGGAGAAGTTTGAGGTTAAGAGAGAAGTTTAACAATTTCCTGAAATTTAAAAACAAGCATCATTCAGAAGGCAATGGAGAGATGCATGGTAGATGTGAGAAGACTGCAATATATAACAAACCAAAAACTTTCATGGAGAAACAATGTGAAGGCTGTGATCAGAAAACGGTATAATTGGAAAAGAAAATGGGCTGGTTGTGTGATGAGAGCAAGAGATAACCAGTGGACAGAAAGCCTATATTCTACTAGTAGTATCCTTATGGTATCAGGAGAAAACAACAATGCACAGACAACTTATAGTGAGCTTACAGAAAAAATGGACAAGGGTCACAAGGATGACAAGGAAAGAAGGAAGGAAGGAAGGAATGAAGAAAAAAAGAAAGAAAGAAAGGAAGAAAGAAAGGAAGAAAGAAAGAAAGAAAGAAAGAAAGAAAGAAAGAAAGAAAGAAAGAAAGAAAGAAGGAAAGAAAGAAGGAAAGAAAGAAAGAAGGAAAGGAAGGAAGGAAGGAAGGAAGGAAGGAAGGAAGGAAGGAAGGGAGGAAGGAAAGAAGGGAGGGAGGGAGGAAGGAAGGAAAGAAGAAAGCAAGGGAGGGAGGGAAGAAGGAAGGAAGGAAGGAAACAACAATTTTAATGTACGTGTTATGTACCAGGAACTGTGTGAAGCACTTTAAAATATTATGTCATGAGCAGAAACAGAACATTGTACATAGAAACAGCCACAATGTGCGATGACTAACTTTGACAGACTCATCTCCTTTCAGCAATGCAAAGATCCAAGACAACTCCAAAGGACTCATGATGGAAAATGCTGTCCACATCCAGAAAAAGAATTATGGAGTCTGAAGGCAGATTGAAGCACATTATTTGATCTGTCTTTTTTTTTTCTTTTTTTGTTTGTTTCTTCTTTCTCATGGTTTCTCCCATTGGTTCTAATTCTTCTTTACAACATGACTAATGTGAAAATAGGTTCAATATGAATGTATATGTACAGCCTATATCGGATTGCATGCTCTCTTGGGGTGGGGAGAGGGGAGGGATGGGGAGGAAATTTAGAACTCAAAATCTCATGGAAGTGAATGTTGAAAACTAAAAATAAATAAATTAATTAAAAAAAAAAGAAATTGGCCCCTCAAAAAAATTATTTCATTTGATACTCCAAACAACCCTGGGAGGTAGGTGCTATTATTATGCTCATTTTTCATTTGAAGACACTGAGGCAAACAGAGGCTTAGTGACTTGCCCAGGGTCACACAGCTATTAAGCACCTGAGTCTAGCAATGAACTCAGGTTTTCCTGACTCCAGGCCCAGTTATCTATCCACCATGTCACTTAGCTGTCCAGATGGGTTTTGAATTACATTGTTGGCAGGAGATCCCAGAACCATTGGTGTGTTTTGAGTATTTTTTAAAATTTATCTGTCTGTGTACTTGTTTTTTAGCTTTTAGTAGAATAATGGCTAGCATTTATATATCACTTTAAGGCTTAGACAGCACTTTACATATGTTAATTTCATTTGCTCCTCATTTCAACCCTGTGAGTTTCTTTACAGATGGAGAAATTCAAGCTGCAAGAGGTTAAGGGACTTGCCCGGGGTCACACAGCTAGTGCCTGAAGAAGGAACCTCTAACCATCGAGCAATCTGGCAGCCTCCAATACCATGTAAGTTCCTTGAAATCAACAAGTGGTTGGGGTTTTGTTTGTTGTACCTCTAGTGCATGGTGACTTAAAGGTGCTTAGTAAATATTTACTGAACTGAATTTACAAGCCACAGAAAATGAAAATTTTTCATGGTGAATATGCAAAATACCAGAACAACAGAATAACATTCTGTAATTTTGTGTAATCAGTAGGGACTGAGCAGCCATATTGGATAGAGAGAGGATTATATGTAAATATATATGTATGTATATATGTAATGTATGTATGTGTATATGTATATACAGTGTGAATAGTATATGTACATATTTATATGCATGTATGTATATATACACACAATACACACACATATACCAGCATTAAAGGAAGCCTGCTGATTAAGAAACTTTTGATGGGGATTTCCTAACCCTCCTATAAGAAGTCTCAGGAGAGAAACAAGACATCAGGGAACAGGAACCATTTGGGCCAGGAAGAAAGCACCAATAACTTCGAGTGTCAAAATTTCTCCCATTGATTAAGTTGAAACTCTGAATGCCAGATTTCCATTTATGGTGTATTTATATTTGTATAGGGACCAATAACTACATACAAGCTATTGTCTGAGAATGAGGCAACTGACCTTCAAAACACTTACTTTATCCCTAAAATTATTCAAGGATTTTGTTAATCAATTACTTGGATGAAGACATATAAATAAAAAAAACCACATACACACATATGTGTATATATATGTGTGTGTATATATATGCCTTCATTCAAGTTTTCTGTGTGTGTATATGTATATCTCTTTATCTTTGTACATATGCATTTATCTAAGTCATTGATTTAAAAAATATCTCTAAAAGAGATCCTCTCTGTGTGTATATATATATATATACACATATAAATATGTATATATGTGTGTATATATACACATATATGTATATATATATATGTATAGATAGATAGATAGGGTTTATGGAGTGTTCAGAGTGGACTAGCATCTTTGGTGTGGGGGCTTGCCAAGCCCTTTTCAGGGCTGCTCACCCACCTTTGATGTTCACCTTCACCCAACTCTCACCTGTGGCTCCAAGGAGATAAAGCGCGCATAGCAGACACATCCTGGGCAAACCTTCTCTGCAGTGGGTCTAGACTAGGTTGAGGGTAACTGACAAGCCTCAGACCTGTTGGTGAGTTAGGGGAATGTCTACCCCAAGCACGTTAAGACTTTCCCTGGCAGAATCGGAGGATGAGAACAATTTGTTCCAAAGGCCATGAAGGCAGCTGAAGCAGGCACCATGGAGTACTTAGAACGTGGTTAGACAGTGAAGATGCCAAGGTCATCCACTGCATCCTGGGTCATTGCCAGTCATCTTGATGTTTGTAGAAGGAACTGATGACATTTAGCCTGAATGAAAGATTTGAGTGAAATATGATAGATGTCTTCAACTACCTAAAGGGCTGTCATATGGAAGAGGAATCAGAACTTATTCTGCTGAGTTCCAGAGGGCAGAACTAGTACTATTGTGAATATCACAAATTTGATGTAAGGACACTTTTTCTCACAGTTGTAGCTATGCAAAAATGGAATGTGCTGCTTGGAAGGTAGTGAGTTCCTCATTACTAGATTATCTTTAAGGAAAGTTGGGATGGTCACTTATTAGGTATGTGGCAGAGAGAATTCTTTGTTTAGAGGTGGTGCCATAATGCACAGAGTGCTAGGCCTAGAGGCAGGAAGACTCCACTTGAATTCAAATCTGGCCTCAGACATTTATTAACTGTCAAATTCCAAATGTTCAAACTACCAAACAATGATATTCATTTCACATGCTAGCAAAGTTATGTTTAAGATTCTGCAAGCTAGGCTTTAGCAATATGTGAACTGAGAATTACCAGAAGAACAGGCTGGTTTCCGAAGAGGCAGAGGAACTAGAGACCAAATTGCTAACATTCACTGGATTATGGAGAAATCAAGGCAGTTCCAGAAAAAAAAAATCTACTTCTGCTTCATTGGCTGTGCTAAAGCATTTGACTGTGTGGATGACAACAAAATGTAGCAAGTGCTAAAAGAGATGGAAATACCAGATCATCTTACTTGTCTCCTGAGGAACCTCTGCGTGGGCCAAGATGCAATAGTTAGAACTGAACATGAAACAACTGATTGGTTTAAGATTAGAAAATGAATACGACCAGGCTGTATACTGTCACTTTATTTATTTAACTTATATGCAGAGTACATGAGGCGAAACGCTAGGCTAGATGAATGAAAAGCTGGAAATAAGGTTGCTGGGAGAAATATCAACAATCTCAAATATGCAGACAATACCACTCTGATGGCAGAAAATGAAGAGGAATTAAGAAGCCTCTGGATGAGGGTGAAAGAGGAGAGTGTAAAAGCTGGCTTGAAGCTTAATACACACACACACTCACACACACACACACGCACACACACACATATATATGAAAAAAAAACAACTAAGATGTTAGCAATTGGTCCCATCACTTCCTAGCAAATAGAAGTAGAAAAAATGGAAACAGTGTCAGATTTTATATTCTTGGGCTCAAAGATCACTGTAAATGGCAACTGGGGCCATGAAATTAAAAGATGCTTGCTCCTTGGAAGGAAAACTATGGCAAATCTGGTCTACCACCTTACCAACAAGATTCGTATAGTTAAAGCTATGGTTTTTCCAGTAGCAATGTATATCTGTGAGTGTTGGACTATAAGGAAAGCTGAGTGCCACAGATGCTTTCAAATTGTGGTGCTGGAGAAGACTTTTGAGAGTCCCATGGATAGCAAGGAGATCAAATCAGTCAATACTTAAAGAAATTAATTCAGATTATTCCTTAAAAGGACAAATACTGAAGTTGAAACTTAAATACTTTGGTCACATAATGAGAAGACAGGACTCACTCGAAAAAACCCTGATGTTGGAAAAGATTGAAGGGAAAAGGAGAAGGAAAAAGGACTTTGAGAGATAGTGGAGGACAGAAGGGCTTCATGTTATGGTCCATGGGGTCACAAAGAGTTGGACATGACTAAACGACTGAACAACAATGACAACAATAATAATAAGGTGTCCCAGTGGTTAAAGGGTTGGGTCTGGAGTCAGGAAGACACATTTTCCTGAGTTCAAAACCAGCCTTTGACACTTCCTAGCTGTATGACTCTGGGCAAGTCACTAGAGCTCTGTCTGTCTCAGTTTCCTCAACTGTAAAATGGGAGTAATAATAGCATCTACCTCCCAAGGCTGATGTGAGGATAATATTTGTAAAGTCCTTAGTAGAGTGTATGGCATATAGTAGGTACTTAATAAATGATTGTTCCCTTCCCTTGTTAGGTATCTATCCAGCTGTGACCTAGAACAATCTTTTGGCTCATTTTTACATTTAGTCTTAAGGCTAAAACTTGGAGGCCTTTGACATGATTTCAGGGGTGCTAGGTCAGCCCTTTTCAACCCTTACCCCCAACCAAAAAACTCCTGAATTTGCTCATGCCTGACTTTCACTATTAGTAATTGATTCCTTTGGCTTGAGCTTTGCCCTATTATACAAGACAAATATTTCTTTGAGATTTAAGATACTTAAGCCCTACTATAACATAAAAACTTCCTGGAAGGGGTTTTGATGAGAGAATAGATGCTAGAGGTTTAGCCCAAATTGGGACAGTGGAGTGCAGAGAGGAGAAGAGGAAGACAAGCACCACAATTGCACTTAGAGTCAGCACTAATCTCTCTACTCTTGTTGGACAAACAGTTGAAAGAGAAAATGACAATAAACAGGTGACAGGCTAAATAGAAATCCACAATGACACAGCAGGAGGAAAATGTTTTCATGTCTGTACATCGCAGCATAAATAACACTTGTTCTTTTCCAGAAACTAAAGCAGCATCCTTGATTAAAAAAAGAAAGAAAAATGGAAATAGCTGCTGCTCAGTTGAAGTTATATCACAGTTTCCTATGGAAGGAAGATCAT
Source organism: Vombatus ursinus (assembly GCF_900497805.2). Taxonomy (NCBI): domain Eukaryota; kingdom Metazoa; phylum Chordata; class Mammalia; order Diprotodontia; family Vombatidae; genus Vombatus; species Vombatus ursinus. The sequence continues at coordinate 14,545,703 of NW_020954562.1, read as the reverse complement.
TATAAAACAATAGCGTTGGAATGGGAGTCCAAAGTCCTGGGTTCTAGAGGGTAGAGCCAATGATGCATCCCTATCTCCCCATCAGAGAGGTGGGAGAGTACTAGGGCTGAGTGCTGCAGATATTGCCAAACCAAGCCATTGTGTTGGGATTTTCTTCTTTCAACCATTTTCCTTCATTACAAGTGAGGTTTTAATTCCTGGAATGGCAGTAGGGAGCAGGAAGGGTATATCCAAGAATGACTGAGCTATAAAAAACAAAAAACATCAATAGACTTTTTTTTTTTTTTAAGACCTAGACTTGAGTTCTATCTCTACCATTTGCTTCCTGTGTGGCCGTGGGCAGGTCACTTAATTTGTCATTGGGCTTTAGTTTCTTCATTTGTAAAATTGAGAGCATGGGACTAGATGCTATCTAAGATCCCTTTCAGCGCTAATCCTATGATCCACCTTATTAATAGATAATTGAAGACTAATAACAGCATTAATTCAAAATTAGGCAGTTCATAGGATTGAAGACTTTGAGTTAGAAGCCAACTTGTCCAATCCATATCCATACACAAAAGGAATCACCACTATAACATAACCTTTTTTTTTCAGCCTTTACTTGAAGATCTTCTGGGGGCCCACCACCTCTCTAGACGGGCTCTCGTTGTTAGGAAGCTTTCCTGACTTCAAGCCTTAACTGTCTTTCTCATTTCTATCCATTGCCACCTAGCAATTGCTCCTGGGTCCACCCTCTGAAGCCAAAAAGACCAAGTTTAATCTCTCTTCCACAGGATAACCCTTAAAATACCTGAAAATAGCTACCATTTCCCACCCTACTCCCTCTCCCTTCCCAATCAGATGTCTTTCCTCCTGGCTAAACACATTCAATTGCTTCTATAAATTCTTATATGTCATCGGCTCGAGGCCCTTCATCATCCTGATTGTCCTCCTCTGGACCTCTGTTTCTTCATCTGTAAAATGGGAGCCTTGGTCTAGATGACCCCTAAGACCTCATCTAAGATCTAAATCTATGCTCCTGTATATGAACCTAATTGGTTTCCAGTTCTGAAGCCAGCCCCACCAAGGCAAGTCATGTAGATGCTTCTTCTTCTTCTTCTCAATGCTACCAGGTTTGCTAAAACCAAATTCTGGGTATTTTGCACAGTTTTCAGACACGTTTGTCAGCAGGATCCTGTACTCTGATAAAACACAAGGGATCCTTAATCTCAGCACTTGCAGCTGTTTACGTTTAAACTTTACTCCTAATAAGGGTCTGACCTGCTAACTTCGCTCCAGCAGCTTTCAGAGCCGGTTACCATACATGGGCAGAGAAGTCTGCCTCCGAGAGAGGCTGGGGAGAGAGCCATTGTCTCAAAACAGCAGTTACATAACCACAAACCTAGATGCAAAAGCAAAAGAACATCTGGCTTGAAAGATCTTTACATTGGAAACTATGGGAAGATACCTCACTGGCCTTGCTTATGAAGGGTAATCACTCACATAGCACTCGGGTCTTTTTTCAGTTCAACGTGGTAGGCTCCCCGCTCCTAGTACTGTTCTCAGTGCTCTGGGAAACGTGCTCTCCCTAATGACAAAATGTTCAGACATTACAGAAGTAGTCCTGTGCTGCTCACCACCAGCATAGTAAATGTCATTCACTCCCATTTATTATTTGGCATGCAGTGATAAAGGCTGACACACAAGTAGTCCCTAATTTACAAACAAGTTGTGTTCCAGAAATTCCCAAAAGTCAGACAGCTGTTGGAAAATCAGAGCATGTTTTCCCATAGAAACGATGTCATACATGGTAGTTAGGTCTCTGGGCCAGCCCACAAAAGCCTTTCTTTCTTTTTTTTTTTTTTTTAAAGCTATAATGTACCTCCAGTATGGTATTAATGGTATACCCACTTACCCACCATGTATAACATTGTTTCTATGGGGAAAGGCAGTCAGATGTCCACCTTGGGATGGAATGCCTATGTTTTTCTTTCTTTTTTTTTTTTTTAAGTTGCCTATATTTTTCAATGCTCATTGAAATGGACAGACCATTTTGTCGTTGTTTTCAGTTGTTTCAGTTGTTTCTGAGTCTTTATGACCTCGTTGGGGGTTCTCTTGGCAAAGATAGTGGAGCAGTCCACCATCTCCTTCTCAAGCTCATTTTCCAAATGAGGAAACTGAAGCAAACAGGATTAAGTGACTTGCCAAGGGTCACACAGCTAGTAAGTATCTGAGGCCAGATTTGAATTCAGGTCTTTCTGCCTCTTTACACTGTGCTGCCTAGCTGCCATGGCTCTAGCCATATGCAGTATTAGCCCTTGCTGAGCTGATTGGTCCTTGGCCAGAGTGGTTTCATCCAATATGCCTGGCAACTGAGTGTCAGGGAGATGGACCTTTGGACTCATTTTCTGCTTGGGACTCTTTTTTCTACCTTGGACACCCAATGGTGAGGGGAAGGATTTTCTCTGTGCTCTTCCCCTCTCCCCCTCCCCCTCCATACCTTAACAGTAACAATGGTGGGGGGCAGCTAGATGGTACAGTGGATAGAGCACCAGCCCTGAAGTTAGGAGGACTTGAGTTCAAATCTTACCTCACAGCAAACACTTGACACTTACTAGCTGTGTGACCCTGGGCAAGTCACAACCCCAATTGCCTAAAATAAATAAAAAGAGTAACAATGGTGGTTTGAAGTAGAAACATCTGACAATATGAGCCTGAGACTGGATCTTGAGTCTCTTAATGCCTTCTTCAGCTTTCTTTCCTTTATGAGCAACGGTCAGTCACTAGTGTTGTTGAGAAACAGTTATTTCTAGACTTGATGGCTACCTTGTAGATAGAGAGTTCCTGAATTTAGAATTCAAGCTTCAGTTCCCTCTCCAGAGGGAGAAGAGTTCCATTACAGCAAGCTTCTCAGAGAAAAAGAGGACCACCACTGGGTTCCTCCTGCATCTCTGGAGAACTAAAAGAAAGCTACGACCCGGCTGGGCAGGAGGTTTGCTAAACTACCAAGATAATAGCTGTGATATCTTTGGGCACAGAAGTTTTGAGATGAATATGAAATATCTGCTTGGCAGTTCCACAAAGGGTCTTTACCATCTAGGAGAGTATAATGAGTGTAATTTGTTATTTGAATTTTTTGTTTCCTGTATTTGCTCATGCATATCTTGGAGTCCTCTATGTCTTATGAAGTTTTTGTGGTGGAAGAAATAAATAACTGTCCCATAACTGATTCCCTTTAATGCTAACGCCTTCCCTCTGAAATTATCTTCCATCTAAGGTGTATATATCTTGTATGTACATCCTTGATTGTGTGTTATCTTTCCTATTAGAATACGAACATCTTAGAGTGGCAATTATTCTTGCCTTTTTTTTCTTTTTGTATTTCTAAATAAATGCTTATTGTGCTAAATAATGCTTATTGACTAACTAATTGACTAATACCCATACACTGAGTACCTTGGAACTCTGTTATTCACAGCTGGAGACATGAGTCATACCTAAGCTTGTTTTACAGATTTCCCTGGAGTCACTCCAGGGTGGAAACAGAGTCAGAGAGAGAATCTGATGCCCTCCCTGGGGTCAGGCCCTCACAAGATGAACTATGTAAGCTGAGTCCCTTCAGAGCCCCCTGGGCTTTAGAGTTAACATGCAATTCTGCAAAATCCCCTTACTTCTAACTCATTTAATTCTAATCCAGTCTCTTCCCTCCTAAAATGAACTTATTAAAGGAAAGATTGTAAGTGTGTATTAAAAGTCACCTCTAATGTGCCAAAATACTTTCAGTTACGTTTCTGCAAAGCAATTATGACATCGAGTAGCTTTATCTGCCCAGCACAGTTTTATATCAGGTATCAGCATCTCTCTAGAGAAGTCATCCTCTCTGATCTATTATGTAAAGAGTTGATTATGAAAAGCACATCTCCATCTGTTCAGTGTCTCTGAATTGCAAACAAAACAGGCTATTCCCGTTGCCATAGGCACATGCTTGTTTCATCCACCACCCTCCAACACCTTGTAGGAAGCTTAAGTAAAATATACTAATTCAATTGACTTGAGAATGAAATCAAACTCTTTGAAAATGGAGAGTTACTGAAATGAGTTAAACTCAGTCAGGTGTGAATCCCCAGAGTTTACACATCATAGGAAATATGAAAGCAAGTGCTAAGTTAGTGACAAAAGATAGTAAACCACAGTTGGGCAAAAATATACATCTGTCCAGCAAGAAGCCTTGTCTATCTGCTTCCTGGTCGAAGATAAGTGTCATTTCCATACCATTTATCAAACTATGAGATATAATGCTTTCTGAGCCCAGAACTGTGAAATGCCCAGCCCTTTACTAAATAAAATTTAATTCCCCTGTTGAGATAAGGTGAATTTTAAATATACTTTCTCAGAGCAATATGGTACTTGATTTCTTATAAACCAGAGGTAGTTTCTAGGCTGGAGATATCCAGACAAGTACAACTGAAATTAAACAGTATTTTGGAGGCAGAAGAAAAATGGCAAAGTACAGTAAGATCCCCACCAAAACTCCTCTAGAAAGATCTAGAGAACCACAGATTGAATTCTAATGGGGAAATCCAAGAAAAAGCCTTAGGGAGTGGCTTTTCTAGCCCAGATTGGCATGGTGAGGTAGATAGAGAAGTCTATGGACATGAGGAACAGGGATATGCCACAGCAAAGCTCTCCAGCAGATGGAGAGGCTGTGAACCAGGGCAAGAGAAGGTCCTAGCCCTATACAGGGGGCACTGTGACCTCATGTAGGATGCAGAGACGGTTACCAATGGGCAAGCTCAGATGTAAGCAGCAGTTGTGTGACTCTGATAGGAGTAGAACGTACTAGCTTCTATCCCATTTTGAAACTTGCAGAGGCATAACTAGGGCAGAAATCTCAGACCAACAAGAAGCTTGAAAGACTGAAAAAATGGAAGAAAATATAAAGTATAAGCAAAAACAACTGATCTTTTAAACAGAGAAGAAAAAAAAGAATAATTGTACTGCCTGAAAGCCACACCAAAGAAAAGGAAAAATGGAAGAAAATATTAAAATGAAATATAATGTATATTTTATATGTAAAATATAAAAGATTAAAAATAAAATATAAATATAAAATATGGGCCTAGATACCATATTTAAAGAAATATCTCATCTCTTAGGATAAGAGGACAAAGTGGAAATAGGAAGAAGCCACCAGTCATTTCCTGAATGAAACCCTAAAATGAAAACTCCCAGGACCATTATGTCCAAAATGTAGAGCTTTGGGGGCAGCTAGGTGGCACAGTGGATAGAGCACCGGCCCTGGAGTCTGGAGGACCTAAGTTCAAATCTGGCCTCAGACACATAATACTCACTAGCTGTGTGACTCTGGACAAGTCACTTAATTCCAATTGCCTCTCCAAAAGAAAAAAAAAAAGAATGAAGGCAAAACATAGAGCTTCCAGATCAAAGAAGACATACTGCAAATAGCCAGAAAGAAGATATTCAAGTGCTAAGGAGCCATAGTCAAGATCACACATGATTTAGCAGCCACCACTGTGAAGAAATGGAGAGCTTGGAATATGATATTCCAGAAGACAAAAATATAGGCTTATAGCAAAGAATAACCTAGATAACCTAGATAAATTCAGTATTATCCTACAAATAGAGGATTTCTAAGCATTCCTGAAGAAAAGACCAGAGCTACAAAGAAACTTTGAAGTTCAAACATAGGCATTTATAAAAAGGCAAATAAGGATGAACAATCACATGGTAATAAAGATAAACTGCTTACATTTTAATATGGGGATATGGTACATGTGTCCCCTCTGAACCGTATCATCATTTGGGGTTTAATAAGACAGAAGTCTCTGAAACGGTTCTGTTATGTCTTGTTTATCATAAAAGAATAATGGAAAAAGGGGAAGAGAATACGCTAAGGGGAAAGAGAAAGGAAAGTTGGGAAAATCATCTCACATAATCAGGGTATATATGTTGAAGTCTATACAAACAGGAAGGTAGAAGGAGTCAGTGACTCTTGACCCACTCTCATCTGAACTGGTCAAAGCAGGGAAGAATACACACACACAGCATTGGACACAGAAATAGATTTCACTTAACTGGACGAAAGAAGCAAAAGGGGAGGAAAGAGAAAGGAAAATAGAAGGGGGACAAATTAAGGGAAGGATTAGTACTAGGCAAAACAAACTAAGGATGTACAAAAATATTTATAGCTCATTTTGCAGTGGCAAAGAATGGGAATCTGAGGAGGTGCCCATGAACTGGGGAATGGATGAACAAGTTAAAGTATACAAATGTGCTAGAACACTATTGTGCTATTGTGTGAAGTGAAGTATGAGGAATAAAGTGAACAGAACAAGGACAGCAATTTCTACAATGACAATTCACACTATTGTAAAGACAAACAACTTTGAAAGACTTAGGAATTCTGATCAGCATAATGACTAACCACAATTCCAGAGGACTAATAATAAAACATGCTACCCCCCTCCTGATAAAGATGTGAAAGACTTAGTACAGATTGAGAAAGTCCTGTCTGTGTGTCTCTCTGTCTCTCTCTCCACATTTTTTCTTTTGGACAGGGACAATGGGGAAATTTGTTTTGCCTGACTATACATGTTTATAAAAGGTGTTTTATTTTTCTTTCATTCTCAACTGGGGTGAGTTGAAGGAGAGGGGGTAGATTTATGCTTAGTAAAAAAAAATAGTTTAAAAAGGAAAGAAAGTCAGTATTTTGAACATCTTAGGTAATTTCCATAGATTTGAAAAAACTTTTTATGTTTGAGAACCCATGCTAAATATGAATTCAGATAAAAAAAGTCCTCAAAGTCTATCCTCTTCCTTCCTGTTTTATTTCCCCCAATTTAATCCAATTCAATAAGCCATTATATATCCACTATTTGACAAAAGTGAAAGTGCATGCCCTCAAGGAACTTATCTGGAAAAGGTAGGGAGGTGGTAGGATAAGGGGGAGACATAATATGCACAAAGATGTGCAAATGTAAAATAAAAATATTGGTTTTATGTCTGTTGTTCTCTCTCATTTGTAAGCTCTTGGTGGGCAAATTCCCTCTTTTAGTTTCTGGATTAGTCACTTAATATCTCTGCCTTCTAGATGTTGTCACTTAATTCCATGTCCATGGGAAAAAGTTCTAATCCCCAGGGGCCCTGTTCTAGTGCACTGAGATCTTCAGAAGAGCTCTACAAAGACCGAAGCCCCTTTGGGGAGCTCCAGTTCTGAATCACTCCAAATATCCAGGTCTTCAGAGTCCAGAAAGTGTCCTAGAAAAATTTGAGGAGAGAAAGAACACTTAGTTTTTGATGAAGGAAGAGACACCTGAGTTGAACCTTAACAGAAGGGAAGGATTTCTATAGATCTAGAGATGAGGAGGGAATCTATTCCAGACATGAGAGACAGACTACATCAATGTACAGAGATAGAGGAGCCCTTGGCTCCGATTGCCTCCAGATACAAGTTTTATCAGCTGCACGTGTCCCATTTCTGGCCCTTTTGGCTCTCACTTTGTTTGAAGGGCCTCTTTACTAATGTTGGTGGGCAATCTGGTTTACCTCTTGTGCAGAATATGTCACTTACTGTAGTTTTTCATTGGATTTATTTTTTTTATCACTATTCAATCTGGTGCAAATTTCAGGATTTTCCTAGAGTTGATGTGAGGTGGAACTAGGAAGTCTGCCTCCCATTAGGGTAGTCATCTTGGCAGAAAGTCCTTGGCTGACATTTCAGTAATAACATTTGTGATCTTTCCCACTATTTTAGAATATATTTTCCCCTTTGATATGTCTTGAAAATCAATCCATAAATACCTAGATAACTGTCACCATCAGCAAAGAACCTCTTCTGAGTGTACTTAATGTTTTCTTCTGAGTATAATAACAACTATTTATCATGTAGCACTTTAAGATTTGCAAAATGCTTTACAGACATTATTTTATCATCACAACAACCTTGTGAGGTGGTGTTTTAATTATTATCCCCATTTTACAGGTGAGGAAACTGAGGCAGACAAAGATGAAGCTTTCCCAGGGTCACATAACTACTAAGTATGTGAGGCTGGATTTTAATTCAAATCCTACTGACTCCAGTTTGTATGTTCTATTCACTGCTCTATCTAGCTGTCTTTGAATATACTTAATCAGGTCTAGCTTCTTTTCCTGATTTCATGTTCTTAAATGTTATTTACAGTTCTTCACGTAGCGGCAGAGTCCAAATGTGGTTGGTTCCACTGTCCTTGATGATGACAAAGGATTGCTATAGAAAGACAGGTAAAAATTTCCAATCTCATTTCGGCTTATTGTCCTTATTCTAGCTTCATTTAGAAATACTCTTGTGATAAGCTAAGTTGGTTGGGGTTTACCACCAAGCTTCCTACAGGTTCCTTTAACTTAAAAAAAAAGCCAACTGTCATGTACTTATATGTTACTCTTTTTTCATGCCCCTCAATGTCTTGGAAATTACTTTGTATTCTAAGCCAGTATTGTCCTTGGCTGCCATGTATCTCAGCTTTTCAAGGTGATTAAGCATTTGCTACCTGAAGTGGTTTCTTGGTAATTCTGGTGTCCTTGTTGTGGCAACTATTTTATATCTGTTAAATTCCTGTAAGGAATGGTGATAATTAGAATCACTGTCTTCGCTTTCATCCATTTCCCATTTTCCAGCATCAACAACTTGTTTAAATAAAGGAAGCTAAAGATGTTGTATAGAGTCTTATTTTCATCTTTATCCTATTTTCTTATGTGGTATGTTTGGTTTTGACCTTTACCCTAATCAGTTGATTATCTGACTGCATATAAACAGCTGCAGAAAGATTGGTGGTTTTGAAAAAGAATCCAATAATATAAAGAGGAAAATTGGGAGGAAGGGCAAGTTTGGGGGAGTAATAATGATAGCTAACCTATGGGGCTTTAAGATTCAGGAAGTGCTTTGCGTATGGTATTGCTCAGCTCAGTGCCTGGCACATTTATAGGCATTATCTATATAAATGTTTGGGAGCAGCTAGTGGACAGTGGATAGAGAACCAGCTTGGAGTCAAGAAGATCTGAGTTAAAAGCTGGCCTCAGATACTTACTAGTTGTATAACCCCTATTTACCCCCTATTTGTCTCAGTTCCTCATCTGTAAAATGTGGATACATTGGAGAAGGAAATGGCAAATCATTCCAGTATCTTTGCCAAGAAAGCTCCATTTCCATGGGGTTACTAAGATTCAGATATGACTAAACAAATGAACAACATAAACAACATATAAATGTTTATTTTCATTTCTTTCCTCTTCTCAGAAAAAAAAATGTTTTTAAAAGCATAAAAGAAAACACACAGGATTACAAAGGAAACTAATTACATTGAAATATAGTTTCAGTTATCAAATATTTTATCAAATGTAATTATCAAAATATTTTTTAAAACAAGTTCATGGACCCCAGGTTAGGAACCCCTGCTTTTGATGTATGAAAGCTGAGTGGTCTATCAGAGAGGAGTCAAATATGCTGAAGGATGTGGCCCCCAGAGTATAGGAAAAAGATTGAAATGTAAAATTGGGAAATATTTAATAAAAATAAATATAAACACAATAAAACTTAGATAATATTACATTTTAAAACAAAGTCAATATGGCACCTGCAAGACCCTGGTACAGCTGTTTGGATTATTTGGATGGACAGATTAGTGGCCCTTCTTTCTATTTGTTTGACACTAGTGGTCTAGACTACACATCAGCAGTGGAATTTAGGCCTCTTGACCTTTCTATGATCACAATGCTAGTCACTAATGTTTCTCAAATGGATGATGGGAAATACATATTGTAATCCATGCAGAGAAACTACCCCGCCAAATGATTGATCCTGCTAAAGTTAGGAGAAAACATCCATTCCATTCAAAATCTTTACCATTGTTAATTCAAACATTAAAGACTAGATAGTTCCACAGTTAGGAACTGCTGTCTACAAGACAAATTGAACACTATACTTGGAATCAGAAAGACCTGGGTTTGAATCTTGTCTCAGCCTCGAATTAGCTGTGTTACTCTGGGCAAGTGATTTAACCTTTCTGTGCTTCAGTTTCCCCATTCATTATTTTACATTTTATATTATTAAATTATTAAATAACTTACAAAATACAATGTTCAAAATATTTGGATTTTAGTTTCATTCCCTGAAATAACTAAATTAATGCAATGATCAGTTGCTTACATTTTTAAAAGATTTTAAGATTTAGTCATTTGAAATTGTAGTATATAATCTAACTGCTGGTATCTGGCTTTTCTCAGACTCCTTCCTTGAATGCATGACTAAAATCAGAGGACTCTGTTCTGAGGTCAGTACACAGTAGTTTGTTGATCTGACCAAGGCCTTAGATTCTGTCAGTCGTGAGAGTTTGTGGAAGATCATGACAAAATTTGGTTGTCTGGAGGAGTTCATCAGTATTGTACACCATTTCCGTGATGGCAAGCTTGCATGGGTTCTGGATAATGGCCAGTTACCAATGGAGTGAAGCAGGGCTGTGTGCTTGCTCTCATGCCTTTTAGCACAATGTTTTCAGCGATGTTGTCAGACACCTTCAATGAGAGGAAAATGGCATCTGATGGTAAATTATTTAACTTGAAAAGGCTACAATGCAAGACTAAAGTGGAGGGAAAGTTGGTGTGCAACTTTTTGTTCACAGATGACTATGCACTCAATGAAGCCTCTGAGGCTGAGATGTAACAGAGTATGGATGATTCTCTGTTACTTGTGCTAATTTTGGCATGATAATTAATACCAAGAAAACAGTGGTTCTCTACCAGCCAGCATCACATCATCCACTCATGGAATCATCAGTTACAGCAAATGGAGAAATTTTAAATGCTGTGGATAAGTTCATCTACGTTGGCAGTATACTTTTCAGGTATGTACACATAGATGACGATGTTGGTGCGTGCATTGCTAGAGCTAGCTCAACATGTGGGAAGCTCCTAAGGAAAGTGTGGGAGAGAGCAGGTATTAGGCTGCTTACCAAACTGAAGGTCTACAGAGCTATTGTGCTGACCTCATTGTTGTATGCCTATGAAACCTGTAAAATATACCAGTGCCATGCCAGGAAACAGAATCCTTTCCATTTAAATTATCTTAAGAAGATTCTGAAGATCACTTGGCAGGATAAGGTACCAGATCCTGAGGTCCTTTCTCAAGCTGAACTGTCAAGCATTCAAACTCTACTGAATAAATAAGGGAGGTAATTTTAGAGAGGTAGGTAAAATAAGGAATAAGAAGGTAAGGGGAGAAGATAACAGGGATAGGGTGAAAAGAGAGGATGAGAAGGAAATAAGATAGAGGGAAATTCACAAATAGTAATTATAATTTTGAATGTGAATGGGATGCTCATCCATAAAATGGAAATGGATAGCAGAATGGATTGAAAATCAGAATCCAACAATATGTGGTTCACAAGAAACACATTCAAAAATGAGAGAAAGATACAGAGTTCAAATGGAGGGCTGGAGTAGTATTACACTTCAGGTGATGCAAAAAAGGCAGGGGTGGCAATTATGACCTCAGACAAAGTTATGGCTAAAAAAGGTTTAATTAAAAGAGATAAACAGGGCAACTATATTTTGATAAAAGGTACCATAGACAATGAAGCAATGTCAATATTGAACCTAGATGCACCAAATACTATAGCATCTAAATCTTTAGAAGAAAAGTTAAATGAATTACAGGTGGAGAGAGATAGTAGTATTACAATAGTAGGCAGCTTTAATATTCCCCTCTCAGAACTTGATATCTAACCAAAGAATAAATAAAAAAGTTAAGGAAATGAATAGAATTTTATATAAACTAGATATGATAGATATTTAGGGAGAACTGAATAGAAGTAGAAAGGAATAGATCTTTTTCTCGTGGTTCATAGCACCTTTACAAAGATTGACTACATAAAAATTTTATAGTTAAAAGTAGAAATATTAAAAGTGTCCTTTTCATATCATAATGCAATAAAATTATATTTAATAAGGGACAGAGAAAACATATATTAAAAACTAATTGGAGATTAAACAACCTAATCTTAAGAATAAGTGGGTTAAGGTGGGATTTACTAATCATAGAAACAATAATTTCATTAGAGAATGATAATATTGGGGCAACATATCAAAACTTATGGGACGTAGCAAAAGTAGTAATTAGAGGAAAATTTATATCTCTAAATGCTTACATCAAGATTACATCAGATTAATGAGTGGGGTGTGCAATTAAAAAAACTAGAAAAAGAACAAATTTAAAATCCCCAATTAAACACTAAATTGGAAATCCTAAAAATTAAAGGTGAGATTAATAAATTGAGAGTTAAAAAATCATTTAATTAATAAATAAAACTAGGGGTGGTTTTATGAAAAAAATAAAACAGATAAACAATTGGTTAATTTGATTAAAAAAAGAGAGAAGAAAACCAAATCAATCACTAGCATCAAAAATGAAAAAAGTGAATCTACCACTAACAAAGATAAAATTAAAGCAATTATGAGGAGTTATTTTGCCCAATTATGTGCCAATAAATTTAACAATTTAAATGAAATAGAAGAATGTTTATAAAAATATAAATTGCCTACTTTAGCAGCAGAAGAAATAGAAAATCTAAATAGACCTATTTTAGAAAAAGAAACTGAACAGGCCATAAATGAGCTTCCTAAGAGAAAAGCACTAGGAACAGATGGATTTACAAGTGAATTCTATCAAACATTTAAGGACCAATTAATTCCAATATTAAATAAATTATTTGGAACAATAGGTAAAGAAGGGAACCTACCAAATTCCTTTTATGAAACAAATATGATACAGATAACTAAATCAGGAAGAGTAAAAATGGAGAAAGAAAATTATAGACTAATTTCATTAATGAATATGGATGTAAAAATCTTAAATAAAATACTAGCTAAAAGATTACAACAATATATTACAAAGATTACACATTATGATCAAGTGGGATTTATACCAGGAATGCAGGGATGGTTTAACAAAACTATTAACATAATTGGTTGCATCAATAATAAAAGAAAAAAAGGAGATAGTTATATCAATAGATGCAGAAAAAAGCTTTTGACAAAGTTCAACACTCATTTTTGTTAAAAAAAAAAACACTTGAAAGTATTAGGGTAAATAGATTTTTCCTCAAATTGATAGAAAGTATTTATCTAAAACCATTAGCAAGCATTATTTGTAATGGGGATAAACTAGAATCCTTCCCAATAAGATCAGGCATGAAACAAGGATGCCCACTGTCACCAATATTATTCAATATTGTATTGGAAGTCCTAGCAATTAAAAATAAGAGAAGAAAAAGAAATAGAAGGAATTAGAATATGGAACGAGATAATAAAACTATCTCTTTCTGCAGACAATATGATGATATACTTGGAAAATCCCAAAGACTCAACTAAAAAGTTAGTTGAAATAATTAATAATTTTAGCAAAGTAGCAGGATATAAAATAAATCCACATAAATCATCAGCATTTTGCAAAAAGAGATAGTAAAAAATACCCAATATAAAATAACTCCAGGTAGTATGAAATACTTGGGAGTATACCTGCCAAAACAAACCCAGAAACTATAAAAACAAAATTATAACAAAAAACTTTTTATGCAAATAAAATCAGATTTAAATAATTGGAGAAATATTAATTGTTCATGGGTAGGCAGTGCCAATATAATAAAAATGACAATTTTATCCAAACTGATTTATATATTCAATGCCATACCAATTAAGTTACCAAAAAACGGGGTTTTTTTTGCTGAATTAGAAAAAAATACAAAATTCATTTGGAAAAACTAAAAGTCAAGGATATCAAATGAAATAATGAAAAAAAAAAGTATAAAGGAAGGAGGTTTAGCAGTACCAGATCTTAAACTATATTATAAGGCAGTAATTTTCATAACTATGTACTGGCTAAGAAATAGAAATGTTGATCAGTGGAATAGAGCAGACACACAATTTATATTTGACAAGTGTAAAGACTTAAGATTTTGGGATAAGAATTCATTATTTGGTAAAAATTGTTGGGAAAACTGGAAAGCAGCATGGCAGAAACTAGGCATAGATCATTACCTTAAATCCTTTACCAAAATAAGGTCAAAATAGATACATGACATAGATATAAAGAGAGATTTTACAAGAAAGTTAGAAGAACATGAAACACTTTACTTGTCAGATTATGGATAGGTGAACAATTTATGAATAAATAAGAGATAAAGGGCAAAGTTAGGTGTAAAATGGATAATTTTGATTACATTAAATAGTTTTTGTACAAATAAAGCATATGTAACCAAGATCAGAAGGAAAACAGAAAATTGGGGGAAAAATTTTTATATACAGTTTATCAGATAAAGATCTCATATCTAAAATATATAAAGAACTTTGTCAAATCTACAAGAATACAAGTCATTCCCCAATTGATAAATGGTCAAAGGATATGAACAGGCAGTTTTCTGATGAAGAAATCAAAAGAATTTATAGTCATATAAAAATTATCTCTATTATTATTGATTAGAGAAATGCAAATGAAAACAGTGTTCAGACATCATTTTACACCTACCAGATTGGCTAAAATGATTGAATGAGATAGTGACAATGTTGGAGGGGGTATGGAAAAATTGGCACACTGATTCATTGCTGGTGGAATTGTTAACTCATCCAACCATTTTTGACAGCAATCTGGAATTAAGCCCAACGAATTATTAAACCACCTATACCCTTTGATCCAGCAATACCATTACTCGGTATATTTCCAAATATGATTAGGGAAAAAGGAAAAGAACCTATGTGTTCTAAAACGTTTATAGCAGCTTTCTTCCTGGTGGCAAAGAACGAGACATTGCAGGGATGCTCATCAGCTGGGGAATGGCTGAACAAGTTGCAGTATATGATTGTGATGGAATACTACTATGCTATAAGAAATGATAAGCTCAATGATTTTAGGAGAACATGGAAAGACTTGCACAAAATAATGAAGAGTGAAATGAGCAGAACCAAGAGAACATTGTATACAGAAATAGCAATATTGTTTTAAGAATGACTTTGAATGAATAAGTTATTTTGACTATTATAAATACCTAAGTTAACTGTAAAGGACATATGAAGAAAGACATTATTTGCCTCCAGAGAACTGATAAATAGAAGTATGTATAGAATAATTTTACATACACCCACCTCTATTTGTGTGTAATGGTAGCCATCTCTAGAGTGTGGATGGAGGGAAGAAAAGAAAAAAAATTTAGATGATAATTTTGTGGTATATTTGAAAGGAATGGCAAGTTGTGCATGGTGGATTTGCAGTTTCATGTGCAATCATTTTTTTTACTGTACTGTTTTCTGGAAGTGCTTGTTTTATTCCATAAATTAGAAATAAAATTTAATTAAAAAAAAGAAAAAGAAAAAACCAAACTCTGCTGCAGAGTATGCAACTCCAACGGGTTGACCACATTGTTCGAATGCCAAACATCCATTCCCAAAAAAATTATTTTATGGAAAACTGACACAAGGCAAGTGCTCACACAGAGGTCAGAAGAAGCAGGACAAGGACACTCTCAAGGTCTTTTTGAAGAACTTTGGAATCAATTGTGAAACATGGGAGACGCTGGCACAAAATCACCCAACATGGTGTGCCTGCATCAAAGAAGGCACTGTGCTCTGTGAGAGAAACAGAACTGCAGTAGCTCAAAAGGAACGTGAGATGTACACATTTAGAGACATCCCCACTCCAAATGTTCACGTGGACTACTTATGCCCAGCCTGTGATATAGCCTTCTGAGCTCATACAGGTCTAATCAGCCACAGTTGGACACACTACACCTTGACTCCAACACCACGATGTCATTGGTCCTCTTTGAATATGAAGGACAAAAACCAAAATCTGAGGCTCTTTGAAAATGGTAAATCGTTCTTCCTGAAACAATTTCAATCCAGTTCCACAAAACAATAGGGACATCTGGCTATGAATGCAAAACCAGCTAGATTTTAGAACAATTCTGACCTTTTCCTCCCTCTTCCATGGATAAAGAGCTGGCCCAGAAACCAGGAAGACCTGAGTTCACATCTTGCCTCTGATATATACTGACTGTGTGACCTTGGGCCAATCACTTATACTGTCACTGCTCTAGGCAACTCTTTAAGACTAAATTGCAGGCAAGGGGCCTGACAGTATTGGTGAGAGGCAGTTCCCTCACCTGGGAGTTCCTAATTCCAATGAAATTACAGGACCAGATCATAGGCCTATCCTTCCCATATGCAAGGGTGTTAAAAGTATTGTAAGTTCCAAAGGGTTTGGTGACAAATGAGAGAGTGAAGCCTGCTGAGATCTTTTAGAGGAAGGTCTAAAAAAAGGCCTTTCTCAATGACAGGAATGACCTTTGATATAAAACATGGTGATATCATCCATGGGTAAGAAAAGTGATGGATATTCCTGTCACATCAATCTTCCTAGATAAATGGGGTTGGGTCACATAATTGCTTGGATGAGAGGCTGCATCCATAAATTAAGAGAACTGGAGAACTGAAGTAATTATTCAGATGATTAAGGCAAACCTGTCCCTGTTCTCCCTCCATCCATCTTAGCCACCCTCCCTCAGAATGAGACAGAATCAATTTGGACTCCATTCATGGGATAATTAATGCCTTGCAATTCCCCTCTCACCCCTCGTACTCCCTCCCTTCCTACTCACCCCCAGCACCCCATTACCCATTCTGAAATACTGCTATTACTCCTTTCATGCATTTGGCTATCCATCTTCCAGGGCTCAGCTTATATCCCATCTCACACACATAATCTCTTCCCTCTTCTCTTTTTAAGAACGAAATGAGATTCTAAGAGTTCATCTGATCTAACCCCTTCATTTTAGAGATGAGGAAATTGAGGTCCAGAATGGTTAGCTAGCTTGTTCAGGTAATATGTAACAGAGCTGAAATCCAAATTCAATCCAATGGTTGTTTGACCTCAAGCATTAATCTCTTTCTGCTGTACTTAGATTGTATTATAAATGCAAGTCACCACTCTTATTCATTAATATTTTTTAACATATAGGCTGTGAATAAATGAAATTGTATATTAATTCCATAAGTCAGACATGAAAATGAAGCATTTTACCTTGGAGTTACACCCTCTTATGGGTCCTTCTCTCCCTAGCTGAATGTAAATCTCTGAAGCTGCATTCAGTCTGGGATTTGGGGACTTTCATTCTAGCACAAGACCTAACCATTGACTTGATGATGTCTGACCATGGAACCTCAGTTTCTTAATTTGTTCAGTAAGGACAAATTCTAAAATTCCATAATGCCATGACACTAACCAGCTATGTGACCAGAGGTTATTTTACTTACATGGACCAATTTCCTCATCTATGAAATAAGTAACTTGAATAACAAAATGCAGCAGGAAGAGATAGAAAGAAAAATTCCATTCAAAATAAGTACCAAATATATAAAATATTTAGAAGTCCATCAAACAAAACGTACGCAGCAACTTTATGAATACAGCTATAAATGCTGTTTACAAAATAAAGACAGACCTCCTCCTCATTTCCCACCAGGCTGCAATCTGGACTTCTCCACCATGCCGCCCAAGCAAAGTACCTCCCCTCCTACTCTCTTAGCTTCCTTTTCAGTGTTGTCCGTTCCCATTAGAATATAACTTACTTGAGGACAGTTTTTCTTTTTGCTTCTATTTGTGTTCCCTGCCTTTAGTATATACAGTACCTGGCACATAGTAAGCATTTAATAAATGCTCATTGGCTGACTGACCTAAATAAGTGGAAAGATATTGATTTCTCATGGTTGGGTCATGACAACATAAGACAAATTAGAATGCTACATAATTAATTTACTTATTCAGTGCCATATCAATCAAATGATCAAAGGATTACTTTTAGAGATCTAGAAAAAATAACAATTCATCTGAGATAACAATCATCGTCAAGATTCTCAAGGGAAAGGATGAAAAAAAGCAGGAAGAAAGAGAAGTTAGTAGTATCAGACCTTAAAGTGGACTATAAAGCAGAAATCATCAAAGTACTGGTTAAAATATAGAGAATCAATAGAACAGATTAATTACAAGTTAGAAGAAAACAATCACAGTAGTATAGTGTTTGATCAACCCAAAGACCCCAATTACTGGAATAAAGACTCACTATTCAACAAAAACTTCTGGGAAAGTTGGAAATCAATCTAGCGGAAATTAGGTTTGGACCAAGATCTCACACTATAGCAAAATAGATGTGTGTTTTGTTATTGCTTAATCGTTTCAGTCGTGTCTGACTCTCTGTGACCCCAGTTTGAGGTTTTCTTGGTGGAGATACTGGATTGGTTTGTCATTTCCTTTTCCAGCTCATTTTACAGATGAGAAAACTGAGGCAAAAAGAGTTAAGTAACTTGCCCAGGGTCATACAGCTACTAAGTGACTGAGGCCAGATTTGTTTTTTTTTTTGTTTTGTTTTTGTTTTGTTTTTGGCTAGGCAATGGGGTTAAGTGACTTGCCCAGGGTCACACAACTAGTAAGTGTTATGTGTCTGAGGCCGGATTTGAACTCAGGTCCTCCTGAATCTAGGGCGGGTGCTCTATCCACTGCGCCACCTACCTGCCCCGTGAGGCCAGATTTGAACTCATGAAGATGAGTCTTCCTAATTCTAGCTAGCAATATAAATGAATAAATATATATATAAAATATGTTATATATGTAAATATGTCATATATTTATGTGTACTCACATATAAATATATTACATATATCTGAAATATAGATATGTAAGAATGATAGAAGAAATGAAGAAATGAAAATAATTTATAGTCACATGAGAAAATGTAGTAAATGAGTAAATCATTACTCATTAGAGAAATGCAAATGAAAACAACCTTGAGACGACCATTTTACATCTACCAGATTGGCTAAAATAATTGAAGGGGAAAGTGACAAAAGTTGGAGGGGATGTGGAAAAATTGGGACACTAATTCAATAATCGGTGGAATTGTTAACTCAGCCAACCATTTTGGACAGCAATCTGGAATTAGGCCCAAAGAATTATTAAACTACCTATATCCTTTGACCCAGCAATACCACTAGTAGGTCTATTTTCAAAGATGATGAGAGAAAAAGGAAAAGAACCTATATGTTTTAAGATGTTTATAGCAGCTCTCTTTGTGGTGGCAAAGAATTGGAAATTGCAGGGATGCCCATCAATTGGGGAATGGCTGGACAAGTTTTGGTATATGATTAGGGTGGAACACTATTGTGCTATAAGAAATGATGAGCTCAATGATCTTAGAAAAATATGAAAAGACTAGCATGAAATAATGAAGAATGAAATGAGTAGAACCAAGAGAACATTGTACACAGTAATAGCAATATTGTTTTAAGAAGTGAATAAGTAATTTTGACTATTATAAATACTCAAATTAACTCTAAAGGACATATGAAGAAAGATGCTGTCTACATCCAGAAAAAGAATTGATAAATAGAAGTATGTATAGAATCATTTTACATATATATGCCTATTTTTGTGTAATGGCAGCTATCTCTAGGGCAAGGGGGGAAGGGAAGAAAAAAAGAAGAAAAATTTAGATGATAATTTTGTTATATAACTGAAAGGAATACCAAGTTATGCATGGTAGATTTGCAGTTTCATGTGCAATCATCTTTTTTTTTAATTGTTCTGTGTTATGGAAATGCTTGTTTTATTCCATAAATTAAAAATAAAAAAAATTTTTAAACTAAAAAAAAAAAAAAATGATAGCCATTCCCTAATAGGCAAATCATCAAAGGAAAGCAAAAGGCAATTTTCAAAAGGAGAAAGTCAAGCAATCAAACACCATATGAAAAAATGCACTAATAGAGAAATGCAAATCAAAACAACTCTAAGGTTCTGCCTCAAACCTATAGCAGATTGGCAAAGATGACAAAAAAGGAAAAATGAGAATTGTTGAAGGAACAGGGGGAATACAGGCACACAGGCACACAGAAGGTAGCGCTATGAATTGGTCTGGTCATTCTGCAGAGCACTTTAGAACTGTACCTCCGCAGCGGCCAAACTGCCTATCCTCTGTTCAGAAATACCACCACTGAACCTATACCCCAAAGAGATTTTTTTAATGATTCATATACACAAAAATATTTCTAGTAGTACTTTTTGTTGTAACAAAGAGCTTTGAACAAAGGGGGTGCCTATTAATTGGGAAAACCTAATGACAACACGGACTGTTTCAGAGAGACCAGGAAGACTAATATAAACTAAAGCAGAGGGAAGTGAGCAGAACCAGTAGAATAATTTATACAATAACTACAACATTGAAAAGAAAAATTACTTTGAAAGGAGGAGCTCAGACATGATAATCTCTAAGAGTCCTTTTCAGTTTTAATAGTCTGAGATGCCACGATGGCTGAGACCATATCCTTCTCTGTAGGTACACTTAAGAGTGGCTTGCTGGTGGAAGGTAAGCAATTGTTCAGTCGTCCAGTCATGTCCAACTCTTTGTGACCCCATGGACCATTGCATGCCAATGCTGTCTGTGAGGTTTTCTTGGTAAAGATACTGGAGTAGTTTGCCATTTTCTTCTCTAGTAAGGTAAGCAATAAAGATGGGTTAATAATTAGCTTAATTCTCCACTTTGATTTCATAGTTATTCATACCTTAGAGCAGGAAGGGTTGTCAGAAACAAGACTGGAACATAGATCCTCAGATTCCAGAGCCAATGCTCTTCCTCCTCTTTCCCAAGTGTATAGACAATCACTGGAGACTTACAAGGAAACTGAAAAAATGGTACTGTCATGGGGAATGACTGACCAAACTAGTATACTGATGTAATGGAATGGAATATTACAGCACCATAAGGAATGATGAACATGTGATATCCAGAGATATACTGAGGCGCAGTAGAAAGAATACTGTACTTGAATCATAGGACCTGGGTTAGACACTGGCTCTGCCATTTATTTATTACCTGTGTTATCTTGGCAAGCCACTCCACCTATCTAGACCTCAGGTCCCTCATCTATAAAATGAAGAGATGAGACTGGGTGAATTCTAAGGTCCTTCCCAACTCAAGATCTAGGATTCTATGAACTGATATCACAGTGAAGGCAACAGAACTAGGAAAAGAATTTATATAATGACCACAGTAGTGTAAATGGAAATAACACTAAAAAGATGGTAAATGCTCTGTCGTCATAATGACCAATGTTGGCTCTGGAAAAGAGATGAAGAAAAGCAACTCCCTGTTTTGTTAGAGCTGGAGGGTAGGACTGTGGGTACAGAATGGTGCAACACCATCAGACCCCTATGGTGCTGTGTGGGTTGGTTTTTTATAACTTTTTTTTCCTTGTTATATAAGAGGATTCTCATGTGCAAAGGACAGGGCATAACTGGGAAGGACTGCAAAAACAAAAGCATCAGAACTTGTTTAAAAGGTTTTTTAATTGGTAAATTGGCGACTTCGTGCCAATTCACAAAGAGAAGCATAACTAACTTAAGGACCCAGTTTTCAGTCATGATTACTATTGGCTTTCCTCTTCAGTCTCTTAAGGGGACTCATGCTTCCAACATCAACAAATTAATTCCCATTAAAAAAAGAAGTGAAATGAATCTTAAAGGGCAACAGTTAGTGTTAGACCCTCTAGATTACTTCCTTTTCAACATTTTAAAAAAATCAAGCCCTCTGGCCACCAGTCCACATTAACTATCAAAGCCAAGCCAGGACTCTCTTGACTTGTGAAGCCCAGGAGTAGATTGAACCAGGTTAACATCAGTTGACAAATGCTTTGTTGCACAGTTCAGGGAGATGACACTTACCAACAAGTGAGGACTTTGAAAGAATTATCTTAAAAAACAATTGATTGGCTAATGGTACTTTCACCAAGTCATTTCTGCTCTCAAGGCTATCAACGTGGAATGAAATTACATTTCAAAGAAAGGGAATGGTTCCTGTTGATATTTACAATCTCTTTCTTCATTTTCTTCTCTTGCAGGGACTTACATGGCATTTCCTCTCTAACCTTGCTACTACACAAATGTCATTATGTTAAAGTTATATGTTTGTGACTCATTTCTTGGCCTACAATCATGGATACCAGTAGCTTTGAGACTCGATGGTTTCTGAGTCCTTTGGCACAAGGGTACATTTCATGACTTATACCCTTTACAGGTAGGATTTTTCTAAATTTAAGCTGGTTTACTGAAACCCAACCATATACATGCAAGCCCACTACATTCATAAAAAGATACCACATTTTTCTCCTGACTTATTTATACAGATGTCATAAAGAACACCTCCAAAGGAACTTATCTGCCACTTGAAACCATGATCAATCCTGATACTGCTTTGAAAAAAAAGTTGTTACAAACATAACTCTTATGTTACTGAACTAAATTTTTACTGACTTACATCTTTTGAAGATACTAAGTCTGCATTCACACCCTAGAACTTCCTGACTCTAAACCACTCTGATGAGTCCAGCACTAGCATACTCACTCATTTCTTTTTCTGATCTTAAAGGAACAGTGATATAATGGAAACTATTTCTGAGACACACCCAGATCTTTATCAATACTATAAGCCAACAATAAGTCAAACGTGGAAAGGGGGAGTGATTACCTTGTTCCTCCACCATGAACATTCATTTTTTTATTGTGAGCTAAGAGCTCACTGTCTCTGATTTTCTCTTTGTATTTGCACCCAGTAAGCCTTCAATACATTTTCCTGTTCATTCATCTTATTCTACCCTGGTGATTTGATCTGAACATGAAAAATTTCTTGACAATCAAGGATATTACCCACTGCTTTTAAATTCTTTTTACTTGTTATTCTTTAAAAGAAAATAAAAGGGCAGATTCCATCTGCTTAGAATACTTGAAAGCAAGGGCATGGAGGCTGGTATTCAATCAATATTTTCACAGTGTCTACTATGTATGAGGTAATGTGCTATGCAGGTTCTAATAAAAGACCTGGTCTCTGGAGGCCTTGGAGTATAATATTTCAGAGGTCAAAGGAGACAGGATTACAGCCAAGAATCACCTACCCTTAAAACTGAGTATAATCCTTCAGGGGGGAAAATAGACATTCAGTGAGATAGAGGACTTTCAAGCATTCTTGTTGAAAAGACCAGAGCTGAATAGAAAATTCAACTTTCAAATACAAGACTCAAGAGAGACATGAAAGGGTAAACAGGAACAAGAAATCATAAGGGACTTATTAAGGTTGAACTATTTACATTCCTACACGGAAAGATGATATTTGTAACTCATGACACCTTTGTCAGTATTAGGGTAGTTGGAGGGAAAAAAATTATGTGTGTGTATATATATATATATATATATATATATATATATATATATACATAAACAGATAGAGGATACAGGGTGAGTTGAAGATGAAAGGGTAATATCTAGAGAATAAAATTGAGGGGTGTGAGAGGATAATACTGAGAAGAGAAAGGGAGAGGTAGAATGGGGTAAATTATCTTACATAAAACAGACAAGAAAAGGGTTTTACAGTGGAGGGGAAGTGGGGGAAGGTGAGAGGGAATGAGTGAATCTTATTCTCATCAGATTTGGCTTAAGGAGAGAATAACATACATAGTCAATTCGGTATGGAAATCTATCTTACCCTACAGGTAAAAAGGGGGGAAGGGGATAAGAGAGCAGGGGGATGATAGAAGGGAGGGCAGATTGGGGGAGGGGGTAATCAGAAGCAAACACTTCTGAGGAGGGACAGGGTCAAAAAAGAGAAAGAATAAACAAGGGGTGGGATAGGATGAAGGGAAATATAGTTAGTTTTTCACAACAGGACTACTATGGAAGTGTTTTGCATGACTACACAGGTATAACCTGCATCAAGTTGCTTGCCTTCTCAATGAGGGTGGGTGGGGAGGGAGGAAGGGAGAAAATTTGAAACCCAAAGTTTTAAAAACAAATTTTTTTTTGTTTGTGTTTTAGCCAATTGGGGTTAAGTGACTTTCCCAGGGTCACACAGTTAGTGTCAAGTGTTTGGTCTGAGACCGGATTTTCTCCTGACTTCAGGGCAGTGCTCTATTCACTACCCCACCTAACTGCCCCACAAATGTTAAAAAATTGTTTTCACATGCAACTGGGAAATAAGATACACAGACAATGGGGTATAGAAATCTATCCTTCCCTATAGGAAAATAGAAGGGGAAGGGGCTAAGAGAAGGGGGGGAGATAGAAGGGAGGACAGACAAGGGGAAGGGGTATTCAGATTGCATGCTGTCTTGGGGTAGGGGGAGGGACGAGATAGGGAGAAAATTTGGAACTCAAAATCTTGTGGAAGTGAATGTTGAAAACTAAAAATAAATAAATAAATAAATGAATGAATGAATGAATGAATGAATGAATAAATAAATAAATAAATAAATAAATAAATAATAATAATAAAGACCTGGTCCCTACCCTCATGGACTTTAAGTCTAGCAGATATCACCTCTCAAGGGCCATTTTGACCATATCAAAGAGACCTAGGAAGTTGGGTCAGTTACTGAGTAGATGAAGGGCTAGAATTTGCTTGAGAATCTCTATGCTGACTTCGACCATAACCAAAGTAATGCCAAGCCTCAGAGCTAAACAGGTCAGAGAATGAGAAGAAACAGAAGACTGGGTCCTTGGTCACTCTGACTGTGACCAATAGTACACAACTCCAATAAAAAGCCCTGGAAGATTGGGATGAAGTGTTACACCTGATGTTGGCTCCTGGTTTAGCTCTTTTATCTTTCTCATTTATACCTCCAGGTATCCTCATTTATACCTCCAGGTATCCTCATTTATACCTCTAGTCTCTCCCAACCTCATGTTTGGCTAAATAATGTTTCAGGTGCCATTAATTTTAGAATTTAAAAGATTTGCACAGAATATTATAGACAATAGCTTCTTCTCTGAACAGTAAAGTTTCTTCTCTGGTAATACCGTTGGCTAAAGCGGATGACTTGTCATACTGACTCGCACTGTGACAGGCTATTTATTCCTCTCCTATACTAAACTTTCTTTCCAGTGAGAATCATTTCCCCAGGCAACATAAACTCTTACATAACTGGTGATGGACCAATCTTGTCCTACCCACCTGCAGGAAGTGATTGGGGAGCCTTGGGGTACTCTGCATGTACAAAGACCAAATTCACCAGCAAACATAATGAATGCCATTTGGGTCACTGCAGACATATGGAGTATTTCCTTCAAGCTGCCAAAGAGAAAATATCTGAACTCGACTACTTGAGGGAGGAAAAAAATGGAGGCGGTAAAGGATGTTATAAACAGCTGTCTATATTTTTAAAAAGCTGTCACGTTAGATTGGCTAGCAAATACTCCAAATAACATCTTTCAAGTCAGAAAAAATTACACGTGGGGTGAGTTTCTTTTTAACTTATCTCTTTTGGGGAGTAGTTTTAAAAATCCTTGAATGACAACGTCCTGACAGAGAGTGATCAAGTCAGGGTGCAGAATGAGACCTATGTTTTTTGAATATGATTAATGCAAGAATTTGTTTTGCTTGACTACACATTTTTGTTGCAAAATTTTTAAACATTTTTCTCAGTTGTGGGGTGAAGTGAGGTAGAAGGGAGAAAAAAAAGCCAAGTATTTGCTAATTGAAAAAAATTAGTTTCATTTAAAAAATTCCTGAATGCCATAACTAATAATGATATTCAAGTATGCTTTGAGCCACATCATCACCTTTGAAGAGGCTCACAAATACAAGGATATGGTGGGAGTAGGGAAGGAGAGGGGAGAATGGAGTCACTTTTAAATATTAAAAATTCATGATGGACTCACATCTCACCTCTGACATTTACTCGCTAGATGATCATGGGCAACTCACATTAACTCCTCTGAATAGCAGTTTCCTCATCTATAAAATGAGGACAACATATGTAATACCTACCTCACTAGGTTGTTATGAAGCTCTAATTGCATAAGAGGTATAAAGCACTTTGTAAACTTTAAAGAAGTAAATGAAAGTGATTACTACTACTGCCACCTTTTCCCCCCTCCCATGTTATATTAATGTAAAAATAGCATAAACCTGGGCAATGTGACATTGCTTGGTCTTTGCAACAGAAAAATTTAAAATAAATTTGTTCTTGTTATTTTGGGAATTTCAGCGTAACTTTAAATTGGACTCCATTGGATCTCCATATTTCTTGTATGAGATTCAATAATATCATTTGGGTGCCATATACAGATTTCTCGGAATCCTCAGGCAACAGTGATGTTTTCTAGGGCCTAAAGCCAGACAAGGGCAATAACAAAGAGGGTAGTGTGGTTTAAAAATGTTTTTCGATCCATACACATGAACTAAAGGCCTTAAATGAATTATACCTATTTTAATTTTCTTTTGGACTAGACTTAAAACCTCAGTAGAATAGAGAACTCCCAGTGAAGACAGTCTTTCTATCAATGCAGAATGGTACCAATTTTCCATCTTAGAATGTTAGAGGTTGGCCTGAGGCATTAAAATATAGACCTGCTTAGAGTCCCACAGCCAATTAAAATGTTAGAAGGAAGATGAGCTCAGGTTTTCCAGACTCTAAGACCAGCTGATTTTTCATATACTTCATAGGATTATAGGTCTAAAGCTGGAAGGAACCTGGGGGACCATCTAGTCCATGTTTTTCTATTTATTTAATATATGAGGGAAAAGATAATGATGATATTGTCATAATCTCTTAGAATGATGCCTTGAAGAAACAAATTCAGTACCTCTGCTAAGCCTGTATTAACTTGACTGGAATTTTCTTATTTTATTGAATAGTGCATGGCTGAAGATAGAGCAGAATCACAGAATCAGAGCTGGAAGGCCAAAACCGAAGCACCTGAAGAGGAATCCCTTGCCTCATTTTTAAGACCCTCAAGGGGTACTTGCTACTCCCAAGGCAGATTACTGTACTTCTTTTAATAAAAAAAAGGGCAGAACACAAGGATTTTATGCTTTATTGAAGGAATTCAAATAAAAAAAAACCCCACAGTTGCAAGTGTATGACAGTTTGATAATCTTGGAAGGACAGTATTAATATGCACAAATACACACAAGTAATCTAGAACGACCACAGGATGTTTTAGTCGATGTAGTCAAAGTCTTCTGGAATTCCAAAGTTTTTGTCAATTTTACTTTCTTCAAATCCAAATTTCCTTTTAGCCCAAGACTTTATAGCAAATATGTTATCTATGAAAAAGAAAAGAAATATTTCAGGGTAGATGCACTCATAATATGTTTCAAAGACAATTTTCTGGATTGGCACCTGGGTGCCAAAATTAGTCAATAATTGTCAAATATTTTCTTTTAGTTACAGAATGTTGTTGCTGATGATGATGAATGAAAACGTTTCTTGTATAGATAAAAAAAAATCAAGAAAAAAGTATATTCTGAGCACAGTAACAAGAAACTCACGATAAAAATGCAATACAAGAAGCCAACTACTTATGAATCCTAACTCATGCCTGACCTGGACGAAGGAATGGTCATCGATATACCCTTACCCTTGACAATATTCTCTACTACCCTTTCCTCCTTCCTTCTTTTTTGTTAAAATAAGTTTTTATTGATATTTTCTGTTTCTTACATCATTATAGTCACGCCAAATATCACTGCCTCTCCCAGAGAGCTAACCTATATGATAAATAGTATTTTCAGAGAGGGGGGAAAAAATACTAACCCAACACAACTGACTGATACATTTAAAAAGTCTGAAAACATGTACATGCCATGTGTAACAGCTATGGATCTGAAAGAGTAGCTTGGAAACATCTTCTCCTATCTTTTGGGTCATCACACACATCATTTCTTGTTGTTTAATCATTTCAGTCATGTCTGACTCTTTATGACCCCATTTGTGTGTGTGTGAAGGGGGGCAATTTCTTGGCAGAGATACTGAAGTGGTTTGCCATTTGCCTCTCCAGCTCATTTTACAGATGAGGAAACTGAGGTAAACTGAGATAGTCTAAGGCTTTTAGAGCTAGCAGATTTGACAGCAGACAGCTATTGTGTGCTATCACATTATCATCTGTTAAGTCCTGATGGTACTGAGACAATACAAGATTTATAAAGGGGGTCATCAGGTACTTCAGGAAGTTACCAGGATACATGGCTATTGCCCTCAAGCTAATAATGTAATAGACTAGATGTAGAGAAGTAAATATTAATTCCAGAAAAAAACACCAATTTTAAGATTATAAAATTACATTGAGGAAGATGGGTTAGTGTTTGTAGCTCAACAAATGTTAACATTAACATATTAACATAATATATTAAGATAGGGAGGATCCTAGAGGAATGGGGATGAGTTTTAGGAAAGAGAAAAAGGATGCAATATGGTGGGAAGTGAAGGGTGGCATGGTGTAATTGATAGAGCATCTACTTGTAAGTTAGCAAGGCCTGGGTTAAGATCCTGCCTCTGGCATATACAGACTGTGTGACCCTAGGCAAGTCAATTAACCTTGTGGTGCCCCAACTGACTCTCTAAGACGATTAATTGCAGAACAATTGTACGCACCTCTACTGCTAAAGGTAGCTACCTCACCAGGGAGCTGTGTGTACAGGGAAGTAGAAAAGATTTTATTTAAAGAGTGTATGACCAAAGGGAAGGTTTGGGAGGGTGGGGTGTGTGTGTGTGCATTTAAACTGTAAATCTCCCCACAATATAGCAGAATGGAGCAATTTAATTCAAAAGAGAGGTACTGATAAAATCTTCACTGGATGAACTCTTTTTGCGGTTAAGACAATGTCACCCAAGATCACAAGCACTAAATCATTTCTTGTCAAGTTCTCATTTTTTCCCTCCACCTGTACCCTGCTCCCCATCTTTATGAGTACAGGGAGTGTGCTTTAGTCATCTTTGTATCTCCCACACTGCCTTGCCCATAGCATATGTTCAGAAACAGTTTGGTGAATAAACGAAGACAATCTTAGAATGCAGTAACTGTGATGAGTGTACAAATAACACTGAAACAGGTAGCTAGCTATTTGCTGTATGACTATAGTATATACAAAGCAAAATATTGGGAGAAAATGGGGAATATTAATCATAATGGGACAATTTGTTCCTTTAATCAATCAGTCAATACACATTTATTAAAAGCTTACTATCAAATGTGAAAATATATGTCAAGTGTCTTGTAAACCCTCATGCATTACATAAATGTTAGCTCTTACTATGATACTAATTAATTAATTAATACTAAGCTGTTACTGTATACTAATAACTATAAATTTTATTAGTTACTATGATGTGCCAGGCCCTATGCTAAGTGCTAGGAATAAGAAGAAAATGCAAAAATAGCCCCTGCCCTCAAGAAGCTTACATTGTAATTGAAGAGGTAGCATGTATACAAATATGCACATACATGACATAAAAAAGTATGTTTCTTTTGTGCCCTTTTCATTACTTTTTGGTAGAGTGAATCTGGACATTTTATGGGCTGAGAAACTCTAAGTGTAGAAACTTCATCTATTGATGCAGAAAGCAACTCTTAAACAACTGAGAATTTTTAGATGATTGTCTCCTGGCAGTGAAGGATTCAGTGACTTGCCCTTTCAAAAGCAGCATATGATTTTCCTGATTTGGAGGCTGGCCCCTCTATCCACTACATAAACCTATCTCTCCACTTAGCTTTGAACAATTTTGTAACAAATTATTCTTGTCTCATTATTGATTTAAATAGCTTAGGGGGTAATATAATGTTAGTTTTCCTTGTTAAATGTTAACAGCAAAAATACCGTTCTAAGAAATATTTCATGACATAAAACATGTAAGATATTGCTTGAGGTATATCTAATTGTATTTATAATTTTAGGCAACCTGATATAATGGCTCACTTAAAAATGATTATCTGTGATACTGAATTTTTGAACACCATATCTGAAGTTAAGGCAATATCTTTGAGACATTTTTAGTAAAAAGGGAGAGAAATTCCATCTAATACCTATGTAATTAAAGGTTTTTAGTTTTGGCAATATGCCATAAGCAATATTTAATTTAAAAAGGCCAAGTCTGCGTTGATTGTACTTTGCATTCTCTCTCTCTCTCTTTGTATCTTTGGGAATCTTTTTGTATCACATGTTTATGTTGGGAGGATCAAGTTGTAACCACAAAAAAAAAAAAATCTATTTTTTTTTAGCAGTTACTACTGTAGATTTAAAAATATCTTCCATCCCTGATTTGATATATTCTTGGCTCTGTACCAATACAAATATGTTGCAGGTAATAGAAAAGAGAAACGTTTAAGCACCATTTCTCCAAACCTAATTCTGAAAGTCATCACTAATGTGGAATTATTGAATTAAGAAGCATTTATTAAGTGCCTACTATGTTCTAGGTACTGTCAGTCATATGAGGGGAAAGACAAAAATGAAATAGTCCTTGCCCTGAAGGAGCTTACATTGGGAGGAAGGGCAAGAGAATGCAGAATAAATATTAAATAGTTTAGGGTAGGAAGACATTAGCAGTTGGGGGAAGGAAAGATTTCATAAAGAAGGGAGTGTTCAAGCTGAGTCATGAAGAGAGTAAAGGACACTGGAAAAGCAGGAATGTATTTTTATAGGAATCATTAAGTATTAATTGAATGCTTACTATATAACTAACTTGCACTTCAGAATTATTGGGGAAATTGCTTTCTATTTGTGATACAGATGAGAAAAATGCCAGGTTTCTCCTCCCAGTTTAAAAAAAAAGACATTTATTAATTTTTTTAATATGTGATTGACTATATACTCCCTAGGTGGCACAGTGGATAAAGCACTGGTCTGGAAACCAGGAAGACTCATCTTCCTGAGTTCAAATCTGGCCTCAGACACTTAGTAGCTGTGTGACCCTGGGCAAGTCACTTAACCCTCTTTGCCTCAGTTTCCTCATTTGTAAAATGAGCTGGAGAAGCAAATGGCAAACCACTCCAGTATCTTTGCCAAGAAAACCCCAAATGGGGTCATGAAGAGTTGGCTACAACTGAAAAAGAGCTCAACATACACTCCCTAAATCAATTAGTGTGGCCCACTAAGTATGGTACTAGTCCAAGGACCCAAGTTAGAATCCTGACTCTGCCACACTATTTACTACCTATGTGACCCAGAAAAATCTCTCCCCTTCATCTGGCCTAAGTTACTTCATCTCTAAAATGAAAGCGCTGGACGAAATAGTTTCTAGGTCTCCCCAGCTCCAGATTCTATTATCTAATTCTTTTTCTTTATCAACCTCTAGATTTTTTCATGGAGGCATACTTCATATTTCCTAGAAGTTATTCAACTGATACAAAAAGAGGTGCCCCCAAGGACTAAGATGGCAACTTTGACAATAATAGAAGGGATTTTTATCAGTATTATTTGTTATTGATTCATTTATAAGTATTATTAAGTATCATTAATAATCACTAATGCCAGTAATATTTAGACAACAAATGATCTTCAAATTACTTCTGTTGAGGCAGAGTAATGAGTTATCGCTACCGAAGAGATTCCAGGCCCAGGTGGGGAGTCAGAAGGCTTGGCAATGATGCTCTATGTATCTAATCATGCTCCCTCACAGAAAGAGAGGAAAGATCTCGTGTGTGTGTGTGTGTCTGTGTGTGTGTACAGATACATAGGATTTTTCAACAAGACACCCAGTCGTTAGTAAAACCATCAGATTTTATAATTCAACACTGGAAAAATGTGAGCAGTTAATTTTCTGACTACTTTTAGCAATGTTAATTGCGCTTCTCTATATATTTAATGATATTTTATGAGATTTCTGTATATGAGAAGGTATTTTGTAACGTATATCTAACCGAATCCTTATCTTTTGAAAATATATCAAATACAAACTGGATAAATTAAATGTTTTGCAAATGGTGAAACTAAGGTGGAAAAATATTAGTGAACAAAGGGATAAGGGGAACAAGAACAGGGCTCTAAATACTACAAAAACTATCAAGGCAAATCTTGCTTTGGACAAACTCAATATGCAAAACCATTTAGGTAACCTTAGATCTGGAAGGGGTCATAAATTTCAAGCTGGAAGGGACCTTGGAGGTCATTTCAACCTCTTCATTTTTTGATGAGGAAACTGAAACCAAGAGAGGTTATTTGTCCATGGTCACATTGGTACTAACCAGCAGAGCTGGATTTGAACCTAGGTCTTCTAACTCCAAAATGAGCATTCTTTCCACATCCCTAAATCATCTATACCTTGATATTACACAGAAGAAACTGAGGTTCAAAGAAAAAAAGTGATCTTTCCAAGGTCACACAGACTTAGTGGAAGCATTACTTAAAAAGACACATTTTGAAGGGATTACTTGGTTTACAAAATTATATATATTTTTGAGTCACAATAAGCTTCCTTAAAATTACCTCACTGTGTATATTTCAAGCAATGCTTGAATTTACAAAATCCAATCAACACCTAAGTTTTCAGGACTGTAGCTCCTACATAGAGCAAGGCACACACACATCTTTGATGTCCTAACAGTCACGGCACAACAAGTTTATTTTAGAATGCTTGAAATGGAGCCAGGGTTGTGTAGAGTACATACCAGTCCATCTGTTAGCAGCATCCTTGGCTACTTTATTTGCTTGCCCTAAAAATTTTTTAAAAGAAAGAAAATTCTTAATTTTTTAAAATATACAACTTCATATATTTCACATTTACAAGATGTTAAATAATAAAGGAACTGACATAAAAGATTCAAATATGATAAGAAACTGACCTCAGAAACTTAGAAAGAAAGAAAACAACTTAAGAAAGAAGACTGTCTTATTTGTTTTTAGGAAGCCTCAAGTTAGGAGTACCAGAATAATTATTCACCCATGGAATGTCATTTGAAACAATCACTCAATGTACCAACCTCTTTCCTCTGGGTCCCTGAAAATAGGTTTGTAAACTCTCATCACCATAAAGCTTTCCTTGGCCAAGTTTTAATTTAAAAAGCTGTATCCCTCAGACACCTGTATTGACTCAGGCTCAATAAAATTCACCTCCAGATCAAGTATAAAATTAACCAGTAGAAACAATTGTTTTATATTTGATATCTTGAAAATATAGCTGACACAGGACTGTTCTGGGAACATATGCAACATTCACTCCCAGGAGAGTTATGTTTGTTATAGTTTCTTTCCCCTGAAAGAATCCCAACATTAGGATTCTTAAAAAGTCAGTCTCTCCCCTTATCTCTCTCTTTCTCTGTCTCTCTCTCTCCCTCTTTTTGTGTGTCTCTCCCTGTCTCTCTCCCTATCTCAGTCTCTGTCTGTCTGTCTCTCTCTCTTTTAAGAATTCCATGGGAAAGAAATTCCTTAGAACTGGCTGATTTTACCTTTTCCCACTTAAAGAAAGCTAGAGAAGCTAAATTCATATTATTCCAATGGCTTCTCACACCTTGATTGTTCCAAATTATTCTTGCTAGTACTTGCCCGACAATAGTAATATTTCACTGACAGCATAAAATATAAAGTTATCCCCTAGGGGTTATTGAGAAATGATTAAGAGATAAAGGAACTATGCTTGCATGAACATAAGTGTATGCCTTAAAAAAAAAAATCAATAGATAAATTATGTTCTAAATAAATGGAAGAAACATACAAGGACACGGCCTTACTCCAAGTGCTACAGTTAGGAAAAATTTCCATACCACATTAAAATCAGTTTGCAAAATTCCAAATATTTTAAACCATCATTATATAATCTCATTGCCCAAGGGCCAATCCTGATGGGCCCAGCTCTGAGTTCTCAAGGCCTGAGTCATGGCTTCTCTCTGACACACTTATGTCTTTAATTTTCTGGTAGTGGTCCCTGGGGCCTGCAGGACTTTCTATCCCATGATCAACCATGATGGTTTGGCTGGAGGAACACCTGACATTCACAGGGTGAATATAGTTCTATAAGACAAGCACTGGGACAGACAAAAAGATTCTTAGGTGGTGGTAGGAGGAGGAGAAGGAGAGGATGGGAGCACTCCACCCTGTAGCTAAGGAAACTACATGGTTCGCTGGTACAAACAGAGGAAAGCAGATAGATATCTCATTTGGAGCTAGTAATAAATGCTCAGCAGTAGAAAGAGTCAGGAGATTTGGATTCAAATCTTGGCTTTGCCACTTACTTCGTGTGACCTTGGCCAAGTCACTTGACTTTTCTATGCTTCCGTTTCCTCAAATGTAAAATGGAAGGGGTGGCCAAGATGACTTTTAAATTCCTTTCCATCTCTAAATCTATGAAGCTTTGGTATAAGAAATATCAGTAAGACAGAGAGAGAACAAACTATAAGTAGCAGGATCAAGGACTGAGGAATCCAATTAAAATTGTGTAGGCATGACCTAGTTGAAACTACCAAGGTAAATGAGAGGCTAACATACTGGGTGTCTGAAAAGTCTTACTGCTTTTTAAAAAAAGCTTAAAATGGCACTAAGACCCTTTTGGGACACTCTTTATAAGCAAGGATATGAGTGAGACCAAAATGCTAGGCAGAGCACTTTGATCAACAAGGCCAGGAAGAAATAAGCAAGCTACAAATGAGAAAAGTGTAGTTGGGGAGATAGTATGAGAAAAACCAAAGCCTGATGGGATTTTGTGGGAACGAGTACCTTTCTGATGGGTCTACCTTTTCCAGTTCTTAAATGAAGCCTGGCACCTGAAACTTTTCAGATCGGAGACTCACAAAAGTCAGCTTCAAGTGTGAATTAGAATCAATTCTACTTCACCTCTTCTCCACCTGAAAGCTAGTTTCAATTAGAATCCACAGCCTGTACCTCTAAGAGCCTCCCTTGAATTTCAATGGGACAGATACCTCAGTGAAGAAAAGGGTAGATTGGGTTTGTGCTGGTGGTGGTAGAAGGTGGCGATGCTGGTAGTTCTCCCCCCTCACTATATTCTAACTTTATTCAGCCAAAAAATACCCTCTCCTCACTGCCATTCACTCTTGGCATAAAGTACTTCCTATGGAAAAACTATCAGTGAATGAAAAGAAGAAAATCAGAAAGTGACAACCTCAAGGGTGGATACTTGGATAGACCTCTGATTTCAATGGGTGCTCTTCCACCAATTCAGTAAACACCTGTAAAGTGCCTACCTGGGCAAGACAAATCTACCAAGCTCTAGAGACACAAAGACAGAAATTAACAATGACCCTCTCAAGGCATTTACAACAAAAAGAGTTAAAGATATGAACAAAAACAGTTATTAGACAGTTAATGCACATCATACCTCCCCTATGTTGCCTCACCTTTTTGACCATGATTTTCTCTTACATCTCCAGGAGAGAATCAACCCAATTCAATGAAGCCTTCTTTTCATATCATAATGGGGAGAGCAGTACCTATGTACCATTCACGAGTCGTCTTACATTCTCTCTACATGACCAGCCTGCTTTCTTTCACTCATATGTGTCCCCAGTATTATCTTTTATGCCATGTAAGTTGACACCGTGCTGTAGCTTGCTTATGTCCACCATGCAGCTTTTCATTGTTCATTGGGTTACATTTAATTTTAATTCCTCTGACATTATATATATTTTTCATGATCCCCAGGAATACATGGTGAATGGAAGAATATTGGTGTGGACAGAAATGGTTTTGTGACAACAAGCAGTTGTACAGTGGACAGAGCACTGGGCCTGGAGTCAACATAGACCTGAGTTCAAATTTGGCCTCAGACACTTACTAGCTCTGTGACTCTGGGCAAGTCACTTAACCTCTCTTTGCCTCAGTTTCCTTAACTGTAAAATGGGGATAATAACAGCATTTACCTCAAAGGGTTGTTGTGAGGATCAACTAAGATAATAATTATAAAGTGTTTAACATAGTACCTGGCACATAGTAAGCATTGCATAAATGTTAGCTATTTACAAAGCATATAGCTTTGTAAATATTCTCTGTGCTATGTCATCTGAATGCCTTTAGTAAGAGTTTAACCTACTAGCTAAGTAAGGGGAGGTACATGGTGGGGGCTACATGGTGGTGTCTAAGAGAGATGCCCAGAGAGTTACCCCCAGAACACTGACTTGTCGGGACTCAACTAGCTCAGTATTGTTGAGAGCTGGGTGAGTGCAGGCTGAGTGCACTGATTATAATCCCTGCGCCGAGGCATTATAGATGTTTATTAAAAGTATGCCAAAGTCTTATCAACACCGACTTCTCCGTATGTCTTAAAACAGGGCCAAACCCTCAGGCTTCATGAGGCCACAAACGGCCTGATACAATAAGGGTTTGCTTTTTTTTTGTGCTGACCCGTGAGTGAATCAGTGAGGAAATACCTCCCAATGCAGAAGTAGCCCTGTTCTACAATTTATAATCTCATAGAGTGACCTGCCCAGGATCATACAGTCAGGATGTTATCAGAAGCTAGACTTTGGGTCTCACTAAATCTGAGGCCGTCTCTCTGGTCACGACTGCACAGCTGCCTCTAATAAAAGCACACCACCAACCTGAATGTATACACTACTAAATATTTAAAGTACGCTGCTTAAAATATACCTTTGGAAAATTTTTTTTTGCTGTACTAATTTGTCATTGGTCTTGGTTTCTGGACAATGATCATAACAAGTTTTTCATCAGTTTCAAAGGAGAACAAGATAATACTTAACCCTGAAAAGTCCCTGAGGCACTGTCAAAGAAACTTTAATTTTTCACTAAGATAGCCTTCAGATTCTTCCATTATGCAACTCACACTAAATTTATTCCTCCTTCTTATCCAAACAGCCAGCATTTACAGAGCCCCTACTCTGTGGCTGGCGCTAGAGATGCAAAAGCAAAGAACCAAAAAAGAGTCCTTGGAGAATTTATAGTCTACGGGGAAACATTTAAATACAAAGTGAATACAAAGTTTGTGGAAGGAAATTTAAGGTAAAATGATAGTGATAATTTTTTGGTGGGGAGCTCTAAAAGCTGGAGGGTTCTGGAGTCAGAGGGCCTGTGTTCAAAACCCTTTTCTGCTGCCCCAAATCTATAGTCAGACCCAGGAAAGGCTTGAATGGTTTGGGGAGGGGCAGGAGCTGAGCTACTAAGGAAATCGGAAGATTCAATGAGTCTGAGGTGAGAGAAGAACGTACTAAAATCATGCTGGGGGAGCACAGCCTGTACAAAAGTTCACAGCTGGGAAATGGAACACTGTCTACAGGGAAGGATAATAATAGCTAGCATTTCTATAGTGCTATGTGCCAGGCACTACACTTGGTACTACATGATTATTAGTTCATTTGATCCTGGTAACAACTCTGGGAGATAGGTACTCTTATTCTAATCCCCCATTTTATGTTACAGATGAAGAAACTGGGGCAAAGAGAGGTTAAGGGACTTGCCCAGGGTCACACAGCAGAAACTCGATTTGAATTCAGGTCTTCCTGCCTCTAGGCCTTGGTGCTCTATCCGCTGCACTGCCTGCTATACCAGTGTGGCTGGTCAGCCAACCACAGGAAGGGTAGAAATGTGGAATAACCTAGAAAAATAGGCAGGAGTCAGACCCAAGGGCTTGCAAGGCCAAACAGGAGTCTGTACTTTAAATGAAAGATAATAAGGAGTCTTTGGAGCTTTTGGAGCAGGGGAAAGCTGACTTGGGCTTTTTTGTTTTCCCCTTTAATCACAAAGAAGGGGCTCAATATTCCAATATACCACCATTCCTCTGCATAAGCCAAGCTCTAGCTCCACTGGCTCCAGAGACATTTCCTCCATGTCCCAGCCAGAGGTTGGCAATCACTCCCCCACCAAGGAGCCCTGACTATTTACAAGCTCATTTGCAAAACATTTAGTATTAATTAACTAGCATTGTTATTTATCTTTTCTGGAGAGGCAAACCTTTTCAAGGGCAGACATTCAGGCTCCTTTATATTCCCAACCCAGAGTTGGAGCAAGCTGGGACCCTCCCACCCGGTAGGATGTACAAAAAGAGTCATATATAATAATCTAGAAAGGCAGGCCAGAGCCAGATTGCCAAAGGGGCAAAGAGCTGCTTTTTCAGCTAGCATAGAACAACAACGCAGTCACCAGACCATTCAGTAGGAAAGAGATCATTAACCACCCTCTCCAAGTAAAAGGATGTTGACTCTAATCAATGGATGCTCTCTCCTTCATCAGCAGACAGTTAAGACAGCAGCCGCTCATCCCTGCGTTCGAAGGCCTGTGTAACTCTTGTCCAGACCATGATCTCCTGACACAGCCTAGGTACAATGGAGCACAAGGCTGTCAATCTGCTATCAATCAGTAAGTAGTCAGGAAGTGGTTTCTAGGTCAGGTACTTGGTTAGGCACTGATGATACAAACCCAAAATCAAACAGTCCCTGCCCTCATGGGGCTGACATTTTATCAGGCAAGGACAGGCAACAAGTATTTATTTATTAAGCTTGAAAGGCATGGTCCTAAGGGTTGGGAACAGAAATATAAGCAAAAAGAAAGCCTGTCTCTGCTTTCTAGGGCCTTACATTCTAATGGAGGAAGATAACATACAAAAGGAATGGGAAAGTGGTGGGGGGGAGGGGATGTTAGCGTGAGGGG
Organism: Vombatus ursinus; assembly: GCF_900497805.2. Taxonomy (NCBI): domain Eukaryota; kingdom Metazoa; phylum Chordata; class Mammalia; order Diprotodontia; family Vombatidae; genus Vombatus; species Vombatus ursinus. Next base: position 14,507,259 of record NW_020954562.1, on the reverse strand, counting down.
CCCCAGGAGCTGCACAGCTCTCAAGGCACGCTGGCAAAGTCCGGAGATTACTGGGGAATTAGGGGAAACAGCATGCACATATGCAGGTCAAAACAAAGTGTATAACAAAAGAAATACAAAATAATTTTAGGGGAACTTGAAAATGTTTTCCTTCTTTACTCCAGCTACCCACCTGGTCCACCTCCTCTCCTTTCCTGGTGGTATTTCTCTTTGATGATATCTTTTTTGAGCTTCTGAGGCAGAATTCTTCACCGGTACTCTGCTATAGCCAATTCTTAAAAACTAGACATTTCTCCATTTAATTCTTTGGGGAAGGTGGTGTTCCAAGATCTGTAACCATATAGCATCACTATGGAAAATCTCTCATCTGGGCTCTGGGCTTCATGTCAGTGGCAAACACCTTTAGTGAGCTGCTGTCTCTCTCTATTACATGCCAAAGCTGTATCTGGTGCTGTCTTTCGAAGAATTTTGTATACTTTTGACACATGCAGGGAAGATGCTTTAAAGAGAGCCTTTAAGGCAGTGTCTGAATCAAATGATTTCTATAGTCACAGACTCAGAGGTAGCCAGGAAGGCCTAGGTCTCTGCAGCCTCAAGGCCACATGTAGCCTTCTAAGTCCTTGGGTTTGGCCTTTTGACTGAGTCCAAGTTTTATGGAACAAATACTTTTATTAAGGGGATTTGTTGAAGTTTGGATTCAGTAAAAGAGCCACACCCAGGGACCTAGACTCAAGGTTCCATGATCCTCACACCAGGGATCAATCCCTCACTAGAACAAGAATGTTCTCTACAACATGACTGATTAATGGTTATCCATATTGTGTCTGGAGACTTATAGTTGGGGGGAAAACCCTCACAACTCCTTTAATGAGGAAAAACCATTCTCTTTAAGGGCAGCTAAGTGAACCAGAGGACCAGGCCTGGAGTTAGGGAGACGTGAATTCAAATATGACCTCAGACACTTACCAGCTGTGTGACCCTGGACAAGTCACTTAATCTCTGTTTGCCTCAGTTTCCTCATCTGTAAAAATGGGCATAATAAAAGCATTTACTACCCAAGGTTGTTGTAAGGATCAAGTGAGATAACAATTGTAAACTGCTTAGCATACTGCTTGGCACATAGTAAATGCTATTCAAATGTTAGCTACTATTATCTCCTCAGGTAGCCCATCCCATTTCTGGATTTTTTTTTTCTTTTTTTTGGTGAGGCAATTGGGATTAAGTGACTTGCCTACAGTCACATAGCTAATAAATGTTATGCATCTGAAGCTGGATTTGAACTCTGGGCCTCCTGACTCCAGGGCTGGTGCTCTATCCACTGAACCACCTGGTTGCCCCTCTGGATTGTTTTAATGGTTAAGTAAGCTTAAACTTGGTTCTTTCTAATTTTCACACAATAAAAGTCCATTCCAAAGTCAGAGACCTTTAAACACTTGAAGATGGTTATCATCCCCTCTCCCCTTTCCCCCAAATCTTCTCTTCTCCATACTACACATCCCTTGTTTCTTCCATCCTTACATGGTATGAACTCGGGGTCCTTCATCATCCTGGTTGGTCTCCTTTGTTGGATAATCTCCAACTTAACAGTGTCCTTCCTAAAATGGGATACCCAGGGCTGGCTTCCCTCAAATCTCAGCTAAAGCCTGACCTGGAGGACGCCTCTGCCCCTTCCTCTCAATTCTAGTGCTTCCCCTCTGTTGATTTTTTCATCTATCTATCTATCTATCTATCTATCTATCTATCTATCTATCTATC